>NC_086109.1:41703216-42076382 GCF_963921235.1 Mobula hypostoma
CAGTGGTCTCAGTGACTTGATGGTGGGATCTTTCATGATGGAATTTGCATTCTTGACGCAGCACCTCCTGTAGACACTACTGCAGGTGGGGGAGGGATGTGTTTGTGTTGTCTCGGGCAGGGTTCACTACTCCCTGCAGCTTCTTGCATTCCTTCTCATTGGAATTGTCATAAAAGACTATGATGGTACGAGTCAGGATAATTTCATTAGTACATCTGTCGAATATTATTTGATGACAATCCAAACCTCCTTTAACTCCCAGGAAATTACCGACACTGCTGTGCTTTCCTGATGATTGCATCAATGTGCAGGACTCAGGACAAGTCACGACGAAGGAGTTTACAGCTCAGATTTACTGGAAGAGATAAGATACTGTCTGTGGTGGCATTTTCAAGGCTTTCAGGAAAACAACTGATTTTGTTTCTAAATGGTGAAGGTGTTGATGAAAGGTTGACTATTTTCTTTGTGCATTCACTGGCACATCAGAAAGTTGGAGCATAAGCAGTCCATTCAGCCCATTGATCCCTGCTACTATTTGTGCTCCATATGAGCATCCTTGCATCTTACCTGCACGCCCTCCAATTGATTTCTCCAGCCTCCTAATTCTTTGACGTACAGATTGCTGAGCAGACTCAATGGGCAAATGGCCTGATTCTCCTCCAATGTCTTATGGTATTATGGAGAGCATTCTAAATGGTTGCATTACTGCCTTGCTAAGGATGTGCCACTGCACAGGGTTGGAAAGAATTGCAGAGACTGAAATTTAGCCAGCTCTGTCGTGGCCACCAACCCCTGCACGATGCCTTTAAAAGGTGACATCCATCATTTAAGATCCCCACCACCCAGGACATGTCTTTTTTGCATAATTACAATCTCTGAGGAGGTGCAGGAGTCTGAAGCCTCACACTCAGGTTTTCAGGTAAGATCCCAGGAACACAAATTCCATATTCCTGCTCTGTTTTGCACCTTTTATTCATTTATTTTTGTAACCTGTTCTGTGATTGACACCTTGGTTCCAGTGGAGCATTGTTTAATTTCACTCTACGTGTGCACGGATGAATGACAATAAACTGATACTTCAGCTGGATCATTTCAAAACATAGTTATATTGAGATAGTACAGACGAAAAAGCAACAACAAAATGTAGAATATGGTTACAGAGCAAGTGCAGTGAAGGTAGAAAATAAGGTGTAAGGTCAGGACAAATTAGATTGTGAGGTCAAGACTTCATCTCCAACATACAAGCTCCATTCAAGAGTCCTATAATATAGAACATGGGACATCACAGCACTGTACCATCCCTTTGTTGTGCTGTGCTTTTAACCTGGTCTTAACATCAATCTAATCCTTTCCTCCCACATAGCCCTCCATTTTTCTATCATCCATGTACCTGTCTAAGAGTTTCTTCAATGTGTATTCCACTACACCTGGCGGGGTGTTCCACTCACCTACTCACCACTGTCTGTATGAAGAACTTTTCTCTGACATTCCTCCCTCTATTTTTCTCCATTCACCTAAAAGGTATGCCCCTTCGTATTAGTTATTTCCACCCTGGGAAAATTTGGGGAAATATCTCTGGCTATAAATACTATGCCTCTTATTATCTTGTAGACATCTATAAAATCACCTCTCATCCACCTTCACTCCAAAGAGAAAAGTCTTGGCTTGCAGAACCTATCTTCCTAAGATGTGCCCTCCAGTCCAGGCAGCATCCTGGTTAATCTCTCTGCACCCTGTCTGAAACTTCCTTCTCCAAAGCTTACACATTCTTCCTTTAATGAGGTCACCAGAAATATGACAGTGGGATAGGAACTGTCGACCTGGTGGTATGTATTTTCAAGCTTTTTTTTATCTTGATGGGAACGAGGAGAAATGTGCATGTTTGGGGTGAGAGAAGTTCTTTACTATATCTTTTGATGTACATGTGAGACAAAATTCTGGATCCGCTGGTTAGGGAGCTCTATAGGCAGAGAATAAAGAGCTGACATTTCAGGCTGAGATGCTAAATCAGGACTCCTGATAAAAGGTCTCAGCCCAAAACTCTTGACTCTTCATTGCTCTGCATAGATGCTGCCTGACCTGCTGAGTCCCCCCGGCATTTTAGGGCGTCATGGCAGTGTGGCGGTTGGCATGACGCTATTGCAGCTCACAGCATCAGAGTTCGGAGTTCAGAGTTCAATTCCGGTACCGTCTATAAGGGTTCGTAGTTTCTCCCTCTGCCATGTGGGTTTCCTCTGGGTGCTCTAGTTTCCTCCCACAATCGAAAGACACACTGAGGAGTTGGTTAATTAGTCATTGTAGATATCCTGTGATTATGCTGGTGTGAAATAGGTGGATTGCATTGCAGACTGACTCTTTGGGCTGGAAGGGCTTGATCCACACTATATTTCTTAATAAAACAATAAATGAAGAATATATTGTGTGTGTTACTCGAGTATTTGCAAAATTTCTTGTGTTTATACCTCTGAATCTGAATCTTTTGTTCTTACCTTGCTGCTGATTTACTCCCCCCACCACCCCCACAACTGCCACCCCTAGACTCCTGTAGTCTCGATCACTAACGTCCAGTAGTTGAGGCCAGGTCACCAGTCGGAGGTCAAGCAGCAGAATGCCATGGAGATGCCCACTGACCACTGCTTAACCATCAGTTTTAAAGGCAGGAACCTGGACCTGGTAGCCACCGACACAAAGGAGGCCTGGCACTTGAACTATGGCCTCAGCAAACTGAAGAACTGAGACTCCAGCTTGAAGAAGAGGGAGTGACTGGATTAGTATCATTCGCGATGTGTGCCAGGGTTGTACCGAGAAGAGAGCTGCCCTTGTCCGTCCTCACACTGTGTAGAAGGTCAAAGGCAGCAGGCACTTGGGGATCACCTTCACCCCCTCCACAAGTCACGTTTCCTGACATAAGACCATAAGGCAGTGGTTGTCAATAATTACTTACAATCAACTTTTATGTTTTAAAAGGTTATATGTACTCTATTTATAATACTGTGTATAATATTTATACATTGGGCATTAGTGAGATCCTTGTGACTGAGGACAGACTAGTGAGGTTTTAAATACCTGTTGCAATTTAGTTAAAAATAATTGAAGAGCACCTCTTTTTGCAAAATCAAGATGGTTACAATGTTTTGATGGCAGATGAACGGATTGACTAAAAGCACATTCATCTAGAAAAGTGATGGGAAGTCCAATTAAAATCAATTTTGCTTTCTCCCGGAGCTGCGGAAAATTACTGTGAATATAGATAGATAGATAGATATACTTTATTGATCCCGAGGGAAATTGGGTTTCGTTACAGCTGCACCAACCAAGAATAGAGCATAAGTATAGCAATACAAAAACCACAAACAATAAAACAACAATATGCAAACTCTGCCAGATGGAAATAAGTCCAGGACCAGCCTATTGGCTCAGGGTGTCTGACCCTCCACGGGAGGAGCTGCAAAGTTCGATGGCCACAGGCAGGCACAACCTGCCATTACGCCCAGTGTTGTATCTCGGTGGAATATGGCCGGAGTCCAACAGCAAAAAGTTCAATATCCGGTCTACAGACACATTCCTCGATCGTAATATGACCAGGAGTGCACCATCCGTTGTTAACCAGAACAACAAGCCCCCAACTCCTTTATGCTTACCACTCTCAGTGCACTTCCAGTCAGCCCGAACGGTCTGGAAGCCCTCCATGGAAAAGATTTGGTCGGGTATGTCCTCGTGCAGCCCCATTTCAGTAAAACACATAACACTGCACTCCTGAAATGTTCTCTGACTCCTGGCTAGCGCCGTCAACTCATCCATTTTATTACCCACCGAAATCCTCTTCTCCATAAGTCTCTGTTGTTTCAACCCAGTCCTCTTTCCTCGCCTTTGGGATCCCCCTCTGCATCCTCTGTGTGTTTTCCTCCAGATTTCAGCAGGGTTGTCCGCCGCTCTGTCTGCTAAACCGGGCGGCATAAGCGCAATCAGCTGGTCCCTGGAATAAACAATGCGACCATACTGCTGCCCTGCTAATGAGACGTATCCGAATGTAACTAATTCCAGCGCTAAAAGCCCAAATAAAACACTCTCCACCAGCATGTTAGAGAGGGTGCAGCTTCAACGTGTTACCGTGAAGAAAATACAACAAATAACGTAAGTAATATCGTAAATAATGTAATATCACTAGAATCCAGAAATTTTGCCTGCTGCATTTGAATTTTGCTTCATTATCTCACTGTGCAACTTAATAAGATATTCCTGCAATTTAGTGTCAATGTCGTTCACATTCTCCTGAATTGAATCCACCACCCAATTTGGTATATGCATCTCCAGCAGGTCTGTGAACCGAAATTGCATAGCAGTTTGCAGTAATCTCAAATGATCAAGATACAATCAGATCATCATCTTGCAATTCTATGCTGAGTGGCCAGTGAAGGAGATTGCATGAACTCAATGTCCAATATTGCTACTGAAAAATGTAAGTTTCACAAGGAATAGCCTCCTCTTTGCATGATATAAAATTGCTATTTTTTACTTTTAAATGTTGGTTTAATAAACTCAATTTTTCATATTGATCCGACAGGTAAAATATGTCAGACTTGGCAGCAGCAATTTGTTCTCCAAGATGCTTATCACTTAGAAATGCTACAATACTTCATTTAACAATGCAGCGAAGAGAATTACCTTTTCATAGCCATCGGACCTCTGTATGCATTGGAAGCCATTCATAATCTTCTTCATTTCCCTCACGAAGTTGTCGAGAAAGACAATTTTGAAATGCAATTGATTTGAAACAAGTTTTACAGAAACAAGGAGGTCATGCAAATATTCTCCCAATATTTTTGTAAACGTTGAGTGTGGGTCTTCAGTCTCATGGACCTCCTTTTTGATGGTAGCAAGAGAAGAGGCATATTCAAAGTGATGGGAGTGCCTCCTTTTAGTGTCATCGCCTTTTGATGAAGTCCTTGATGCCAAGGAAGTTAGTGGCAATTATGAAGTTCTGTCGCTTTTCCCGATCCTGTGCAATTGCACCTCCATATATGAAGTTTATGCAACCAGTCAAAATGTGTGGTACATGGCACATTGATTGTAGTCACATGTAAGATCATAATGAAATGGATTGTGAAGACATGAATCCATTTTATTGTACTGGGGGAAGCTGGTTACCATGATATGCTGAGCTGTTTCCTCGACACTTCATTTTCTTGTAGTCACGTGCTGGATTGCAGTGAGGTAGATTGTGAAGTCATGAATCAATCTGACTGTACTACAGAACTATTCAAAGGTCTGATAACTGCAAGGTAGAAGCTGTACCTGACAAGTCCATTCCCCGCTCAGCTGAAGACGGCTGTATCTTCCTACCTTTTCTCTGAATTACCGTTCGAAGCTGTGACCATATTCCCTTGGGACAGGCAGGCAGTCCTGAATCTGACCGATGGAAGTCTGCGCACTCACTGTGCTGATGGTCCTCGGATTAACGCCGGGTGTGTCTACCATTGTTTTTGGCTGGTTGGCTCGCCGGAGGTTTAGTGGGACGGGCCAGCAAGCTGGACCAGAAATTGAGTGGCTGAGTGGGAGAATGGAATCTGTAGTCAAGAAGCCAGGAAGTGAGCGAAGGATCTCCGTGGGGGCAGAGGTCAGCTGGGGAGTGGAAGTGACAGAGGAGAGGAAGGTCAAGATGCGAAAGGGGACAGCCAAGATGATTCCGAACAACAAGAAGATTCAGGCAGGCAGAGAAGTGGACTGGGGCGACACAAAGGCAACAGAGGGGCTTCCGGAGTTAGAACACCGTTGTCTGAAGATAGGACAGTCAATCAAGAAATTGAAAAGATGAGTCCTTATATTTCATCAAAAACAGATGTCTGGAATCTCAATTCTTATGGAGTAGATGAAGGTAAAAAGGATTATATAAATAGATCTGTCTATGTTTGCTTGAGAGAGTTTGAGAAATTATACGTATTGGCACAAATGTACATCTGTGGTCTTCTTCTTCTGTAACCCATCCACTTCAAACTGACACATTCAGACATGCTTTTCTGCACACCACTCTTGTAATGCATGATTATCTGAGTTACTGCCATGACCCTGTCAGCTTGAACTAATCTGGCCATTCTCCTCTGACCCCTCGTTCACATGGTGTTTTTACCCACAGAACTGCTGCTCACTGGATGTCTTTATTGTTTATCCCATTGTTTTCTGTAAACTCTCGATACTGTTGAGTGAAAATCCCTAAACAATATTAGTTTCTGAAATAGTCAAATCACCCCATCAGGCATCAACAATTGTTCCACGGTCAGAGTAACTGAGATCACATTTTTTCCTCCATTCTAATGTTTGGTCTGAATAACAGCTGAACCTCTTTACCACGTCTGCATGCTTTCATTAATTGAGTTGCTGTCACATGATTGACTGATAACATTGTTGTATTAACAAGCAGTTGTATAGCTGTACCTTATAAAGTGGCCATTGAGTGTACTTTAAGTATCATTTGCAATTGTGTAAAGTTTAGGCAGTATTGGTAAGTACAAAAGACTGTGACTCAAAAATGAATGCTGATTCTGTTCCTTGCTAGTGCTGAATTCATCTTTCTGTTTGCCATCTCTTTCTTGGCCACCTCCTCTCTTTTTACCTCTCTGTGAACTAATCTAGGCTGTCCTTCCTGATGAGGGGAGTCACTCTGTTTGGCAGGTAAGATTTGTGGTTGTGAAACAATCTCAGGTTCTGGGGCCTCCTCTGTGTGGTTGTAGAAGATGACTCTGGAGCTGCAGGAAGTGGTTCTGACAGCTCCCTGTTAGTGCTGAATTCATCTTTCTGTTTGCCACCTCTGTCTTGGCCACCTCCTCTCTTTTTACCTCTCTGTGAAGTAATCTAGGCTGTCCTTTTGAAGATTAGCTTTATCACATGTGCATTGAAATAGTCAGTGAAATGCCTGATTTTGTGTCAATGTCCAACACAGTCTGAGGATGTGGTTAGTGGGGGGGGGGGGCAGCCCACAGTACTCAGACCAACATAATACGCCTACCATTCACTAACCTGAACCCGGACATTTTTGGAATGAGGGAGAAAACCATAGCACCCGAAAGCAACTATTCCAGTCATACAAAATTCTTTCAGGCATTGGTGAGAATCGATCCCCAATTATGATCTTTGGCACTGCAAAATGATTGCGCTAACCACTTGGCAATAGTGATACCCTAGCTGGTAACTAATAGAGGGAGTTCTGAACTCTTGCTTGATTGCAACAGGTCTTGGTAACCATGTTCAACTGAGCTTCTGGAACGACTCAATGAGGAGGTACCAGTTTCTTCCAATTTCCTGTCTTGCACTCTTCAAGGAATTTCTAAATGGGGAAAATATTCAGAAATCAGTGTTGGAAAATACTTAATTCCTTAAAGGGTAACTTGCAGACTGAGTAGGTGGTAAGGAAGGTAAAGGCAATGTTAGCATTCATTTCAAGATGACTGGAATATAAAATTATGGATGTAATGCAAAGATTGCTCGGACTGCTCTTGGAGTGTTGTGAGCAGTTTTGGGGCCTTAGCTGGGAAAGGATGTGCTGGCATTGGAAAGGGTTAATAGGAAGTTCACTGGAATGATCCTGCGAATGAAACAATTTACATATGAAGAGCACTTGATGGCTCTGGGTTTGTACTGACTGTGGTTTAGAAGAATGAGTGGGGGAGGGGATCTCATTGAAAATTATTGAATATTAGAATTTTAGATATAGTGGACATGGAGAGTATGTTTCCAATAGTTGAAGAGTCGAGGACAAATGGGCACGTACTCAGAATTGAGAGACATCCCTTTCGAACAGAGATAATGGAATTTCTTCAGCCAGAGGTTGATAAATCTAAGGAACTGATTGCCACAGACGGTGGTAGAGGTTAATTCATTGGGAATATATGAAGTGAAGGTGATGGGTTCTTGATTAGTAAGTGGTCTTTGTTTACATTGCAACCATCACTATGTTTCGAAGCTTAACACGCAAAATGCTGGAGGAACTCAGCAGGTCAGGCAGCACCCATGGGTGTGAATATTGCGTCAACATTTCAGGCTGAAATCCTTCATCAGGATTGAAAAGGAGGCGTGCAGAAACCGGAGTAAAGTGGTAAATATGTCAAAGCCTTAGCAGCAGTTGAATATTCAGGTTCCTTCAGTTAGTCCTGACAAAGGGTCTCGGCCTGAAACGTCGACTGCACCTCTTGCTAGAGATGCTGCCTGACCAGCAACTTTTATGTGTGTTGCAGGGATTTGGTTAGCTTGGATTTAGTTACTATTTTAAGGTTGTTACAGCCAGGGGTGGTAATGGAGACAAGTTCCCGTTATCTATTAAATGTTCCCAGTGGTATGTGCCTCTGATAACCAAATCCACCTGCTGGCATTCATCTGTGGCTTTGCTACCAAGCCCGGCGGAACCACTTCTACTAATGTGAGAAGGGGCAAAGGAGAGTTACTGTGGCCTTAAAATCAGTCACTTTCGACAGTTGAGGCTCATCAACTGTGGTTGGCAGCTCATCAAGGAGAAGGAAAAGTCTGATCTCAAAACTCTGCTGCCTTGCTGCTATACCCATTCATGCGGAATGCTTTGGGAGTAAACCCTGAGGGAAAGATCCGGAACTGGAATACTGAGTTCATTGCTGACTAGCAACTTCTGTGATGCTTCTGGTACCAAACTATCGGTGTCTGCCTTTGGATTCATCAGATGTGTGGAGAGGGGAAGTTTGCTCTCTCTGTGGCGCTGCCCAGACTTGCGTACCTCGACAGCTAGGACACAACATCCATGGTCAACTCTGACTGACAGAGGCCCTCATCATCACCAGTAGTGAAGGATTTGTGCTACAGAAACATAACTGGTCATTGTAAATTGTCCTGTGGTTCGGCTAAGTTCAGTAGGTAGGCTGTTGGGCAGTGCTTCTCATTGGGACAGAAGGACCTGCTCCATGCTATATTTCTAAATAAATAATGAGTAAATTGTGTGTGTTACTCTGAATTCCCAGGATCAGCAGAATCTCTTGTCTTTTTGAACCTGAATCTCTTGTTCTGATCTCTGCTATTGTTTTTCTGCTCCCCCCATCCCCATCCCTGAACCCCTGCAGTACTGATTGACAACATCCAGGAGTTGAAGCCAGGTCATCAGTCAGAGGTCAAGCAGTGGTGCACCAAGGAGATGCCCACCAGCATCTCCTTCACCATTGTCTTCAAAGGCAGGAAGAAAAACGTGGACCTGGTAGCCGTCAATGCTACAGAAGCCTGCCTCTGGATCTATGTCTTCACCAAATTCAAGAAGAGAGACTGCAGCATCAACAAGAGAGTGCGACTAGACCAATATTGATTGCGATGTGTGCCAGGGGTTACACCACGGAGGGAGGGTGCCACTTTGCCAATTGTCTTCTCTAACAGTGGCTCTCGAGTCTGCTCCCACCCTGTGTAGAAGGTCAAAGCAGAAGCCACATGGGAATAAACTCCCGTCCAAGTCATGTTTCCTTACATAAGACAATAATGCAGTGGTTGTCAATATTTTTGATACAACCTGGATGTTTTAATAGTTTCAGATCACTAGTACGTGTTGTGAGATTTGTTAACTTGGTGGCAGCAGTACAATGCAATACATGATAAAAACAAGAAAAATAATTGAATTACAGTAAATATATATGTATATTCAGTAGTTAAATTAAAAATAGCAATGCAAAAACAAAAATAATAAAAAAGTGATGTAGTCTTCATTGGTTCAATAACCATTTAAAAATCTGATGGCGGAGGGAAAGATGCTGTTCTTGAATTGCCGTGTGTTTGCCTTCAGGCTTCTGTACCTCCTTGTCCACAGAAACAATGAGAAGAGGGCATGTCTGGGTGATGGGGGTCCTTAATACTGGATGCCCCCTTTCTGAGGCAATATTTTTTAAAGATTTCTTGGTATACTACAGTGCCTTGTACCTATGATAGAGCTGACTAATTTTACAATTTTCTATAGCTTCTTTTGCTCCTGTGCAGTAGCCCTACCCCATTCCAGACGCTGATGCAACCTGTCAGAATATTTTCCACTGTATATCTGTATAATTTTAAGTGTTTAGGTGACAAACCAGGTCTTCTCAAACTCCTAATGAAATATAGCTACTGTCTCACCTTCATTCTAGCTGCCTCAATATGTTGAGACCAGGTTATATCCTCAGAGATATTGACACCAAGGAACCTGAAATTGCTCACTCTTTCCACCTCTGATCCCTCTGAGGATTGGGTTGTGTTCCATCGTTTTACCCTTTCTGAAGTCCACAATCAGTTCTTTAGTCTTCCTGACACTGACTGCAAGATTGTAGCTGCGACACCACTCTACTTGCTGGTATATCTCTCTCCGCTACTCCCTCTCATCACTATCTGAGATTCTGTCATCATCAGCAAATTTCTCAACGGCATTTGAGCTGTGCCTAGCCACACAGTCATGGCCTTCGAGAGAGTAGAGCAATTGGCTAAGCACACAACCCTGAGGTGCGGCAGAGTTGATTGTCACTGAGGAGGAGATGTTATTACCTATTCGCACAGATTGTGGTCTTCCAGGATAATGTTGAAACACGTTTGTGGGTCTGGCAAGAGATACAGAAAGCAGTCTCTGTGAATAGGTACAGTATATTAACCATTTAATTGCAAACAGTAAAAATTCACCAAATATTCCTGTCCCCCAAGTTAGACACTATAAATTCAAATATTCAACAAGCATACTTAGTTAAAAGTGCGCGAAAGCATACCTTCCCAATCGTCTTGCCTTACACAAAGTAAGAAGAGAGCAAGCCCCTTCCACGTGCTATTTTATATACCCAGGATACTTGAAATGGGACACAAGTAGAAGAACCAGCTGCAGTTTCTAAGCTAACATATCACAACAGAAGTGACATTTGACAGTTAGAATAAGGAACATCCCCAAAGAACAAACCTCCCTTTGAAAGTTGCAAACGTGATGATCCAACCCTCAGTCCAGCATAACTCTCACGAACTTCCAAATTAAGTTATATATAAAACACAAGAGTACAATAACCCAGTTGTTACCTCCCAGTATTCTACAGTAGTCCACCAGCCTCCTTTTGCCCCAAAAGTGTAATAGAGTGTAATAGCCAATGAGATGGTCTCCCACTTAATCTTACACACTGATTCTTAGATGTGATCAACCAGGTGAGTGATGTTACCCAATCCATCAGGAATGTAGGTGCAGCATTCTTGACCAATACCAGTTCAAGTGTCACCTTCCTTTGTGAGCAGGTAATTCAAGGCCATCGAACAGTTCCCAGACAGTCTGGCTGTACCATGCTGAGAAAGGCTATCATTTGAAATACCCTTTTTTTAAATAAACCTGTTACCAGACAGCATAGGCAAGGTGTTCACCCAGGGCACTAGATGGCATACATATAGCACCACATATCAAGCACGACACCCTGTGGGAATAATAGGTCGGCCTAGCAACTGCAGATCCAGTAAGTGCCATTCAGCTTCCAACATGTGCCCAACTTCACAGCAAAATTTGCTAACAAGTGCCCAGCTTCACAACAAAATTTGGCATACACAACCATCACAGATTACTGCTCCTGCTGACACTTGCCACTCACCTTATACCTTGTACCTGTACTCAACATTCCACCTTCACCAACACTCCCTGCCAGGTGGGGAAATCACTTGAAGGGTCAAGATGTTACAATTGTGTAAATGGTATGTAGGGAAATACGAGCCCTTAAAGCACTTGCTCCAACAGGGTTATTAAGGCTCAAGTTCCTTGAGGCTGTTAGCATACTCTGGGTTGCGGTTGCTGAGTTAGACTACTGCCTCCCAGCTCCCCTCAAGCAGAATGCCAAAACTGGAGAAGCCAGATAATTTGCCCGAACAGTTTTTTTTGGTCATCGAAGCGATTGATATCAGTGGCATCCTTTCACTGATTTAGTAAGGAGTCTTCATACAAATTCAGCAATCTGACTCATTGGTTCAGTGTACAAATTCAAATGCCATCCAGAAGGATTTTCTACAGGATCTCCCTCCACAAATCAGCATTCACCACATTGGTATTCTGTGATGCAGGAAGATACAAATACACTTAGTCCTGATTTGTCACTGGATATTTAAAAAAACACAGCAATGACAAAACTACCAGAATTCCTTCCCAAATGCTCAATTCCAACTGAGTTGTGGGCATTTCATATGCAAAATAAAGTTGCCCAAATTACTACCCAAGTTCCATATGGCCAGTATGAAAAGTGAGTCATCCCTAAAACCAAGGATACGGGGAAACAAGTAACAAATTAGAAACCAAAGCATAATGCCCAGGCTGTACAACTTCAGTTCATTTCTCACAGAGAAGGAGCACATTTATCAGAGAAAAACTGATAAGGAAAAAGCAACTGGGCAGGGACCAACACATTCACAGAGTCTCTTAAAAAAAAGTCCACACACACACACACACACACACAAGCAAAGTGACATGTGTGGCCTCATCTCACATTTCTCCAGATTCAAATCACTCACACTCCATTTATAGGACGAGGGTTGCAGGTCAAACGACGCCCTACCGACACCAGTGAGGCCTGAACCACTGCTGGCAAATGTTAGCCAGTAGCCTTTGGAGTGAACCCTGAAGGGAAGGTAGGAGTCTGGCAGAGAACAAAAGGAACCCATATCTACCGAGGTCTTGATGAAAGACCCTTCCCCCTCAACAGTCTCCCTTTTTCGCTCCTCACAGTATTTACATATTGTATAGAGGGTGGGGATAGAAGCCTCATTTACCTGCTCCTGTGGCACCCCAGCATTAAGCAACTGTTATGTAGCTGGCAACAATGAATATCAATCGAGACAGGTTATATAAAAACAACCAAACATCCATTAAACACGGATAAACAATAAAAAAAATGAAAACCTTAACCAGAAGTTAACCGCTATGTGGCCGTTCAACAAACCGTCACTCGGCACTGGTTCTTAAAGTGTTAAATGCGAAAACAGTTCTTAAAGCAGTAAAGTCAGATATAGTTCTTAAAATGGTAAATTCGAAAGGCCACCAGATTTACACATTCAATTGGGAGAGACTTCTCTGGAGAAGGATTTCTTCATGGACGCGACTTTCCTGCTGGTTCAGTCCGAAGGATTCACGATGCAGTAAATAAACAGTTTAAAACAACTGATTTTAATTTCTTTTAGAGAGCAAACCTTGCATGAACTCTTTGTTCTTTTGGCAAGAGTTATCTGCGATGCAGGTCACTACTCCTTCAACGAAGACTCAATGAGGTCGATCCTTTGTGAAACTGCCAAACAATACCGGCTCCTCTCAATCCTTCGGGTCCTGTACTTCAATAAAGTCTTCACTCTCCCTTCTACTGCTGGAATAAGGTACATCAACACATCTAGCAAAAATTTCCCGTCCAGTAATATTGTACCTTGCAACAGAACGCAACACTCCGTTTTAAAAATGAAACTGCATCATAAAAACAAATACGCAACAGAAACGGAGACACAGTAGGTTCTAGCTGGACATCTAAAAACCATTACATCATTCTCACAAAAAAAAATCACAGATCTCCCTGAGGCATGTAACACAACACTAAAAAGAATTTCTTTACAGGACATGTGGGACCTCTCTTCCCCCACCCCCCGCATCCTGTCTGCTTATCTAACTTTTGTACCTGGTTACACGCAGCCTATTCTCCATTCTCTAAACCTTGCAGTTATTGAATGGTTGTACTTTTCGTATAACCAACAGCTGGTGCTATTAAAAGACAGCACTTCCTCTTTTATTGGAAAAATCACCAAAGGAATCATGTGTCCTCCCATTCCAGGAGTTAATTCAACATCCTCTGGTGGGATACCACTGTCACGGTATATTTCTGTGATAACAGCCCACTGGTGTAGAACTTTAGAGCCCTCCTCTACTCTGCTCCATTCTGCTTGGAGTTTTATATTCCATTCAGCAAGAGTGGGATAACCAAGTTTAACTGCTGCCATTACCCGAATCCATGGTGATGCATTGTGCTCAGGGGAAGCAAGCAGTGATCTCAGGGTGTTATTGCATGTTGGGACATTATTTATTAGTTGGGCTCACTCTGGCGCTGCCCTCAGCGCATCCCATAACCTCAATAAGCATGCAGCCAAAGTCTCCCCAGCCTTTTGTCTGCACCTATCCCCTAATTCCCTGAGCTCTGTTGTCTCAAAGGTCTCCATTACACCATCTCCAACATATTCTGAGCCTCCCCCTTCTCCCTCCTGAAAGGAAGAAGCACCAGTACATTGCCCCCGATGGCAGGTGTGGGAATGCGTAATCCCTGGCCTGGCCCGTTCTGTTTCAGACACACGTGGGAGAGGGTGATCATCAAAGATTAGACCAAGTGGTCCACGCTATTTTCATCATTTTCATCTCTCCCACATTTTCATCATCCAGCCAGACATCCCCATCTTCCAGCACCACAGTGGGATCATCACACCCTCTCAACATGGCTCGACCCTTAACAGGATCAGGTTCCTAACTGGCCCTTCCAGCCAACTCCAAATCATGTACTTTCATTAACCAAATATCTGTACATTTGTATCTTCGAACTTCATTCCCCTACTCTGAGCCATCAACAGCGATTCGCTCAGAACAATGCAGCGCTGACTGAGATCTTCCAATTCATTCTTAAGGCTCGCTATCGTTTTATACTGATGTCTCACAATTGTTGCAAACAGCCAACAAGCATCTGACAGTTCTCTTTCCTCACGGGAAAAACCAGCGATTTGATTATAGAAGCAATGTTTCATCCCCGCTTCAGCCCCTGTGAAATCTAACTGGCTCTGGAATGCCGATTGGTTGGACCCATCAGTAAGTTAGCGAGACTTCCAAAGCCTGCGCTGCTATTTGTCCACCCTGGGACTCTGCAACTCTCAAATAGAGGGTCTTCTCTTTTAAATAATAATAGGCATCCATTAGCTTCATGAGACCATGGATTTGCGCTTTGGAAGGTTTCCAGGTTGCGCAGGCCCGGGCAAGGTTGTATGGAAGACCAACAGTTGCCCATGCTGCAAATCTCCCCTCTCCACGCCACCAATGTTGTCCAAGGGAAGGGCATTAGGACCCATACAGCTTGGCACTGGTGTCGTTGCAGAGTGGTTAAGTGCCTTGCTCAAGGACACAACACGCTGCCTCAGCCAAGGCTCGAACTAGCGACCTTCAAATCACTAGACGAACAGCTTAACCACTTGGCCATGTGCCAACACTCTTTTAAATAACTTCTAACAGAAATGCATTTATGCTCAAAAAGCCACAGCTCGCTCGCAGTGCCAAAATGTAATGTTGAATCAAGTTCATAGGTCTGGCCTATGATACCGAAGTGGGGTACAAAGGCCAGGTTCTGCAGCTTTTCTATCAGGATAGAAGTAATGATGGTGTTAAGTGCTGAGCTACAGGTAGGGAACAGCATCCTGACAGGTGTTCATATTGTCCGGGTGACCTAAGGCTGCATGAAGAGCCGTTGACCTATTGCAGCCCCAGGCAAATCGTACTGGGTCCAGGTCCTGGCTGAGGCAGCAGTTGATTCTGTCTATGACCAAACCCACAAAGCATTCCATCACCGTATATGTGAGTGCAACTGGATGATTGTTGTTAAAGCAGCTCACACTACCCTTCTTGGGCACCGCTATAATTGTGTCCCTTTTGAAGCAGGTGGGAACTTCTGACTGCAGACATGAGAGATTGTTGTCACAAGTTTTCTGAGCCTTACCAGGTACTCCATCAGGTCCTGCTGCCTTGCGAGGGTACACCCTCATGAAAGACAGCCTGATATCAGCCACCCAAGAGATCACAGGGCAACCAAGTGCAGCAGAGATCCTCACAGCTGTATTTATGTCCTCCCTTTCAAAGTGGGAATAAAAGGCCTTCAGTTAAATATAATGTTAGAAGTGTATATGAAAAATGAAACAATTTCAAACTTCTGAATAAGATAAGAAAGGGAGGAGAAGATGGCGAAGCGACGCAGCTCGCAGCAGCCACTCTGGTGGTGATGTCTGTTATTTGTCAAGTAGTGTGCCGTGCACAACCCTGATTTGATGGAGATGGGCGTGAGAGCACAGAGGAACATCTGGTGAAACTTCTGAAATGCCTGCTTCGCTGCTGCTGCTACTGTTTGGTCCAGAATCTCCGGAGGGGAAGGCCCCGAGTCCTCGGCTTTGCTTGTTGCTCAGTGGACGGGGCGGGGTCGAAGAGCTCGGCAGAGGATGGTGCTCGGTGTCGAAGGGCTGGTCAGAGGCTCGAAGTTTTCGGACGGACTCAGTGTCCGCTGCGGTCGCGTGCTTCCAGTGCTGCTGCATCGGCAAGTTTGCGGCGCTTGTAAGTTCAATGGCGGGGAGAGTTTCTCCCTTCTTCCGCCCATGTGAAATGATGAGGCTATCAGGACGTTGAGACTGTTTTTTTTAACGTGCCCATGGTCTGCTCTTTATCAAATTACGGTATTGCTTTTACTGTTGTAACTATATGTTATAATTATGTGGTTTTGTAAGTTTCAGTCTTGGTTTGTCCTGTGTTTTCTTGTGATATCATTCCGGTGGAATGTTGTATCATTTTTTAATGCATGCATTTCTAAATGATAATGAACGAGGACTGAGTGTCCTCATAATCTAAATCTAAAGATACTTTATTTATAATAATCCATATATAATATTCTTTAACTCAGCAATGGAGACACCTATAATATTGTTCAAAATTTAGTGAGATGATTGTGACTGATGCAAATTACTGAATATCGGGTTGCAACTTGGCAAAAGGTAATCGAAGATGTTACGTACCCCATAACTGGGTTGCCAAACCCAAAAGAAATGGACCACTTAGTTGGAGTCTGGATTACTGGAACTAAGAAAGTTTTTATTAAAGAAATAAGCAACACAGTACTCTAATTGTAAGGATATAAATGCAACAGGTTAGCAATGATAAAACACACATGTGCACAGAACTAGGATAATAGGAATCAATCAAGCTGTATCGCAGTCTGGGGGTAAAATGATCAGTCTCAAGTGACACAGAGTTCAGTTCAATTTAGTTCAGTTCGCAGTAATCGCTGTTGTGCCGTAGGGGAGGGAGAGAGAGAACGAATGAATATGCAAATCGGATTCCAAACAGACCTTCGATATTCCTCACAGTTAGCTTTCGGGCGAGCCCTTTGTAATGTCTTCTGAGGTCACCGACTGTGACCCCTCTGTTCCAGATACGATCGTCTTCTGCGGTGAACCCAGCACCCAGACAAGGGCGGACACACACACCAGGTTCCCGCCCGACCGCATCTTTCCACCCTGTGCGTCTATGGCTGGTCCCGTGACTAGACCTCCAAAACTCTGACCAACTTGTGGGGGCACACCGCTTCCAGGGTCTCGTTACCTTGTGGTGTCGTGTGTGTCTTGCCTTAGCGAACCTGTTCCTTTTATCCCCCTGCTGGGGTATCGCCTGTCCATCAAACTTCAAACAGTTCGGGTTCAAAGCCACCGGTCTCTGACAATACTCGGAACTGTGTCTCCTTTCGGTAATCTCTCTCATCTCTCTCTTATTAGCATTTTGAATGTTCCCCCCATTGTCCTCTTATTGGCATCAATCTTCTGATAATTTGGTTTGTTGTCACAAAGATCACCTCACTCCACATTCACCTAAATATAAGGTGGGAAATCTAATCAAAAACAATTTTGCTTTCTCCCAGAGCTGTGGAAACTTATTGTGAATATCACTAGTTACCCAGAAATTTTGATTGCTGCATTTGAATTTTGCTTGTGTTGTTATTTCACACCGCAGTTTTATATGTGGTGTCAACATTGTTCACATTCTTCCCAAATGGATCCACCAACCAACTTGGTATGTGTGTCACTTTGCAGTGGCTTCAAATGATTAAGAGATCATCATCTTGCAATTCTGTTCTGAGTGGCCAGCGAAGAAAATTGCAGAAACTCACGACATCCAATATTTCTGCAGAAAAGATTGTTTCCCAAGGAAAGTGGTAATAGCAGCCTCTTTGCATGATACAGGATTGCATTTTTTATCCTTTTAATTGTTTGGTTAATAAACTCAGGTTTTCAATCATATCTGACAGGTGAAATATGTCCAACAGCAGCAACATTTTGTCCTCCAACCTGCCTATCACTTAGAATTGCTGCAGAACCATTCTAAAGGGTAACAAAGTGATGCATACAATTAGCTTTTGATAACCATCAAACCACTGTATGCATTGGTAGCCATTCAAAATCTTCATTCCGCTTATAAAGTTGTGAAAAAACACAATCTTTAAGTACATTTGATTTGATGAAGTTGATAGCAGCAGAGATGTTGGAGAAATATCCTCCCAATATTTTTGCAATTAAATGCTGATGGTGGATGCCACAGTGTGTGCAAGAAATGTCTGGTACAGCAATTTTGTTCTATGAACAATGAATCCTCTATATTTTCCTACTTTTGAAGCAGCACTATCAGATGCACAAGCCATTATATTTTCCATCGGCATAATGTTTTCCAAGAAATAACTCTTGACCTCTTCAAAAATAGTTTCACTTTTTGCATCTATCTCAACCTTTTGGAAAAAATCATTTTCTCACTGGTATAATTTCACATGAAAAAGTATCAGCATTGAATAAATATAAAATAAAAATAAAGTTGTAGTAGTTAGCGATGCAGTGGCAGACTTCAGGCATTGTTGCCTCTCTGCATTTTGGCTGCTTCTGACAGATGATCCCACTGCGGTAACTGCAGACTTCGTGTCATGTTCCGTAAGTATTATGACAGTGGAAGACAAACAGACCACTCATTAATGATGGCGAGGGGGGAGTTGTTTGTAAACCATTGAATGTGGGTCTTCAGTCTCCTGTACCCTCCCTGATGAGAAGAGGGCATGTCCTGAATGATGGGTGTCCATAATGACAGATATCGACCTTTTGAGTCATTGCCTTTTGAAGATGTTCTTGTGGTGAGGGTGCTTGTGCCCCTTATGGAGTTTACAACATTCTGCTGGTCTTTCTGTCATGTGCATTGGTGCCTTCAAACCAGATGGTGATCCAACCAGTCAAAATATTCTCCATGGTACATCTACAGAAATCCATGGCGTCTTTGGTGACACACCCTGTTGCACAGGGTGGTAGATGAGGTGGCTGATGTGAAATAACAGGCCATTCGGCCCACGACATCTGTGCTGACCATGATGTCAACCTAACTAACAGGCAGGGAATAGACCTGCCCGGGTGTGCTCCCAGGCTGCTCAGATGTCTGTCTCGTGCCTGTGAAATGTTGTCACCGAGTCTGCTTCCACCACCTCCCCTGGCAGCAGTGTGTTCCTCGAAACTCCCACTTCCAGTGGAACAAAAAAACCTGCTTCACAAATATCCTTTAAACCCAAACGCACCAACCTTTCCAATGTAGCCAGTCATTTCTGCTCTTTGGTGATTTTTATCACCAGGTATTCCCTGTTTATGAAACCTGAATTCTTGTTTTCTGCCTTTTGCTTAACTCGACAGTCTCTGCCCGTACTGAGCTGTTTTTTCACTCAATATTCGTCACGGCGCTTTTCTTTGACTCAAACGTGTTGCTGTGTTTCAAGAGTTGGGAAATTATCTCAGGTTCATTTTAAAAATAGCTTGCAGCCACTGCAATGTGTCATAACTTTGAAACATTAAACCAATTCGAAGTAAGACACAAAATGTGAGTCTAACTTTGTGTTGACCTGAAACGAGGTGCACATATATCATGAGATCACATGATTACATATGCAATTCACATAATTTTACATATAACCAGTAATGAATTACTGACAAAGTAAACAAAGAAGTATTCTCAATCATTCAACATATATACAAGATTACTCAAATATTACTGAAATATTAAACACACAACATCAACCTCTTCCTTTAAAAACAATGACTTGGCCTCCACTGTGACCTGTGGCAATGAATTCCACAGATTCACCAGCCTCTGGCTAAAGAAAGGCCTCCTCATCTCTGTTAGAAATGAATGTCCCTTTATTCAGAGGCTGTGTCCCCTGGTCCTGAACTCCCTCAACAGACAAAGCAGACTCTCCACATCCACTCTTTTGAGGTCTTTCAAGATTCGATACATTTCCTTGAGATCTCCCCTCATTCTTCTGAACTCCAGAGAGTAAAGACCCAGAGCTAGCAAACTCTCCTCATATGATGAGTTTGTCAATCCTGAAATCACATTCATCAACCTCCTTTGAAACCTCACCAACGTCAGCACATCCTTTCTTAGATAAGGACCCAAAACTGTTCACGATAATCCAAGTGAGGCCTCACCAGTCCCTTATAAAGCCCCAGCATTTTTCCTTGCTTTTATATTCTAATCCTCTTGAAATAAATGTGAATATTGCATTTATCTTCCTCTCCACCGACTCAACCTGCAAAGTAACCTTAACGGAATCCTGTACAAGGACTGTCAAGTCCCATGGCATCTCAGATTTTTGAATTTTCTTGCCATTTAGGAAATAATTTATACATTTACTTCTTCGACCAAAACGGAGGACCATACACTTCCTGACATGTTATTCCGTCTTCCATTATTTTGCCCATTCTCCTAATCTGTCAAAGTCCTTCTACAGCCTGGCTGCTTCCTCAACACTACGTGCTGCACCACCTAGCTTTGTGTCAATTCAAACTTGGCCACAAAGCCATCAATTCTGCCATCGAAATCATGACATAAAAGAAATGGTCCAAACGTCGACTCCTTTGGAACACTAGTAGTCACCGGCAGCCAACCAGAAAAGATTCCCTTTATTCCCACTCTTTGCCCCCTGTCAATCAGCCAATGCTGTATCCATGCTCGTACCTTTCCTGTAATACCATGGGTTCTTAATTTGTTAATCAGCCTTATGTTTGGCACATTGTCAAAGGGCTTCTGAAAATCCAAGTATACAGCATCCACTGATTCTGACTTGTCTGTCCTGCTTGTTATTTCTTCAAAGAATTCCAACAGATTTTGTTAGGCAGGATTTTCCCTTAAGGAAACCAGGCTGATTTTGGCTGATTTTATCATGACTCCAAGTTCCCTGAAACTACATCCTTAACAATTGACTCCAACATCTTCCCAACCACTGAAGTCAGACTAACTGTCCTATAATTTCCTTTCTTCTCCCTCTCTCCCTTCTTGAAGACCCACTCCAGAATCTATTGACTCTAGAAAGATCATTAATCTTTCAATCTCTTCAGCCACCTCTATTGGAACCCAGGGGCGTAGAACTTTTGGACCAGGTGATTTATCTGGTCCTTTCAGTTTCCCAAGAACCTTCTCCCTATTAATGACAAGTTGACTCACTTCTGCCCCATGACACTCTCGAACATCCAGCATACTGCTCAGAGTGAAGACTGTTGCAAAATGCTTATTCAGTTCATCCAGCATTTCTTTGCCCCACATTACCCCCTCTCCAGCATCATTTTCCAATGGTCTGGTATCTACTCTCACCTCTCTTTAACACTTTACTTAACTGAAGAAACTTTTGGTATCCGCTTTAATATTATTGTCTAGCTTACCTTTGTATTCAATCTTTTCCTCCTTTATGACTTCTTTAATTGCCTTATGTTGGTTTTTAAAAGTTTCCCAATCCTCTACCTTCCCACTAATTTTTTGCTGTATTATGTACCCTCTCTTTGGCTCTTATGTTACCTTTGACTTCACTTGTCAGCCATGGTTGTGCCATTGTGTCTTTATGTAACACTCAGCTATATTGGCTCATATTTATCTGGGGGAAGCCTCGTCCGCCGCCCACCTTGTTCACGGTTACGTCGGTTGTTGTACAAATACCACCTGATTCGGCTTCAAACATCAGTCATCAGCCAGCACACAATGTACGTTTTACCAATTACACTTTATAAATATTACTAAGTCTATGAGATTAATAGAAGTACAATACAAAAAGGAATGGAAAAGGCACCAGACTTACCAAAGTTCAATTTCTTCGTGCACACGTTGGAGCTCGGGACCTCCTTTCTTCCCTCTGCGATCCACTCGGACCCCTTTGACTCGCAGCTCGTAACCACTCAAAGTGATGGAGCAGAGCACTCCCCGTACGTCCGTCGTCCTCACGGTCTCTCCTCCAACTCCCTGCCAAAACCCCCTGGTTCCCAGCCATATGAGACAGCATATCACCCCAAGAAAGAATAACATGGACACCCATTGGTTCATTTGCTCTGTTATCTATATTATAACCCAAGCAAAGTGCTGGCTAGAGACTTTATCAGCATTTAACATAACAAAGAAGCCAGTTTAATTAACATACGCAGTAACAAAAAAGATAAGCATAACATAGAAGCCATTTTGATTAACATACGCAGTAACATAAAAAAAGAAACCCCTTACACTTAGAATACTCTTCCTGCTTGGGATATATATGCCTTCCACCTTCAAAATTGCTCCCAGAAATTCCAGCCACTGCTGCTCTGCCGTCATCCCTGCCAGTGTTCTTTTCCAATCATCTTGGGCCAGCTTCTCTCTCATGCCTCTGTAATTCCCTTTACTCACTGTAATATTGATACATCTGATTTTAGCTTCCCCTTCTCATCAGGGTCACTTTGCCTTTGCAGTTTCTTAGCTCTACCCATGATTCTACAATACCTGATCCAGTGATAATATGTACCAAGACTTCTGGCTGCTCATAGTCCCTATTTAGAATGCCGTGAATCTGACCTGAGACAGCTCTGAACCTGGCACCTGGAAGGCAAAATACCACCTGTGTATCTCAGTCACATGGACAGAGTCTCCGCTCTATTTGTATAACTCTGGGATCTGCTGCAATCAGTGCTGCAGTCCTCTTCAGCTCCCTTCTCTTCACCAGCACCAGACTCAATGCCAAAGACCCAGTCACTGTGGCTCCCATCCACCCCCAACAGAATCCAAAATGGTACACTTATTATTGAGGGGAACAGCCTCTGTACTGGCTGCCCAATTTCCATTCTCCTTTCTTCTCCTGACAGTCACCCAGTTACCTGCCTCCTGCAACCAATGGGTGTTTACCTCCCTGTAGTACCTATCACTTTCTCACCCTTCCGTATGATCTGAAGATCATTGACTTGCAGTTCCCGATCCTTAAGATGTTCGCTGAGGAACAGCAGCTCGGTGCACCTGGTACTGACGTGTTTGACTGGGAAGCTGCAATCCTACATCCCACACAATGAACACAACACAGCCCTGGAGCCATTTTCACTGCACTAACTCTGCCCTAACAGGCAAGGGATGAAGAAACCTACCAGATACTCATCTTGCCCAAATCTGATGAGCCAAACCCAACGTAACACTGGCCCACTCACACAATGGCCGCTCCGCAATCACCTGCCTTATTTTGAGTCGTCCTTGCTATTGAACCCCTTTCATTGATTGGGCACAGTTCAAACTGTGGCATTGGTGTACATCGTCAACTCTCTGCCGGCTGCAGGAATTTGTCCTTAAATATACTCCTTTTGAAATGCTTTCACAACAATCTGCAGCAGGTCAATTTCCTCTTAACAACGGACTACGAAATTACATCAATGATTTTCAGGTCCTACGTTCAATGGTTAAATGTGGAGCAGTTAAGTGTGGTGCCTCTAAGGGTCAACGCCAAGGTTGAAAGTGGGCCACTTGAGACGGAATTCAAACCAGACTGAGCGCAGGGGTATGAGGCCTCCTCTGCCTACCATCTTGTTAGTGAATATACTGTCAATTGAAAATAAGATTGACGATCTCAGGATAAAGCTGCTGTATCAGAGGCAGATGGAGTTGTGCAGGTTGACTGTGTAGTTAAGAAGGCACACGGTGCATTGGCCTTCATCAACCATGGGTTTGAGTTCAAGAGCCGAGAGGTAATACTACAGCTATATAGGATTCTGGTCAGACCCCATTTGGAATACTGTGCTCAGTTCTGGTCACTTCACTAACGGAAGGATGTGGCAACTATAGAACAGGTGCAGAGTAGATTTACAAGGATGTTGCCTGGATTGTGGATCATGCCTCATGAGAATAGAACATGGAACATAGAATAGTACAGCACAGTACAGGCCCTTCGGCCCACAATGTTGTGCCTACTCTCAAACCCTGCCTCCCATATAAGCCCCCGACCTTAAATTCCTCCATATACCTGTCCAGTAGTCTCTTAAACTTCACTAGTGTATCTGCCTCCACCACTGACTCAGGCAGTGCATTCCACGCACCAACCACTCTCTGAGTAAAAAACCTTCCTCTAATATCCCCCTTGAACTTCCCACCCCTTACCTTAAGGTCATGTCCTCTTGTATTGAGCAGTGGTGCCCTGGGGAAGAGGCACTGGCTATCCACTCTATCTATTCCTCTTATTATCTTGTGCACCTCTATCAGGTCTCCTCTCATCCTCCTTCTCTCCAAAGAGTAAAGCCCTAGCTCCCTTAATCTCTGATCATAATACATACTCTCTAAACCAGGCAGCATCTTGGTAAATCTCCTCTGTACCCTTTCCAATGCTTCCACATCCTTCCTATAGTGAGGCGACCAGAACTGGACACAATACTCCAAGTGTGGCCCACCAGAGTTTTATAGAGCTGAATATGTTGAGTGAACTTGGCCTTTTCTCCTTGGAGCGATGAAAAATGAGCGGTGACCTAACAGATGTGTATAAGATGCTGAGAAGCATTGATCATGTGGATAGTCAGAGGCTCTTTCCCAAGGCTGAAATGGCATGAGCGGCCACAGTTTTAAGGTGCTTGGAAGTAGGTACAGAGGAGATGTCAGGGGTAAATTTTTTATGCAGAGTGGTGAGTGTGTGGAATGGGCTGACAGCGACAGTGGTGGAGGTGGATACGATGGGGTCTTTTAAGAGACTCCTGGAGAGGTACATGGAGCTTAGAAAAATAGATGGCTGTGGGTAACCCTAGGTAATTTCTGAAATAAGTACATGTTCAGCACAGCTTTGTGGGCCGAAGGGCCTGTATTGTTTTGTAGTTTTTCTGTGTTTCTAACTGACGATTAAATTAGTCATTTCATTTGCAATGGGAGTTATTATCTGTGATCCTAACTGCATTTTACATACCACCAGCGACCAATAATCAGCAAGCACTCATAAAACTGCATGATCAAAGAAGAAATGGCCCATACTGGCTCATTTCAAATGATATTCGGTGACTTTAACTAGGCCTGTTTAAAGAAAACCCTGGTCAGTTGTCACCAGCACATAAGCTGTTGCACCAAAGGTCCCAACACACTAAACCACTGCTACACTGTGATAAGGAATGCCTATCGCTTCTTCCCCAAACCACGTTTTGGCAAGTCGGACCCCTTGGCTGTACTCCTGCTTTCTGGAAACAGACAGAGCCTAAAGAGGAAGGCTCCAGAGGTCAAGACAACCAAAAGGTGGTCACGGGAAGCAGAGGAATGGTTACAGGATTGCCTTGAGTCAGTGGACTGGGCCGTGTTCAAGAACCCATCTGAGAACCTGAATGACTACACCAGGGCCATTACAGACTTTATTTAAACAGCTGTGGATGAGTGTGTCCCCACAAAATCATTCAGGGCTTTCCCCAGTCAGAGGCCGTGGATGAACAATGAAATCCACAACCTGCTGAGATCCCGATCAGAGGCATTCAAATCCGGAAATCAAGAGCTGTACAAGGTGCAGGTATGATCTACAGAAACCCATCTCTCAGGCGATGGAGATTCTGGACGAGACTGGAATCAATGAGGGATGCTGCACAGCTGTGGCAGGGTTTAATATCATAAGCTCCTGTAAAGCTAAACCTTACGACAGAGAGGACAGCAGAGATTCATTTCCAGCTGACCTCACTTCATCTATCCTCACTTTGACCACCAGAGCAAGGAGGAGCCATCATTTACCCTATGTTTCCCGATGATTCTTTGTTCTCAATATCTGAAGGTAATGTGCAGGTTGCCTGCAAGAGAGTGAATCCAAGGAAAGCATCTGGTCCAGGTGGAGAACCTGGCCAAGAATTGAGACATGTGCCAACCAACTGGCTGGTGTATTCATGGATATCTTCAGCCTTTTGCTCTGGCAGTATGTGATACCCACCTGCTTCAAGCAGGCTTCAATCATACTGGTGCCTAAGAAGAGCATGGTAACCTGTCTAAATGTCTATCGCCCATTGGGACTTACATCCAGAGTGAAGGGAGGTTTTGAGAGATTGGTGTTGAAGCATATCAGCTTCTGTCTGAATGGTGACGTGGATCCACTCCAATTTGGCTACCAAAGCAAATGATCGATGGCATATGCTATGTTGTTGACTCTTCAGTCAACAGTGGGGCATCTGTACAGCAAAGGTGCATACATCAGAATGCTCTTTATGCTCATCATCACCTCAAAACTTATCAGTAAACTCCAAGACTTGGGCTTCAGTACTCCCTTGTGCAATTGGTTCATGGATTTCCTCACTTGTTGACCCCATTCAGTTCAGATTGGCAATAACATCTCCACAATCTCCATCAGCACAGGAGCAGTGCAGGGAAGTGTACATACTGTAATCCCTGCTCTATTCACTTTACACCTCCGAATGTGTGGCTAAGTACAGCTCCAACACCATATACAAGTTTGCTGATGACACCACTGTTGTGGGCTGTATCAAAGGGGGTGATGAATCTGTGAACAGGAGGGAGATTGAAAACTTGACGGAGTGGAGCAATAACAATAATCTCTCACTCAACGTCAATAAGACCAGGGAACTGATTGTAATCTTCAGGTGAGGGAAACCAGAGGACCATGAGCCATTAATCATAGGAGGATCAGAGGGGAAATAACATTAAATTCCTGACTGTCACTATCTCAGAGGACCTGTCCTGGACCCATCATATAAATATTATTGTGAAGAAAGCACGACAGTGCCTCTACTTCTTCAGCAGTCTGTGCAGGTTCGGCATGTCATCACACACCTTGGCAAACTTCTCCAGATGTGTGGTGGAAAGTGTGCTGACTGGCTGCGTTACCGCCTGGTATGTGAACACCAATGCATTTTGGCAGAAAATCCTACAAAAGGTAGTTAATTCAGCTCAGTACATCACAGGAAAACCATCCCAATCATTGAGCACATCTACATGAAAATAGTGCTGTAAAAAAGCAGCATCCATCATCAAAGAACCTCACCCAGGCCATGCTCTTTTCTTGCTGCTGCCGTCAGGCAAAGGTACATGACCCTCAGGACTTATACCACCAGGTTCAAGAACGGTTTCTACTTCTCAACCATCAGGGTCTGGAACATGAGGGGACAACTACACTCATCTAACGACTCTGTTATATTGTTATTTCATGCTCGTTATTTATTGCAATATATTTCTATCTGCATTTGCACAGTTGGTTTACTGTTTACAGGTCCTGATCTATAGATTTGCCCACAGTAAAAGAATCTCAGGGGTGTATGTGCAGACCTGTAGGTACTCTGATAATAAAGTTTACTTTGAACTCTAAACTGCCACAAAGCTCTGTTATTTTTTGAATCTTCAATTGTGTACTTATATGAAGTCAACTCTTCGTTCACTGATTGGGCCTAATTGAAACTCTGGAAACTACCTTGAAGCACTGTTTTTTTTAAAACCTTCACACGCGAATCTGTGTGAGGTCGCCTTTACTTCTTGCACTGCCGATCAGTGATAGAACACAATCAATAGAAAATGATTAAACAGTCGACATATTGGGCCCTTCTTCAAGACTGCAAAGGAAGGGGTAAATGCCGGAATAAAAAGTTGCAGGAAGGGGAAGGAGGATTGCTGGAAGGTGATAGGTGGAGCCCGGTGGGTAGGAAAGATAAAGTACTGGAGAGGAAGGAATCTGATAGGATAGGAGATTGAACCATAGGAGAAAGGGAATGAGGAGGGTACCTTGAGAGAGGTTAAAGGAAGCTGAGAAGAAGGAAGACGCCGGAATGCGGAATAGAAAATGAGGGGAGGGGTTGGAAATATATTATTTTACCGGATAGAAAAATCAATCTTCATGCCATCAGGTTAGAGGCTACCCAGAATACTGTATAAGGTGTATATTTGGATATGAGGTGTCATTCCTCCACCCACAAGAGGAACCCATGGACCGACATGTAGCAATGGGAATCATAATTAAAATGTTAGCCACCGGGAATTTTCTGCTTTTGGTGGATGGAACGGAGGGACTTAACAAAGCAGTACCCCAATCTCGGATGCGTTTCACCAATATAGAGCAGGCTGCATCTGGAACACTGGACACAGTCAGCAACCACAGCAGATTCACAGGTAAAATGTTGCCTTGCCTGGAAGGACTGTTTTGAGCCCTGAGTGGAGGTGAGTGAGGAGGTGAATGGGCAGGTGTAGCACTGAAGCTACTTGCAGGGATATGTACCAGGAGGGGGATTAGTGGGGAGGGACAGATAGACAAGTGAATCATGGAGGGGTTGATTGCTGTGGAAAGCAGAGAGAGCGGGAGGTCAAAGTATTTTTGGTGGTTGGATTCCTTCCGGCGGAAGTTGCAGAGGATAGTGTATCAGATGTGGAGCATCGTGGGGTGGTTGGTCAGGACAGGAGGAACTCTATCACTGTTAAGGCGGTGGGAAGATGGGGTGAGTGTGGATGTTTGGGAAATGGAGGAGATGCAGGTGAGGGCAGCAAGAATGGTGGAGGAAAGCAAACCCCATTCCTTGAAGGAGGACTTTACTCATGTCCTGGAAAGGAAAGCTGCATTGTGGGACAGACAAAGGAAATGAGAATAAGGAACAGTGTTTTCACAGGAGACGGGGTGGGTGGAGGTTTAGTCAAGATAACTGTGGGAATCTGTAGGTTTATAAAAGATGTTGATCAACAGGTGTCCTCCAGAAATAGAGAAAGAGAGATTGTTAACGGGGATGGAGGTGTCCCAAATGGAGCAAGCTAATTGAAGGACAGGGTGGGAGTTAGAGGCAAAGTTGATTAAATTGACAGGCTCAGTATGGGCATTTGACGCTGCACCAATGCAACCATCGATGTTGTGGAGGAAGAGTTAGGGAGCATTACTGCGGAAGGCTTGGAATATAGTCTGCTCTACATAACCAACCAAGAGGCAGACATAGCCGGGGGCAATGCGGCTGCCCATGGCTGTCCTTCATGTCTGGAGAAATAGGAGGAGACAAAGGAAACACTGTTGAAGGTCAGGGCCAGTTCTCCCAGATGGAGGAGGGTGGTGGTGGAGAGGAACTGATTGGTTCTTCTTAAGCCTTTCATGATGGGGTTGGAAGTATACTGGGACTGGACATCCATGGTGAAAATGAGGCAATTATGGCCAGGATAAATTCCAAGAAGATTGAGAATATAGGAAGTGTTGTGGATGTTGGTGGGAAGGGGCTGAACCAAGGTGGATAGAACAGCTATTAGGACAGGAGTTCTGTGGGATAGGAGCAGGTGGAGACAGACATTCCCAGACAGTCCGGTTTGTGGATTTTGTGTAGGAAGTAGAAGCAAGCAATGCAGGGTCTCAGAACTCTGAGTTTGGTGGCAATGGGTGAGGTCAGTGATTGTATAGCAGTTTTCTGATAGTCTGCAGTGAGGTCGTCTTCAAGGAGTAGGTATAAGGAGGTGTCAGGGAGCTGCCGCCTTGTCTCAGCAAGGCAGAGGTCAGTTCGCCACAGCACCTGCTTTGTCTGCAGGTGTGATGGTAAGGATGGGATTGGTGCGGAGAGAGAGGAGAGTCTGTTGGTCTTCATTAGTCAAGGGACTGAATTCTAAAGACATGATGTTGCAGCTCTATAAAACTCTTGTTAGACAACACTTTAGATCAATATCTTCAGTTCTAGTCGCTTCATTATAGCAAGCACATGGAAGGACTAGAGAGGGTGCAGAGCAGATTTTCAAGGATGCTGTCTGGATTAGAGAGCATGTCTAATGATGAAAACTTGAGTGAGCTCGGGCTTTTGTCTTTGAGGAAAGGTGAATGAGATTAGACTTGATATAGGTGGTGTTGTTCCTTTTCACGCCTTCTGGTACCTTGGGTGGCATTTTGCCATTTCAATAGCATATGACTGCTTTTTAACAAGGCCAGGTCGTTGATGTAAACTAAAATCAGCAGTGCTCCCAAAACCAATCCCTGCTGAACCCCATTTTGATATCTTACAGGTGTGAAAATTATTCTCTCACCATAACTGGGTGTTCTCTGTTTTGAGTCAGTTCTGCACCCATTTGCACACCTTACTTTTGACTATTAACCTCTTGTCAAAAGCCTTCTGAACATAAATAATATTAACCTTTCTATTGTTATCATAAATTTTAGTTGCCTGTTTATCGAACGCCAGCATATTACTAAACCATGATTTTCCCTTTCTGAACCCATGCTGGCTTTTGGCTAACATTCATGTTCTCATCAGCTGCTTTTCCAGATCCTTCTTATATACCGGGGCAACATTAGCCCATTTCCAGTCATCGTCATCGTTGTACTTTGTTGATCCTGAGGGAAATTGGTTTTCATTACAGTTGCTGCATAAATAATTAAATAATAATAAAACCGTAAATAATTAAGTAGTAATATGTAAATTAGCCAGGAAATAAGTCCAGGACCAGCCTATTGGCTCAGGGTGTCTGACCCTTCAAGGGAGGAGTTGTAAAGTTCGATGGCCACAGGCAGGAATGACTTCCTATGACGCTCTGTGTTGCATCTCAGTGGAATGAGTCTCTGGCTGAATGTACTCCTGTGCCCAACCAGTACATAATGTAGTGGATGGGAGACATTGTCCAAGATGGCATGCAACTTGGACAGCATCCTCTTTTCAGATACCACCATCAGAGAGTCCTGTTCCATCCCCACAACATCACTGGCCTTACGATTGAGTTTGAATTTCACCAGCCTTCAATGACTTTTGAAAAATACATGTTAGTGCTTTATATATATAATCACAGATCTCTTTAAGTACCCTTGCATATATGTTGTTTGGCCCAGAGATCCATTAACTTTCAGCTTTGTCAGCTAAAACAGGACTTCACCTCCTAAGATCACCAAGTTATTTAAAACGACCTTATTTTTCTATACAATTACTGGCATATTGGTAACATCTTGGACCAGATTGAAAGGTTGGCACAACACAAGAGTCAAGGCATGTACTGTGCTCTTCTGTTCTATGTAGTCAATTAGTGTGTAAAGTTGGCTTGAAGTAGGAGACGAGGGGTGGCGGAGGATTGTTTTTCAGAGGGGAGGCTAGTTACAAGCAGTGTACCACAGGGGTCAGTGCTGTGCCCTCTTTCATCCGTTAATTTGGAAGAGAATCTAGATGTACGGTTAGTAAGTTTGCAGATGATACTGAAATTGGTGATACACTGGACAGTGAAGGTTATCTAAGATTACGATGGGATCTTGATCAATTGGACTTTACCGGCCAAGGAGTGACAAGTAAAGTTTACATGAAATAAAGTTAAATTCAATGTCCAATTTTGTTAAGACAACCTAGAGCAGGACATCCGCAGCAGATGATTGAGCTCTTGAGATATGCTGTGGAATAGAAAGAACTGGGGATGCAGGTACTCAGTTCCTTGAAGTGGTAAAACGGGTAGCCCGGATGGAAAGAAACGCATTTGGCACAGTGCTCTTCATCAGTCAAGATACTCAATGCAGAGAGTCAGGATGTCACGTGTTGGATCTCGGTAATTTTCAATCCTTGGCTTCTTTTAGTTCAGGAATGAGCAAGAAACATTGATTGTTCACAATCGTTTATTTTAAAGTTTAAACCAAGATACAGAGAATTTGAAAGTAGATCAGGAGCCGAGAAGCAAGCAGAGATTAAAGAGATACAATAAATTCAATGAAAAGATGGCGCCTTTGAAAAATCTATTACCACAAAACTTGAGTTAATGGAAATCTCTTAAACAAGTACAATCTAATCAGTGGTTGCACAATTACAGATGCATGGGTAATGAGCCCAACACTTGGCTAATTGCAAAATGAAAAGGTATTATGTAAGTGCTATGTCGTCTTCTGCCAGTAAGTGGGGATGAACACCAGATATTGTGAAAAATACACGAGTTTGTTATAGATACAAATTATGTCAATAAAAAACTACAATTAACATTTAGTCTTGCATTAATTCAACTGATAGCTTATAAAACCGATTCCAACAGTCTTCCCTGTGATTCAATGAGGTAGTACGTTACAATCACTGTATCTGAAAATTCAGACAGAAATTCTTAGAAGTTTCTACGTTACAGAGTAATTAAAAACTACTGTGATCGTACAGTAACAAAAGGAATACGAGTTCTTAAAAGCATCTATACAAGTATGTCATGATTGGATACATTAGGAATACTTACACAAGTTTGAACTTGTTAGAGCGATTTTTGGGTTTTGCACATTTACAGTTCACAAATTACTTGTGCTTAAAGTCTTCCCACAGCACGTGTCTTAATCTGGAGTCACTTTATCTCACTTGCAGTGGCTGGTGTTTATCCACCTACTTTCACCCTCTACCTTGACTGCTGAATTGGTAATTAACAGTACTTGCTCAGGACCTTCCACCGAGCTCCAAGTGGTTCCTTTTTTTCTGACCAGGACCCACTCGCCAGGAATCAAGGTGTGTCCTCCTTCCGAGAGACCACTTCAAACAGCAGAAACCTGTTGAGAAACAGACTGAACAGCTTGGGTTAGTTTTACACAATAATCGAGTAAACTTCTGAGACGATGCGTATATCAGTGACTTTGAGATCCAGAGTTTCTAGTAGTGATGTAGGTTGCCCTGTTACCACAAGAACAGTGGAATACTTGGACCACCAAGCAGCTGTCACTTCACAGAATCATAGAAATCGACAGCACATTACAGGTCTTCAGCGAACAATTTGTGCCCAACTTGTACCCTACTCTAGAAACTGCCTGAAATTGTCCTCACTGCCCTCTACTTTTCTAAGCTCCATGTACCTACCTAAGAGTCTCTGAAAGACCCTATTGTTTCTGCCTCTACCACTGTCACTGGCAGTGCATTCCACGCACCCAACACTCTCCGTGTAAAAAAACTTACCTCTGACATCCTCCTTGTACCTACTTCCAAGCACCTTAAAGCTATGCCCCCTCGTGTTAGCCATTTCAGCCCTGGGAAAAAGCCTCTGCCTTTTCACATGATCAATGCATCTCATCATCTTATACCCCTCTATCAGGTCACCTCTTGTCATCTGTAGCTCCAAGGAGAAAAGGCCAAGTTCACTCAACCTATTCTCCTAACTCAAGCTCTCCGATCCAGGCAACATCCTTGTAGATCTCCTCTGCACTCTCTCTATCGTATCAATATCCTGACGGTAATGAGGTGACCAGATCTGAACACAGTACACCAAGTGAGGCCGAAGTAAAGTTTTATATAGATTTATCATTACCTCATGACTCTTGAACTCAATCCCTCGGTTGATGAAGGCCATCTAACTATACGCCTTCTTCACAACATCAACTGCGCAGCAGCTTTGAGTGTCCTATGGACACGAACCACAAAATCTCACTGATCCTCCACACTGCCGAGAGTCTTACCATGAATATTACATTTTGTCTTCAAATTTGACCGACTGAAATGAACCACTTATTACTTATCTAGGTTAAATTGCATCTGCCACTTCTCAGCCAAGATCTGCATCCTATTGATGTCCTGCTGTAACCTCTGACAACCCTCCAGTCAATCCACAACACCCCCAACTTTTGTGTTATCACCAAACTTAGGAACCCACCCTTCTACTTCCTCATCCAGGACATCCATAAAAAGGCAACAGATCACTGCTGGTCTCCATGTTTTTGAGATAAAACTGCTGTCATGTAGTCATGCTTCACTTTGACATACAGGGTAAATGGCCAGACGTATCAGGGATTCCTAATGCAGATACAGTACTTAGTATCACTTTAAAAGTTTGAAATGCTTCCATCTGTTCTTCTTTAAGAGTCACAGGGTCGTCGGAGTACTTGCTGTCTTTCAGCAGACTAGTGAGAGGTTGAGCAATTTCAGCATATGAATCAACCCATGCTCTGCTACAATTGCACAAACCCAAACTGATTGAAGTTGTTGGACTGTTGTAGTTGATTTTGCTGATGTAATGGCCGTTGCATGACACTTCAGACCATGATGTTTTCTCCAGACTGGAAATGAAGGGGGAAGAAGTTAGAATAAGAGGGTGGGGGAGTGGAGGAAGATGGACAAGGTGAAAGAGATGGGAGCAGATATGTAAAGAGCTGGACATTTGATTGGTGGAAGTGATAAAGAGCTGGAGAAAGGGCAATTTGATAGGAGAGGACAGAAGAACATGGAGGAAACAGAAAGGGGAGGAGCACCAGGGAGAAGTGATGGGCAGGTAAGAAGAAAATATTTGAGAAGGAAACAAGAATGAGGAATGGTGTAGGGGAGGGCTGTGATCACTGGAAGTTTGAGGAATCAATGTTCATGCCTTCAAGCACATCTTTCCCCCCTCTTAATGTCATCTTTCCGCAAAGATCACTCTCTCTCCCCACTGATTCCCACACTGTTAACTGTTCTCTGGGGTTTTTGGAGAACTTAGGCCATTGTTTTAAGTTCGATCTTAATGATTACTCTTCACGTTTCGATGTCATAGTTACTGAAATGTATGATGATTGGCTTACAAATTGCTTTCTTTTTTTCGAAGGGCTGACAGCCAGATGCGCCCAAGAATTCATCAAGATTTATTCTTAACCCACAAATTTTTGTGTTGGGCATCTTGGCCAAGTGGTTAAGGCGTTTGTCTAGTGATCTCAAGGTTGCTAGTTCAAGCCTCAGCTGTGGCAGCGTGTTTGTGCCCTTGAGCAAGGCATTGCTCTAGTCTGTGCGAGGAGTGGCGCCCCACACAGTCTTCCAATCTGTGCCTTGTAAGGCATGAAAATGCCCGACGCAGGCCTCTCATGGTCTGAGTCGACGCTCCCCCCTTATGATGGCTCATCTCTTAGCCCATTAGAGTTGCAACTCGTAATTTTAGTCAGGATCCACAACAAACAAAGTAAAATACAGTTTTGTTCTCACTCATAAACTCCCTTTAAATGGTATGCTGAAGCACAATCAGCTGATTTCTCTGACAATTCAAGAACGGAGGAAACTCTCTTACCTCCTGGATGTGCATCAAAAATTCCTTTCTTTGATGAATGAATTCTTCGAATTCCGTTTCTTTCAAGTAACCGGTCCCACAATGTGCCGCAAAAACTATTGGATCTCGGTAATTATTGATCTTTTACGAGTTTAGAATGAGCAAGTTGAACAGCTACAGAGATAGCACAGTGCAGTGCAGTTAAACAATAAGATGCAAAATCATAATAAGGTAAATTGTGAGGTCAAGAATCTATCAATAGAATATCGAACATTCCAGCACAGTACAGACCATTCAACCCATGTTGTTATGACAACATTTTAAACGGCTCTTAGATCCATCTAAATCTTCCCCCCACATAGCCCTCATGTTCCTGATATTTATTGCTTATTTATTATATGTAATAATATAATTTTATCTTATTTTTGTATTTGCAGTTTGTGGTCATTTGTACACTGGTTGTCCATCCTGTTGGTGTGGTCTTTCATTGATTCTGTTATGGTTACTGGATTTATTGAGTATGCCTGCAAGAAAATAAATCTCATGGTTGTATATGGTGACATATATGGACTTTGATAATAAATTTACTTTGAACTTTGCAGAGTTTCTTCATTGTCCCCACTGTATCTGTTATATTGTCAAGGACAGATGGAGTACAAGCTGTCCTTCAGCATGGTGGAAGGTGCTTTTGGGCTTTTGTATACTCTGTTGGATGGGGAAGGGTACAAGAAAGAATGTAGAGGTGTTGTTGATTATGCTGGCTGCTTTACTGAGGCAGTGAGAAGTGTAGAAAGAGTTCATGGAGGGAGATTGATTTCTGTGATGTGCTCAGTAGTATCCATAATCCTCTGCGTTTTCTTGTAGTCACGGACAAGATCATAATGAGGGAGATTGTGAAGTGATGAGTCCATCTGGTTGTACTGTGGAATGGTTCAATAGACTATTCTTCTTTTGTGCTAATGGTGGCTTGCACCTATCAGGAAGGTGTATATCCGCCACCTACTGTAATGGAGTATGAAGGGAGCCATGATGGGGATCAGATCCTCTCTCACAAGCCCCTTTTCATTAAAAAGTTCACCAGGGTCCTATACGATTTAACCGTCCCTGCCTCAGGTCCCAGAATATTCTGCACATTAGGAACCCCAGATCTACCCACTAATTGTCTCAGCTGCCTGTATATTACCGACAATCCCATTCTGCCTTCGTTCACTGGTATCCCCGTTTTCTGCGCCGAGATGCAGCTCCTAAGGGACTGCGTTAGGGAACTGGAGCTGCAGCTCGATGACCTTCGTCTGGTCAGGGAGAGTGAGGAGTTGATAGAGAGGAGTTACAGGCAGGTGGTCACACCGGGGCCACGGGAGGCAGACAAGTGGGTCACGGTTCAGAGGGGGAAGGGGGAGAGTCAGGTAATAGAGAGTACCCCGGTGGCTGTGCCCCTTGACAATAGGTACTCCTGTTTGAGTACTGTTGGGGGGTCAGCTTACCTGGGGAAGTGACAGTGGCCGTGCCTCCAGCACAGAGTCCGGCCCTGTAGCTCAGAAGGGTAGGGAAAGGAAGAGGTGGGCAGTTGTAATAGGGGACTCGATAGTAAGGGGGTCAGATAGGCGATTCTGTGGATGCAGTCCGGAGACCCGGATGGTAGTTTGCCTCCCTGGTGCCTGGGTCCAGGATATTTCTGAATGTGTCCAAGATATCCTGAAGTGGCAGGGTGAGGAGCCAGAGGTCGTGGTACGTATAGATAACAATGACATAGGTAGGAAAAGGGAAGAGGTCCTGAAAGGAGAATATAGGGAGTTAGGAAGGAAGTTGAGAAAAAGGACTACAAAGGCAGTAATCTCGGGATTACTGCCTGTGCCACGTGACCGTGACAGCAGGAATGCAATGAGGTGGAGGATAAATGCGTGGCTGAGAGATTGGAGCAGGGGGCAGGGATTCAAGTTTTTGGATCATTGGGACCTCTTTTGGCGCAGGTGTGACCTGTACAAAAAGGACTGGTTACACTTGAATCCTAGGGGGACCAATATCCTGGCGGGGAGATTTGTGAGGGCGACTAAAGAAACTTTAAACTAGAATGGTTGGGGGGCGGGTGGGAATTAAATTGGAGAGACTAGGAGAGAGGAGGTTAGTTCACAACAGGGGGATGGGAACCAGTGTAGAGAGACAGAGGAGTGTAAAATGAGGGTAGAAGCAAAAAGTAGTAAGGTGAAAAGTAAAAGTGGCAGGCCGGCAAATCCAGGGCAAAAATCAAAAAGGGCCACTTTTCAACATAATTGTATAAGGGCTAAGAGTGTTGTAAAAGCAAGCCTGAAGGCTTTGTGTATCAATTTGTAAGGAGCATTCGTAACAAGGTGGATGAATTAAAAGTGCAGATTGTTATGAATGAATATGATATAGTTGGGATCACAGAGAAATGGCTCCAGGGTGACCAAGGATGGGAGCTCAACATTCAGGGATATTCAATATTCGGGAGGGATAGACATGAAAGAAAAGGAGGTAGAGAGGAGATTAACGCAATAGAAAGGAAGGACATTAGCCGGGAGGATGTGGAATCGATATGGGTGGAGCTGCATAACACTAGGGGTCAGAAAACGCTGGTGGGAGTTGTGTACAGGCCACCAAACAGTAGTAGTGAGGTTGGGGATGGTATTAAACAGGAAATTAGAAATGTGTGCAATAAAGGAACAGCAGTTATAATGGGTGACTTCAATCTACATATAGATTGGGTGAACCAAATTGGTAAGGGTGCTGAGGAAGAGGATTTCTTGGAACGTATGCGGGATGGTTTTTTGATCCAACATGTCGAGGAACCAACTAGAGAGCAGGCCATTCTAGATTGGGTATTGAGCACTGAGGAAGGGTTAATTAGCAATCTTGTCGTGAGAGGCCCCTTGGGTTAGAGTGACCATAATATGGTGAAATTCTTCATTAAGATGAAGAGTGACATAGTTAATTCAGAAACAAAGGTTCTGAACTTAAAGAAAGGTAACTTTGAAGGTATGAGACGTGAATTAGCTAAGATAGACTGGCAAATGACACTTAAAGGGTTGACGGTGGATATGCAATGGCAAGCATTTAAAGATTGCATGGATGAACTACAAGAATTGTTCATCCCAGTTTGGCAAAAGAATAAATCAAGGAAGGTAGTGCACTCGTGGCTGACAAGGGAAATTAGGGATAGTATCAATTCCAAAGAAGAAGCATACAAATTAGCCAGAAAAAGTGGCTCATCTGAGGACTGGGAGAAATTCAGAGTCCAGAAGAGGAGGACAAAGGGCTTAATTAGGAAGTGGAAAAAAGATTATGAGAGAAAACTGGTAGGGAACATAAAAACTGACTGTGAAAGCTTTTATCTATAAGTGAAAAGAAAAAGATTGGTTAAGACAAATGTAGGTCCCCTACAGACAGAAATAGGTGAATTGATTATGGGGAGCAAGGACATGGCAGACCAAATGAATAACTACTTTGGTTCTGTCTTCACCAAGGAAGACATAAATAATTTTCCGGAAATAGTAGGGGACAGAGTGTCCAGTGAGATGGAGGAACTGAGGGAAATACATGTTAGTAGGGAAGTGGTGTTAGGTAAATTGAAGGAATTAAAGGCAGATAAATCCCCAGGGCCAGATGGTCTGCAACCCAGAGTGTTTAAGGAAGTAGCCCAAGAAATAGTGGATGCATTAGAGACAATTTTTCAAAACGCTTTAGATTCTGGACTAATTCCTGAGGATTGGAGGGTGGCTAATGTAACCCCACTTTTTAAAAAAGGAGGGAGAGAGAAACCGGGGAATTATAGACCGGTTAGCCTAACATCGGTGGTGGGGAAAATGCTAGAGTCAGTTATCAAAGATGTGATAACAGCACATTTGGAAAGCGGTGAAATCATCGGACAAAGTCAGCATGGATTTGTGAAAGGAAAATCATGTCTGACGAATCTCATAGAATTTTTTGAGGATGTAACCAGTAGAGTGGATAGGGGAGAACCAGTGGATGTGGTATCTTTGGATTTTCAAAAGGCTTTTGACAAGGTCCCACACAGGAGATTAGTGTGCAAACTTAAAGCACATGGTATTGGGGGTAAGGTATTGATGTGGATGGAGAATTGGTTAGCAGACAGGAAGCAAAGAGTGGGAATAAACGGGACCTTTTCAGAATGGTAGGCAGTCACTATTGGGGTACCGCAAGGCTCAGTGCTGGGACCCCAGTTGTTTACAATATATATTAATGACTTTGACGAGCGAATTAAATGCAGCATCTCCAAGTTTGCGGATGACACGAAGCTGGGCGGCAGTGTTAGCTGTGAGGAGGATGCTAAGAGGATGCAGGGTGACTTGGATAGGTTAGGTGAGTGGGCAAATTCATGGCAGATGCAATTTGATGTGGATAAATGTGAGGTTATCCACTTTGGTGGCAAAAACAGGAAAACAGATTATTATCTGAATGGTGGCCGATTAGGAAAAGGGGAGGTGCAACAAGACCCAGGTGTCATTATACACCAGTCATTGAAAGTGAGCATGCAGGTACAGCAGGCGGTGAAAAAGGCGAATGGTATGCTGGCATTCATAGCAAGAGGATTCGAGTACAGGAGCAGGGAGGTACTACTGCAGTTGTACAAGGCCTTGGTGAGACCATACCTGGAGTATTGTGTGCAATTTTGATCCCCTAATCTGAGGAAAGACATCCTTGCCATAGAGGGAGTACAAAGAAGGTTCACCAGATTGATTCCTGGGATGGCAGGACTTTCATATGATGAAAGACTGGATCAACTAGGCTTATACTCGTTGGAATTTAGAAGATTGAGGGGGGACTTACTGAAACATATAAAATCCTAAAGGGATTGGACAGGCTAGATGCAGGAAGATTGTTCCCGATGTTGGGGAAGTCCAGAACGAGGGGTCACAGTTTGAGGATAAAGAGGAAGCCTTTTAGGACCGCGATGAGGAAAAACTTCTTCACACAGAGAGTGGGGAATCTGTGGAATTCTCTGCCACAGGAAACAGTTGAGGCAAGTTCATTGGCTATATTTAAGAGGGAGTTAGATATGGCCCTTGTGGCTAAAGGGATCGGGGGTATGGAGGGACGGTTGGTACAGGGTTCTGAGCTGGATGATCAACCATGATCATACTGAATGGCGGTGCAGGCATGAAGGGCCGAACGGCCTACTCCTGCACCTATTTTCTATGTTTCTATGTTTCTTAAGCAAGACAGATAGGTCAATGCTCCAGATCAACTGAATTGCACAGTCAAATTCTAAAGAATAATAAGATTGCAATCAAGTTTCTTGTATAGAAATATCACTTAAGGGAACACCAAAATGTGACACATATGCTTTAAATTCCAGTCCACTGGCTAACAGACGTTTTGCATTCCAATGAAGAACTGGAAGTTGATGTAAGAACTGTAAAGATCAGTCTGTAGCACCCCATATACAATCACTCTCAACCACCAGCCCATTCCCCCTACTGTCATTCCCAAGTCTTCTCCCCAAAGTACTTCATGTACCTGTTCTGCAGTAATTCCACTAATCGCAAATACTGTATCTTGACGCTGCATCCACCACAATTCTAAGTTTACCAGATTTCTCTCACACTGGTGCAGTTCAATGAACCACGGCACATAGATACACAAGAAAAAATATATTTTTAAAAATCGATACCTCACCAGATGCCTCACCTCCCAGACTCCCCACCTACATAATCTCACTCCATGCTCTTGCTCCATCCAAATCTTTGCAAGTGCATGTTTTAACTCGATGTCCAAAAGATGTACAGGAATCAAATCTTCTCACAGCTTCAACATAAGAAATATTATTCGCTATTTTCACCTCTGAATTTCCCAAGCCTTTTGTAAAATAGGGCAAACTAAATAATTTGCACTATGAACATCCCGACAGTTGCAGAATCCTGCCTCAGCACCAGCTTCACAATTCCCATATTCACATTCACGAACCCGATGAAGCTGTTTATCACAATTAGAAATGAAAATAATCATTACTTTAGGTCGACATGATCGGTTAGCCCAGTCCTAATGCCCTGCACTGGGTGACCTTTCTGATCCGAACCCGCCCTTCCCCGACTCATTTTCCTTTCACTCCTTGCCAAAATCCATCCCAGACCATCACTTTTCTCCCATTTGAATTCCCCGCCATCGGCTCCCCTCAGTCACATTCCCGGTGCTGCGAACCGCCAGCCCCGTCACTGTGGCGCCAACACTCTCCGGTTGTCTCCGCTCCCCGTCAGCCGCTCTCCCGGCCCAATCCTCCCCCCACACTCTCTCAACCTCCGTGTCGGTCCGCCACACTCCGTTCGATAGTCTGATAACTGCAAGATCGAAGCTGACCGTCCCCACACACGGGTCCCGCGTCCGATCCATGCGAGTCCGCACACTCACCGCGCTGGGGGCTGCGACTGTCGGCCGGCGGGGCCACCTTCGTCTTCGGCACTTAGGCCCGCCGGGTGTTCAACAGGAAGGGTCGCCGAGCCGGAGTCTGAGCGGGAGAAGGGAATCGGTGGCCAAGAGGTCAGGAATTGAGGGAATTGTGCCCGTGGGGGAGAGGAAGCGACCGGGGAGCCCCAAGCTGGGGCGGCACGGCCCAGTCGGAAGGTCGGGGAGCGGAGCCCCAAGCTGAGGGAGCGAAGCCGGGAGACTGGAGAACCAAACGTGAGATTCAGGAGGCTGGAAGCCTGGATCCAGGGGAGAGGGAATCAGATCAGGAAGTAGGGAACCTGCATGTGGATGAGGGGAGACTGATCCTGAGGAGCTCGATGGAGGCAGAGGATCTGGATCTGGATCTGGAGCCTGGATGCCTGGATGCCACAATTTACAGGCCGGAATATGGAGCCAGGGTCTGAGGAAAGGGGCAGGGAGTGGAGCCTCAGGAACTGGCAGTTGGCCCAAAGTTGAACACGATGGATGGAAACTGGGATCCTGGTGATGAGAGAATGAAAATGTGAAGTGAGGGTAGGGGAACGGTCGGAGATCATCAGGAGCTGAACGACGAAGAGAGGACGGGGTTAGGACGGGGGTCGAGGGAAGGGCCGGGCTAAGCGGAGAAAGTCCGCGAGGGAGAGAAAGCTGCGGGAGCGGGAATTCAAGTCGCCAAAGGAGACAACCAAGTGGTCAGAAAGTGGCAGGGAAAAAGAATGTGGCGACGCTGAGGTGCCAGAGGGTTTCCAGAGTTTGGAACCAGTGCCTGAAGAGATCTCGTAAAAAAATACAGAAGGTCGAATCCCAACTCTCCCGGAGCAGATGAAGGTAAAAATGATAGTAAAATAGATCTATCTGTGTGTGAGCGAGTTCGAGCTGCGGGGTCGGGAAAGGGCCTGGCTGAGCGGGAGAATGGGATCGGGCGAGAGGCCTGTCAATGAGCGGAGAAGGGGTGGTCAAGACGCAAAAGGAGACAACCAACTGGTCAGAAACTTAGCAGACGCTGGCATGGAAAAATAAAGAATGGGGCCATGCAGAGGCGTTAGAGGATTTCCAGAGTAAGGAAACCAGTGCCCGAAGAGATCTCGTCAAAAAAAAAACACAGGAGGCTGAATTCCAACTCTTATGGAGAAGAAGGTAAAAATGATAGCAAAATCGATCTGTGTGCGTAAGAGAGCAATGGTCTCCTGTGTCAAATTAAGTGGTTCTGGCTTCTGTTTCAGTTGCTGTCGCCCATCCCTTCAAGGTTTGACATGTTTTGCATTTACAGATGTTGTTTTTCATACCGGTGTTATAAGGAGTGATTATTTGAGTTACTGTCCCTTTCCTGTCAGCCTGAACCAGTCTGGCCATGCACCTCTGAACCTCCTCATTAACAAGGCACTTTTGCCCAGAGTACTGCCACTCAGGACGTTTTATTGTTGTTTATTGTACTGTTCTCTGCAAAATGGAGATACTGTTGTGCGTGAAAAGCCCAAGAGATCAGCAGTTTGAAATACTCACACCACCCCACGTGGCATCAACAATCATCCACACTTTTCTTCCCCATGTTAATGTTTGGTCTGAACAACAACTGAACCTCTTTACCAGTTTTGCATACTATTATGAATTGAGTTGCTGGCAAATGATTGGCTGAATAGATATTTGCATTAACAAGCAGGTCTATAGGTGTACTTAATAAAGTGGTCACTGAGTGTACTTCCGAGTATCCTTTGCACTTCTGTAGGTTTAGGTGGTATTAAGAAGAACAAAGGGGACTTTGACTTGAATACTATGCTGACTTGCCTATTCCTGGGTAATTCTGACTTCATCTTTCTCTTTATGCATCTCAATCTCGACCTGCTTTTCCCTTTTTACCTTGCTCAAAGAAGTAATTGAGGCCAGTCTTTTAAAGGTTAGCTTTATTAATCACATGTACATTGAAGTATTCAGTGAAATACATCATTTTGCGACAAGGAGCAGCACAGTCCGAGGATGTGCTTGTGGGCAGCCCACCAGTGTCACCACGCTTCTGGTAACAATGTAGTATTCTCAAAATTCACCAACCGGAACCTATACATCTTCGGAATGTGGGAGGAAACCAGAGCACCCAGAGGAAATCCATGCAGTCATACAAACTTCTTACAGACATGGGTGGGAGTTGAGCCCCATTGTGATCGTTGGCATTGGAAAGCGATTTCACTATTGACTACGCAATAGTGATACCCCAGAGGGAGTTCTGAACTGTTGTTTGTTTGGAACATGTCCTGGCAAACAAGTTCAAATGAGTTGAAGGAAGGCCTCAATAAGGATGTACCAGTTCCTTCTAGTGCCCTGCTTTGTACTGTTCAAGGAATTTCTAAATGGGGAGAATATACAGAAATCAGAGTTGCAAGGGGAATCCTGCTCCTCATGAAGGATTCCATAAAGGGTAACTTGCAGTTTGAGTCAGTGGTAAGGAAGTTCATCCTCACAGTGTGTTGGTTATTGACATAGAAATGATACAAAAACTGTATTTTTGATATATTTGTGAGAAATAAAGGAAATCTTTTTTCTTTAATAATGTTAAGCTGGCACTATCTCATCTAGTACACCACTGATATCAGTGAAGGGAAAATGGTTGAGGTTCACTCTGTACAATTTGCATTCTGATTTATGTGACGGAAACAATGAAATTGCTTTCTCAATAATTCCAGCAATAAATACAGTGAGTACAAGACATCAGAGTTCAACCAAGAGTGCTGAATCACCGTGAAGACAGATGTAAATATAAGCTTAGATCTTGAGTTTTGGTCAGCTGAGGGCTTTATTCATTGGAGACTAAGGGACTCAGGGTGATCTTATAGAGGTGTAAAATGTCATGGTGGGTACAGATAGGGTGAATGTACTCAGTCTTTTTCCCAGCTCTGGTGAATCAAGAACCAGAGGTTTAAGCAAGAGAGGAGAGATTTATGATTAACTTTGTGTCACAATGTCACCGAAACATAGGGTGAAATATGTTGTTTGTGTCGATGGTAAATACAGTCCGAAGACTCTGTTGGGGACAGCGTACAAGAGTCGCCATGCTTCCAGCACCAACATGGCAGTCCCACATTGTACTAAGCATAATCTGTATGATTTTGAAAAGTGGGAAGAAATGGGAGCACTTGGAGGAAACACACACAGTCATGGGGAGAATGTACAAACTCCTACAGGCAGCAGTGGGAATTGAACCCCATTTAGTGAATGCTGGCACTGTGAAGTGTTGCACTAACTGACAGGTAGTGAACGAAGTGGGAGACTTCCCCTAGTCAAAGCATCAGTCAGGCCATGAAGTGTCATAGAGCCCCACAACAGGGAAAAGGGCTCTTCGGCCCACAATCTCCATGCTGACCCATCAAGATCATCCCAGTTATGAGCATCATATTTGTTGCCTTCAACAGGGGCCCCCAGGCTACTTTGAGGTGATACTGATTCTGGCTCCAAGAGATGTGGTGTGGGACATATCTGGTTGAGGTGAGAATGCAAAAGCACAAACTTGGTTTTAGATAAGCATTTACTGCACAAGGGACATCTGCCAAAGAGGGAATGTCTGTTGTGCCAAAGAACACTGTTGATATTAGTTCCAGAATGGAGTTGTATACTCAGATTGGGTAATGGACTATAGGACATGCATTTAAATGAGAAAGGGTAAATTCAAATTCAAAGGAGATATGCAGGGCAAGTTGTTTTTCACACAGAGAGTGGTGACTGCCAGGGATGGTACTGGAGGAAAGTATAGTAGAGGTGTTTTGAAAGGCTCTTAAATAGGTACATGAATGTGTATGGAATGGAAAGGTATGGACATTATGTAGGCAGAAGACAGTAGGTTAGTTAGGAATTAATTACTATTGTAATTATTTTGTCAAGGCATGATGGGGCAAAGGGCCTTTTTCAGTGCTGTGCTGCTCCATTTTCTAGATAGTTAGCAGGTTGCTGCCTGGACTTGTTCAACCTATCCTCATATTGTCTTCTGAGGATAGGATGAGTGAGCTAAGGCTGTTCTCTTTAGGATGAAGAAGCATGAGAGGTAACTTGATAGAGGTTTACAAGATCATAACCGGCATTGATTGAGTGGATACCCGGAGGCTCTTTCCCAGGGCAGAAAGAGGTAAGAAAGGTTTTTTTTACAGAGCCTGGTAGATGTGCTGAACCACCTCAGGGATCGAGGTAGAGATAGATAAATTGAGTACTTTGAAGAAACTCTCAGAGCATATTGATGATAGAAAAATTCAGTGTTGCTGTAGGAGGGAAGGGTAAGATTGATCTTAGAACAGCTTAAGTGGTTTGCACAATATTTTTGGCTGAAAGGCCCATACTGTGCTGTGGTGCTCAGTCTCATTCATTGCAATTTCTGGACCTTCCTGTACATTAATAAATTTCCCCTTCTCTCTGTTGCTCACCCCACCTTCCTAATTCCCAACTCCTCATGTTTATTTCTCCAGTTCCTCACTCTCGACTTGCTCGCCCCATCTGAATCCCCACTGGTCTTCCTCTTCACTACCCTGCATCCCACCCTCCCCTTCCCTGACAACATCTCTTTGACTGACACTTCCTCTCTGTTCTCCTCATCAAGGATGAAGATATTAAGCCATGCTGAGGGGTAACCATATGCAGAAGATCAAACCTGGCTCATGGATGAAGTCCCGCACTTACAAACACCAGGACTGTGTGGTACAATTCCGAAATGATCCTGATGTTGGCTAGGAATCAATCTGTGAGTATTGACAAGTTTTGGAGGGATGATGGGAGAGGGAGCATGTTTAAAGAAAGTTTACAATAGTATTTGTCCAGAGCAACAACCGTGCCTGTGATTAATCCCTGATTCCTGATATGGCTCCATGCTGAAGCCAGTGGAGTTTCTACATCAAGGCACCAGTATACATTTTAATTATTTCATTTAGAGAGCAGCGTGGAACAGGCCCTTCTGGCCCACTGAGCCGTGCTGCCCAGCAAACCATCTATTTAACACTAGCTTAATCACAGCACAATTTACAAACACCAACTAACCTCCCAACTAATACATCTTTGGACTATGGATGGAAACCGGAGCACCCGGAGGACACCCACGCACTGACGGGAAGAATGTACAAACTCTTTACAGATGGGTTACAGGTCCAAGCACCCATGTCCCAAGCTGTAATTGTGTTGCACGGACCAGTACACCCCTTGACCTTTGATGCTGTCTGTGTGGAGTTTGCAGCTTCTCCCTGTCACCGTAGGGTTTACCCTGGGAGCTTCAGTTTCCTTCCACCTATTGATAATTGGTTTATTATTCTCACACATGATGAGATACAGTGTACAAGTGTTTTGCGTAAATCACTTTGCACTGAAACGGACCTTGTTTTTTTGTAATTGTGTTCTTTCTTCAGTACATTGCATATAATTTTATTTTCTAGTGAATGCTGCTGATCTGATGCTATGAGACTGTGCTGCTGTGCTGACAATAAATACGACTGACAGTATTGGAAAATGTAAACGCATACATTGTATTTTCTACGTATTACAGTATTTACAATATTTACTCAACAGTATTTCAGTATTCACTCAAATGCACACATTATATTTTCTATATTTACTATGTAAGCACTGCTAGCTGAATAGAGGATATTCACTATGTAGCCATGACTTTTGACCTAATCACTATTAATTCATGAAGAGAACTAGAATGAAACCAAGTAGGAAGATAACGGTGGCGAGTAAGGTAATGAAATATGTGGCAGTATGTCAAAACAAGACCAATTAAGAAATAACTGTGGTTAGGGATGAGGGGACACCTGGTCTAAAAAGTAAACTAGGACATAATTAAATTGGGGAGTAAAACAATAGTGGAAGGTCGAGAGCGGATGTATTGATGATATGTGATCACAGGCCGTCTGGATATGATAATGTAGCTAAGATAGGAGATTGCTATAAAAAATGCTGTGTACAAGCCTCGATGGGCAGTCAGCTACTAGCTTTCTGATTGTCTCAGCTTAGATTTGCTAATTAAAGTTTAAAACGTCTTGAAGGATTTTCTGCGTCTCCTTGTTGTTTGTAAGAAATGAGAAACCATGACAAAATTGGCGTCACGAACAGGATCGGATAGAGACCCGCGAGGAAGGGAACGGCAGATTGGGACGCTTCCCAGTCCCTCGGGGACCCTCACGAGGCTAACAGAATTAAGGATGCACCCAAAGAAAAAAGTGAGCGCTTTTTGCGATAATTCGGACTAAGAATTCTGTTGGTTTTGGGGGGTCTCGGGGACTCAGAAGTGTGAAGCAACTGCTGAAAGGTCTCTCCAATCCAAAGAATCTGGCAGAATCGGGGATAAAAGGAGGCTCAGAGGATTAATCAAGAGTACGGCAGTGGGGGTAAGTACAAGTTAAGTAAGAAAATTCCACGTGGTGTTGGTAAGTCCCTGTGGATACCGCTTCGCACGAAACGAAGGTCTGAACAGGCAGGGAAGGAGAATTAAAAATCCTCGTGAATACCGCCTTAAGAAGTGTAAGGGTCTGCATAGGCGAGGTGCAAATTAAAAATCCTCGTGAATACCGCCTTAAGAAGTGTAAGGGTCTGCATAGGCGAGGTGTAAAAGGTTCTGTGGATACTGCCCTAAGTAGGGGTCTGCACGGGCAGAACGTAGTAAGAGACAAAGATAGTTTGATAGAGAATTCAGACGCTGGTGAGATAAACCATAAGGCTAGGCATAGAAATAGAGTTAGAAAAATAGTACTATTAAATATGCAAGTAGTGAGATTCTAAAAATACCATAATAGAAAAAGGAAAAAGAGAGCAACATGATAGAGAAAGGAACAGCAGTAGAAATATTGAGCAGAAAATTCCCGGTGTGTCAAGGTAAGATGGTGGAAATTTCAGAAAAATGGGAAAAAAGAACTAAAGAACTGGTCACGAAATGGCCAAGAGAAGGAACGTTTGATGTAAGCTTATGTGAGGAAATGGAAGCACTAATTAAAAATCACAAACCCAAAGATAAATCTAAGAAAAGAGAATGAAAAAGGGAACAAGAAATGGAAGTGTTAAAACTCTTTAGGATGGAGGGAGAAAGATTAAGAAAGACGGGAGGTATATTAATAGTAAGTAAAAAAGACACTGAGAAACGAAACGAGCAGGCTGATAAAGAAAAGGAAAAGCATAACAGGGAGTCGGCTTCGGCTCTATACCCAGACCTGAAAGACGTAGAAAAACCTCGTCCCTATTACGAGAGAAAAACCCTTAAGCAGTGTCCGATGATAACAGGAAGAGTGGATCTAAATGGAGAAATTAAAGTCTGGGATACCGAGGAGGAAAGAAAGAATCACGAAAAGGAGCAGGAGAAAAGGGAAATAGAAGAAGAGATCAAAGGGTTACAGGAATTAAGAGCGAAAAGGGATGAAGAGAAATCTTTCTTACATGGACACGGAGCTGAGCAGGCTAGAGCAGAAGGTAACTTGTCGGGTGGGCAAGAGTTAAGTAGCGAAAGAGAGGGTGCCGGAGAATGTAGGCAGAGGATAGGAGACAGGAGCCTTGAAGGGGGAAAAGAGAGAGTGAAAAGGCAGATATTAGAAACAGAGGGAGAGATTAGGGAATTACAGCGCAGACTGAATTTCCAATGAGAGTTTGAGGATTTCGCATGGGCCAAAGCAAATGCTAGCTCAAGGCAGAAAGAAAGAACTCCACGAGGAGGCCAAGGGAGAAAGGAAACCCCGGAAAGAATCATGTGGCAGCCAGTGAAAACGTGCTCAGAAACAGATGGGGAGTCAGGCGAGGAGGAGAGTCAGGAGATGTGGGAAAGGAGAGGAAGAATGATGCCGTTGTTAGTAAAAGGATTGGAACAAGTACAGTATATTCCTTGGGGATCCCAGGACCTGGAAGGGCTGAAAAACACCCTGCCCAGCCTACATTAGGGTGCAGGGAAATGGATTAGGGCCTTTGAGGAAGAAACCACGGGACGAATGTTGGCTATGGGAGATTTGAAAGCGCTGCTGATAAGGCTGATGGGAACCTCTGGACTGCGAGAGCTGATGGAAGCGGCTGGCATACAGAATGCGGACAGCACACTGATTGATGGGGCCAGATTTGACACAGTGAGGCAGAGGGTATGGGGGGGGGCCCTCAGGGAGCTCTATCCACCCAAAATGGACCCCAAAGCCATGAAAGGGGATCCACTGGGAGACACTGAAAATCCAGTAGCCTACATAGAAAATCAGTTGAAAAGGTGGAGACTGGAAATTGAACAAGAGGTGGAAGGCAACCCGTTTATGACCTGGATGTTCCAAAGTGCTGTTTTGGATGCAATGCCTTCCCAAGTTAAGTCTAAACTTGAGGAAGTGGCCGGACTGATGTCAATGACCCCACAGGAATTCAGGGACCACGTAGCCCATACAGTCGAAAAATATCGAAAAGACAAACGAAAGTTGACTGAGCAGCAAGAAGCAAAGAAAGCTGATACAAATGCAGCTTGGAGAACTTAAAAAGAAGGAAAAAGAAAAAGGCAAGAAGATGCAGCCAGCAATGACCGATTTAAGCACAGCTGTTGAAATGAATGAAATGCCATTATATGGAGGGACCGGTTGTGCCGTAAGACAGAGTCCGGAAAACCCCATGCCAATAATAAACATCTTTGGGGGAGCTTTTCCCGCAAATGCCCTATCAGGGACAGAATAAATTTAAACAGCAGCCCAGACAGGACTGGAAATCCCAAGGAAGGGGGTAGAGAGATAACAGGCTAGATAGGTTACCATCTATTCTGTGGTCACAACATGACACGGATGTAGGGAAAATAAGAACAGCTAGTCCGGTAGAAATAAAGCTGAAAAAGGGAGCAGTTCCACCCAGGAGACCACAATATCCCCTGAAACCAGAGGCAGAAGAGGGAATAGCGCCAACGATACAGGGGCTACTGGAGGCAGGAGTACTTAAGGACAGACAGCCCATGTAATACCCCACTGTTACCTGTCCTTAAAGCGGATAAATCTAAATGGAGACTGGTGCATGACTTGCGAGCGGTGAATGAGGTAATGGAGGACTGGCCAGCGGTAGTTCCCAACCCACACACGCTCTTGACTAATGTTCCACCAGAGGCAGACTATTTTTCGGTGATTGATTTGTGTTCGGCTTTTTTCAGTGTTCCCCTGGCAGATCAGTGTCAGTACCTATTTGCATTTACATACAGAAACAACCAGTATACCTACACTAGAATGCCTCAAGGATTTAAACATTCACCACACGTATTTAATCAAGTGTTAAAGGCGGACCTAGAGGGTATATCGTTGGAAAGTACATTGATATAGTATGTGGATGATTTGTTGATTTACTCCGAAAGTGAGGGACAGTGTGAATAGGATACCATAACCTTTTTAGAGAGACTGGCGCATGGAGGGCATAAGGTATCTAGAAAGAAGCTGCAATTTTGCAAGCAACAGGTAGAATACCTAGGTAGAGTGATATCCAAGGGAGTGAAGGCGATAGTGCCGGATCAAATTGAGGCTATAACTAAAGCTCCCAAGCCCCAGACAGTGAGACAGATGATGTCGTTTCTGGGACTGACAGGATATAGTTCAGATTGGATTGGGGAATATGCTGAAATTGTAACGCCACTAAGGAAAATAATGAAGGAAGCAGGACATACAAGCTTGGGGAGTAATCTACAGTGTGGAAACAGAGAGGTTTTAAAAAGAGCAATGGAGATCCCATACAGCACTGTCAGCAGATTTTAGATCTAATAAAAGCGCTGATGAAACCTAAAGCACTGGCTATAGTAAAATGCCAGGCACATAAAAAAGGAAACGATACAGTAACAAAAGGAAATCAAGCTGCAGATGAAGCAGCCAGGAAAGTGTCAGGGTGTACATCCGTTGTCAGCGCACCCCAGGTAAGTCTAGAGTCGCAACCTATGGTAGAGGACCTAATTGAAATACAGGGAAAGGCAACTTTGGCAGAACAAACACTGTGGAGACGAAGGGGGGGCCAAGCAAATCCCAGAAGGCCTATGGACCATGGAAGATGGCCTACTGGTAGCTCCCACCCCTTTACTGACTATCTTGATCTCAGAAGCACATGGGATGGATCATTGTGCAAGGGGGGAAGTAATAAGAAAAATAAAAAAGGATGGATTTTGGTCGCCTTATTTACAGGCTTCAGTAGACCATGTGTTGTCACAGTGCGAGGTATGTGTGCAGAATAATAATCGGAAAGGAATTACAACCCCAATAGGTCATATACCCGTACCTGAAGGGCCATTTAAACACCTAGTGATTGACTATGTAGACATGATAAAAACAGTAAGAGGGAAAAGATACATATTGATGGTAATCGACAGATTCAGCAGATGGGTAGAGGCAGTACCCTCGAAAGATCAAGGGGCAGGAACAGTGGTGAAATTCCTGACAAACAAAGTGATCCCAAGGTTTGGGATACCGACAGAAATTAGCTCAGACAGTGGTTCAGCTTTCATTCAAAAAGTGGTCAAGTTAGTTCTGCGAGCTCTGAGAATAAAGCAGAGATTTGGATGTGTGTATCACCCTCAGTCGCAGGGTATGGTGGAAAGAATTAACGGGACCTTAAAAACCAAACTAAACAAAATCTGTGCAGATACTAAACTTAATTGGGTCGATGCACTACCATTAGCATTAATGAGTTACCGCATGCAGACTAATCGGATGACGTGTCTAACACCGCATGAAATGCTAACCGGAAGGCCCATGCCAGTGCCCCAGTGGAGAGGACCATATAAAGGGCCTAGTTTAGAACAACCGGAATTGGAATTAAAACAATGCATGCGGCAATTAACTATGATGCATAAGTCTATTTATGTACAGGAAAAACAGAAAGAGCCAGAGATTGATCAAGGGGAAGGACCAATCAAGCCAGGCGATCAGGTCTATGTGCGAACGTTTCGAAGAAAGTGGAACGAACCCAGAAGGGAAGGGCCCTTTATAGTAACCAAAGCATCACCCACCGCAGTTCAAGTGGAAGGACGCTCCACCTGGTATCATCTCAATCACTGCACTAGTGCAATCCCGCAGGTACAGTCCGGTGGGCCACCCGAGGTAAGTGGTGAAGAGGAACAAACAGTAGGGGACAGGCAAGAGCAACAAGAAGCTGACACTGAACCGCAGGAACTTGACCAAGTAATAAGGGAAATTTTTGGTCCTGAGGACAGGCCCGAAGATCCTAAGGATGGAGTTATGGATGGTAGTACTCTTTCAGATAATGGGGACGACTTGGGGGCGACCAGTCCCGCACCCCGGGAGGATACACTCAGATACTCTTGTGCAGATTTGGAGACCATTAATTTGGCAGATGTGGCATGGGACTGTTAGGATCCCACCAAATCTGAGAGAAAGGAGTAAGAGGAGCACAATGGTTACCTCCATACCATGGTACCAGAACATGTGGTACCCATGGGCAAATTATACAGCAGGAATGATGAAGAGACAGAATTGTTATCTATGCTCAAGGGCAAGTCCAGTGCAATATGTAGTCCCCATGCCATACAACTCTTCCACCTGCACGCAATGGCGAAAGGAGCGGAGGGGGCAGTGTGCGCAACAGTGTCCAAGTATAGTCAAGACCTGCAGTACGGGAATTTGTAGCGGGATAGATCCTTGTTATCGGGAATGTATTAATAACACACCAATGTGCCCTTATTGGTGTATGTTATACCAGGCTTCCTCGCAGTATGATCAAAACAAGCTTGCCTCTAACTGTAATTACAGCAGACCGTGGGCTATGAATAAAAGAAGCCAGACACCCACTTTGGGAAAGCTCAAAGTGCAGGAGCATTTGAGTTATGAATGTTTCACACGGACGGGTGATCTCTTGGTTGGACATTTCAGTGGTAACTGTGCTAAGACTTGGGATGTAACCCCAGGCCAGAGATACAAGACAGGTACCCCTCCGCCCAATGGTGCACTGGAAGCCCAGACCATCCCGTTAGCAGATACCTGGTGGCTCTGTGGGAAGGAGGGAGGTCTGAGATCCACGCTCCCCCTCGGTTGGACACGTACATGTACACGAGTTATGCTGATTCAAGAAGTTGTAGTATCCCCTGAAGTACAATTTGACGCTCTGAAGCAGCAGATACTGCGACGAAGGAAGAGAAAATATGAACCTGATCCAACAATCCAAATCGACATTTATAGGACAGCCGAGAGGAATACCTAATGAATTTAAGGCAAGAAATGAAATTGCTGCGGGCTGGGAGGCACTTACACCTATAATAGGGGTTAGTAAAAATGTTGAATGGATAAATTATATAATAATCAACAGAGATTCATTAACTACACTGATGATGCACTAGAGGCTTTGTGGCAGCAGCTAGATGCAACCAGTAGAGTGGCGTGGCAGAATAGACAGGTACTAGACTGGCTATTGGCAGAGAAAGGAGGAGTTTGTGTAATGTTTGGGGAACAGTGCTGTACTTTTATACCGAATAATACTAGTCTGGAGGGATCGTTTACCAGAGCAATGAATAAACTGAAAAATCTAAGAAAGGAAGTTAAACAAAATGCAGGGTTTGTACACCAGTTCTTTGACTGGTTAAATAGTAAACTAGGAGGATGGGGAGCATGGCTGACCAAGATTGCAGTGACCATTGGTATTGTATTGCTAAGCTGTGTGGTCATTCTGTGCTGTTTTCTTCCATGCCTCAAGTCGCTTGTAGTGCGTGCTGCAATGAAACGGTTTCTGATGCTCCTGGAAATAGTTGGGTCGAGCCCTATGGAGAAGGAGACACCGATGATGTATTCGTACAGTCTACGAGACATGCAAGACGAACAGGAGAGAGATGAGATATGTGGGGATTAGGCTGTGAAGACTCCTGAGTCTTTTTTCCTGTCTCAGTTACGAAGGGATGGGTTTTTGGCTCAGTGGCCTAGGGAGTTAGGGAGAGAACACTTTGAGTCTTAAGCGCAGGAAACTATAGTTTAACCCAAATTTAGGAGTAAATACGTGGCTTTATTTGAGCTTTTGTGCATAGACTCTCAGTCCTCTCTCTCTGTATGAGACCCTGTGGGTCTCAAAGGGCTGATTATATTGGAAAATGTAAACGCATACATTGTATTTTCTATGTATTACAGTATTTGCAATATTTACTCAACAGTATTTCAGTATTCACTCAAATGCACGCATTATATTTTCTATATTTACTATGTAAGCACTGCTAGCTGAATAGAGGGTATTCACTATGTAGCCATGACTTTTGACCTAATCACTATTAATTCATGAAGAGAACTAGAATGAAACCAAGTAGGAAGATAACGGTGGCGAGTAAGGTAATGAAATATGTGGCAGTATGTCAAAACAAGACCAATTAAGAAATAACTGTGGTTAGGGATGAGGGGACACCTGGTCTAAAAAGTAAACTAGGACATAATTAAATTGGGGAGTAAAACAATAGTGGAAGGTCGAGAGCGGATGTATTGATGATATGTGATCACAGGCCGTCTGGATATGATAATGTAGCTAAGATAGGAGATTGCTATAAAAAATGCTGTGTACAAGCCTCGATGGGCAGTCAGCTACTAGCTTTCTGATTGTCTCAGCTTTGATTTGCTAATTAAAGTTTAAAACGCCTTGAAGGATTTTCTGCGTCTCCTTGTTGTTTGTAAGAAACGAGAAACCACGACAACGGCTACACAGATTATTTAAAAATGTAAGTATATTGAGGTCGTACAAAGGAAAAACAGTACCAAAATGCATAATATATATGCAATGACCATTTTATTAGGCACACCTGTACACCTCATTAATGCAGATAACTGATTGGCCAATCATGTGGCGGCAACTCAATACATAAAAGCATTGAGACGTGGTCAGGAGGTTCAGTTGTTGTTCAGACCAAACATCAGTGTGGGAAAGAAATGTGATTTAGTGAATTTGAATGTTGGTGATGGTTGGTGCCAGATGAGGTGGTTTGAGTATCTCAAAAACTGCTGATCTCCTGGATTTTCATGCACAACAGTCTCTAAAGTTTACAGAGAATGATGTGAAAAGCTAAAAACATCCAGTGAGCGGCAGTTCTGTGGGAGAAAATGCCCGTTAATGAGAGAGGTCAGAGAAGAATGGTCAAACTGCTTGAAGGTGACAGTAACTCAATTAAGCACAGGTTGCAACAGTGGTATGAGAAGTGTGTCACTCAATGGACTACACATTGAATCTTGAGGTGGATAGGCTGCAGGAGCAGAAGACGACGGGTGTCTACTCGGTGGCCACTTTATTAGGGTACAGGAACAATTAATGTGGCCATGGAGTGTATTCGTCACATGTACATTGAGACACAGTGAAATATGTCATTTTGCATCAGTACAAGTCATGTGGATTGTGAGATCAAAAGTCCATTTTTATTGCATGAGAGGACATTTCAAGAGTCTTATAACATCAGACTGTAGCTGTGCTTGTATTCTTGAGCTGTTGTATCTTCTGCCCAGCAGGAACAGGGAGAAGAGAGAATGACTCATGTGGTAGGATTCCCTGGTTGCATTGGTGGCTTTAAAGGCCTTTAGGTTAGTTGGTCACTGTCAATAGCTATTAGTGAGTAGATGAGTGTTAGAATCTAGGAGGAGTTGAGGTGAAACTGTGGAGCATCACAGGCTCATAGCAAAATACTGGAGGAATTTAACAGGTCAGGCAGCATCTATGGACCAGAATAAACAGTTGACATTTTGGGCCAAGACCCTTCATTAGGATGGCATAGGAAGGAAGCAAAAGCCAAAATAATAATTTCATTAGTACATCCAGAATATTGTTTGATGACAGTCCACACCTCCTTAAACTCCCGAGAAATTAAAGACACTGGGATGCTTTCCTTGTTATTGCATCTATATGTAGGGCTCAAGACAGGTCACAGTGAAGGAGCTAACAGTTCAGATTTGCCAGAAGGGATATGATACTGATAATATACTATTTGTGGTGGCGTGTTGAAGGCTTTCAGGAAAACAAATAATCTTGTTTCTAAATGGTGAAGGTGCTGATGACAGGTTGACTGCTTTCTTAGTGCATTCGCTGACACATCAGAAAGTTGGAGTATAAGCAGTCCATTCAACCCAATGATCCCTGCTACTACTTGTGCTCCATATGAACATCCTTGCATCTTACCTGCATGCCCTCCAATTGATTTCTCCAGCCTCCTAATTCTTGCACGTACAGATTGCTGATCAGACTCAATAGGCAAATGGCCCGATTCTCCTCCTATGTGTCATGGTATTATGGAGAGCATTCTAAATGGTTGCATCACTGCCTTGCTATGGATGAGCCACTGCACAGGATTGCAGATGGTTTTAAATTTAGCCAGCTTTATCGTGAACACCAACCTCTCAAGCGTGGAGGACATCTTCAATGCAGGATGCCTCAGAAAGGCTGCTTCTGTCATTAAAGATCCCCACCACCCAAGACATGTCTTGTTTCCATTATTACAATCAGTGAGGAGGTGCAGGAGTCTGAAGACTCACACTCAACTTTTTAGGTATAAACCCATGAACAACACTTCAATATTTTTGCTCTGTTTTGCACCTTATTAATTTATTTTTGTATTCTGTTCTGTGATTGACACCTTGATTCCAGTGGAACACTGTTGGATTTCGCTGCATACACGTGCACAGTTGTATGACAGTGAACTGATACTTCAACTGGATCATTTCAAAACATAATTATATTGAGACAGTATGAACAGAAGTGCAATAACAAAATGTAGAGTACGGTGACAGAGCAAGTGCAGTGAAAGTAGAAAATAAGGTGTAAGTTCAGGACAAATTAGATTGTAAGGTGAAAATTTATCTTTATCATAGAAGCGCCATTCAAGACTCCTATAATATAGAACTGCAGCACTGCAACAGAATACAGTCCCTTTGTTGTGCTGACCTTTTAACCTTGTCTAAAATCATCTAACCTTTCCCTTCCACTTAGCCCACCATTTTTGTATCATCCATGTACCTGTCTAAGAGTTTCTTAAATGCCTCTTCCACTACACCTGGCAGGGTGTTCCACGCACCCACCCACCACTCTCCATGTGAAGAACTTTTCTCTGATATCCCCCTCTATCTTTCTTCAATCACCTGAAAGTTTGTATTCATCATTTCTACTCTCGGAGAATGTCTCTGTCTATAAATACTCTATCTATGCCTCTTATCATCTTGTACACATCTATTAAGTCACCTCTTATCCTCCTTCACTCCCAAGAAAAAAGACCTGGGTTGCAGAACCTATCTTCCTAAGATGTGCCCTCCAGTCCAGGCAGCATCTTGATAAATCTCTCTGCACCTTCTCCAAAGCTTACACATGCTTCCTTTAATGAGGTCACCAGAAATATGACTGGAATAGGAACTGTCGACCTGGTGGTATGTGTTTTCAAGCTTTTTTTTTATCTTGATGGGAACGGGGAGAAATGTGCATATTTAGGGTGAGAGGTTTTTTACTGTATCTTTTGATGTACATGTGAAACAAAAATCTGAATCTGCAGGTTAGGGAGCTCTATATGCAGAGAATATAGAGCTGACATTTGAGGCTGAGATCTTACATCAGGACTCCTGATAAAGGGTCTCAGCCTGAAACATTGACTCTTTATTCCTTTCCATGGATGCTGCCCGAACTGCTGAGTCCCCCTGGCATTTTAGGGCGTCATGGCAGTGTGGCGGTTGTCATGACACTATTGCAGCTCATGGCATCAGAGTTCTGAGTTCAATTCTGGCACTGTCTATAAGTGGTTCGTAGTTTCTCCCTCTGCCCACGAGGGTTTCCTCTGGGTGCTCCAATTTCCTCCCACAATCCAAAGATATACTGATGAGTAGGTTAATTAGTCATTATAAATATCCTGTGATTATACTGGTGTGAAATAGGTGGATTGCATTGCAGAGCAGCTCTCTGGGTCGAGGGGCCTGATCCACACAATATTTTTTAATAAAACAATAAATGAATAACGTGTGTGTTACTCTGGTGTTTGCAAAATGTCTTGTGTTTATGCCTCTGAATGTGAATCTCTTGTTCTTACCTTTGCTGTTATTTTACTGCCCCTCTCCCACCGTCACCCCTAAACCCCTGTAGTCTCGATCTTGATCAATGACATCCAGAAGTTGAGGCCCGGACACCAGTCGGAGGGCATGCAGCAGAATGCCATGGAAATGCCCACCCACCGCTACTTCGCCATCAGCTTTAAAGGCAGGAAGCTGGACCTGGTGGCCACCGACACCAAGGAGGCCTGGCACTGGAACTGTCGCTTCACCAAACTCAAGAAACGAGACTCCAGCATGAACAAGAGGGAGTAACTTGTGAGGTTTTGAATATCTTGTTGCAATTTCGTTAAAGATAATCGAAGATCACTCGGAAGAAGGCTGAAAAGCAGGACTTCCAGGGTGGTTATCTCCGGTTTGCTTCCAGTTCCTCGTGCTGGAGAGTGCAGGAACAGAGAGATAATGGATCTGAATGTGTGACTGAGGAACTGGTGCAGGAAGCAAGGATTTACATTCTTGGACTACTGGTGTTTTGGGGTAAGGATGAATTGTACAGAAGGGACGGGTTGCACCATAATAGGCAGGGGACCAGCATTCTGGCAGGCAGGTTTGTCACTGCAACACGGGTGTGTTTAAACTAAGTAGTGGGGGGGGGGAGGGGACGAACTGGAAATATAAGGATGGGGTGAGAATAAGAAAAGATAAGAAAGACAACAGAATCAATGGAGCTCAAAGCTCAAGAAGGGATCGTACAGTATGGCCAAGTGAAATAGGAATTGATACGAAAGGTGAGGGGAGTAATGAATTAAAAGTATTATGTATGAATGCACGAAGTATAAGAAATAAAGTAGATAAGCTTCAGGCACAGTTGGAATTTGGCAGGTATGATGTTGTGGGAATAACAGAGACATGGCTTCAAGTGGACAGGGCCTGGGAGATGAATATTCAAGGGTATACGTCCTATGGAAAGGACAGACTGATGGGCAGAGGGGATGGGGTGGCTTTGTTGCTGAGGAATGACATTCAGTCCCTTGCGAGGGGGGACATAGAATCAGGAGACATAGAGTCAGTATAGATAGAACTGAGAAATTCTAAGGGTAGAAAGACCCCAATGGGAATTATCTGCAGGTCCCCAAACAGTAGTCTGGATGTAGGGTGTAAGTTGAATCAAGAGTTAAAATTGGCATGTCACAAAGGTAATGCTACAGTTGTTATAGGGGATTTCAACATGCAGGTAGACTGGAAGAATCAGGTTGGTACTGAACCCCAAGAAAGTGAGTTTGTGGAGTCCCTCCAAGATGGATTCTTAGAACAGCTTGTACTGGAGCCTACCAGAGAGAAGGCAATTCTAGATTTAGTGTTGTGTAATGAACCGGAATTGAATAGGGACCTCGAGGTAAAGGAGCCATTAGGAGGTAGTGACCATAATATGATAAATTTTAATCTACAAATTGAGAGGGAGAAGGTAAAATCAGAAGTGTCATTATTACAGTTGAACAAAGGGAACTATGGAGCCATGAGGGAGGAGCTGGCCAAAGTTCAATGGAACAATACCCTAGCAGGAATGACAGTGGAACAACAATGGCAGGTATTTCTGGGAATAATGCAGAAAGTGCAGGATCAGTTCATTCCACAGAGGAAGAAAGATCTGAAGGGGAGTAAGGGGAGAGGCCGGGTGTGGGATGGGTGGCACCAGATGGCCGAGGGAAGGGCCGGGCTGAGCGGTGAAAGTCCGTGAGGGAGAGAAAGCTGCGGGAGTGGGGGTTCAAGTTGCAAAAGGAGACAACCAAGAGGTTAGAAAGTGGCAGGGGAAAAGAATCTGGCGATGCAGAGGCACCAGAGGGTTTCCAGAATTTGGAAACCAATGCCCGAAGAGATCTTGTAAAAAATACAGAAGGCCCAATCCCAACTCTTACGGAGTAGATGAAGGTAAAAATGATAATAAAATCGATCTCTCTGTGTGAGCAAGTTCGAGCGATTAAATGTTTAGGGAAAAGTGTTGTATCAATTTTTTTTAAATATGAAATTAACGCAATGGTCTCCTGTATCGAATGAAGTGGTTCCTGAATGAATGTTCACGGTGTTCTGTTGCCGTCGCCCATCCCTTAAGGTTTGACATGTTTTGCGTTCAGAGATGCTGTTTTTCACACCACTGTTATAACGTGTGATTATTTGAGTTACTGTTCCCTTCCTGTCAGCCTGAACCAGTCTGGCCCTGCACCTCTGAACTTTCTCATTTTCAAGGCGCTTTTGCACAGAGTTCTGCCACTCAGGATGTTTTTTGTTGTTGTTGTTGTTTATCTACTGTTCTCTGTAAAATGGAGATACTGTTGTGCGTGAAAAGCCCAAGAGATCAGCAGTTTGAAATACTCAAACCATCCTGCCTGGCATCAACAATCATCCACACTTTTCTCCCCATTTTGATGTTTGGTCTGAACAGCAACTGAACCTCTTTACCAGTCTGCACAGTATTATGAATTGAGTTGCTGGCAAATGATTAGCTGAATAGATATTTGCATTAACAAGCAGGTGTATAGGTGTACTTAATAAAGTGGTCATTCACTGTACTTCTGAGTATCTTTTGCACTTCTGTAAGGTTTAGGTAGAATTAATAAGGAGAAAGGGGACTCTGACTTGAATACTGGCGCTCACTTCCCTGTTCCTGGTGATGCTGAGTTCATCTTTCTATTTTCGCGTCTCAGTCGCGACCTCCTCCTCCCTGTTTACCTCGCTCAAAGAAGGAATGAGGCCAGTCTTTTAAAGATTAGCTTTATTTATCACATTGAAGCATTCAGTGAAATACATTATTTTGCGACATCGAACAGCACAGTCTGAGGATGTGCTCGTGGACAGCGCACAAGTGTCACCGTGCTTCTGGTAACAATGTAGTATTCCGAAAATTCACCAACCTGAACCTATACATCTTTGGATTGTGGGAGGAAACCGGAGCACCCAGAGGAAATCCGTGCAGTCATACAAACTCCTTACAGACATGGGTGGGAATTGAGCCCCATTGTGAGCGTTGGCATTGCAAAGCGATTTCACTAATGACTACGCAATAGTGATACCCGAGCCATTAACTAAAAGAGGGAGTTCTGAACTATTGCTTGTTTGAAACATGTCTTGGTAACCATGTTCAAATGAGCTGAAGGAAGGATTCAATAAGGATGTACCAGTTTCTTCCAGTGCCCGGCTTTGTACTGTTCAAGGAATTTCTAAGTGGGGAGAACATACAGAAATCAGAGTTGCAAAGGGACTTGTACGACCTCATGCAGGATTCCCTAAAGGGTAACTTGCAGTTTGAGTCAGTGGTAAGGAAGTTCATCATCACACTGTGTTGGTCATTGACACAGAATTTATGCATTTCTTTGTACATTTTGATACATACATACATGAGAAAACAAGGAAATTTTTTTTTCTTTACTAAAAAGCTAGGCTGGCACTATCTCATCCAGTACACCACTGATATCAGTGAAGGGAAAGTGCCTGAGGTTCACTATGTACAATTTGCATCTTGGTTTATGTGACTGAAACAATGAAATTGCTTGCTCATGGAAAGGAGTTTTATACAGATGTTAATAATTCCAGCAATAAATACAGTGATGAGTACAAAACATCAGAGTTCAACCAAGAGTGCCGAATCACAATGAAGATAGATGTAAATATAAACTGAACTTCTGCATCTTAGATCTTCAATATTGGTCAGCTGAGGGCTTTATTCATTGGAGACTGATGGTGATCTTACAGATCATGGGGGGCTCAGATAGGGTGATGGTACTCTGTCTTTTTCCTAGCTTTGCTGAATCAAGAACTGGAGGGCATAGGTTTAAGCAAGAGAGGAGAAATTTCTGGTTAACTTTATGTGTCACAATTTCACTGAAACATAGGGTGAAATATGTTGTTTGTGTCGATGGTAAATACAGTCTGAAGACTCTGCTGGGGACAGCGTACAAGAGTCGCCATGCTTCCAGCACCAACATGGCAGTCCCACGTTGTACTAAACATAATCTGTATGATTTTGAAATGTGGGAGGAAATGGGAGCACTCGGAGGAAACACACACAGTCATGGGGAGAATGTACAAACTCCTACAGACAGCAGTGGGAATTGAACCCCATTTAGTGAATGCTGGCACTGTGAAGTGTTGCACTAACTGACAGATAGTGAACGAAATGGGAGACTGCCCCTAGTCAAAGCATCTGTTAGGCCATGAAGTGTCATAGAGCCCCACAACAGGGAAAAGGGCTCTTTGGCCCACAATTTCCATGCTGACCCATCAATACTATCTCAGTTCTGAGCAACAGATTTGTTGCCTTAAAAAGGCCCCAAAGCTACTTTGGGATGACACTGATTTTGCTACCAAGAGCAGTGGTTTAAGACAGATGTGGTTCCGTTGGGAATCCAAAAGCACAATCTTAGCTGAGTATTTACTGCAGGAGAGACACCAGCCGAAGATGGAATGTCTGGTGTGCCAAAGAGCACTGGCTGATATTAGCTCCAGAATGGAGTTTTATACTCAGACTGGATAATGGCATGTATGGCGTGCATTTCAAATGAGAAAGGGTAAATTCAAGGGAGATGTGTAGAGCAAATTGTTTTTCACACAGAAAGTGGTGGCTGCCAGGGATGGTAGTAAAGGAAACTATAATAGAGGTGTTTTGAAAGGCTCTTTGATAGGTACATGAATGCATAGGGAATGGAGAGATATGGACATTGTATCGGCAGAAGAGAGTAGATTAGTTAGGAATTCATTACTACTTTAATTATTTTGGCCACATATTGTGGGGCAAAGAGCCTTTTTCAGATCTGTGCTGTTCCATTTTCTAGACAGTTAGCAGACTCTGGATAGAGTCTCTCATTACCTTGACTGTGATTTCTACAGAGTGGGTACTTGACTCTTTTAAGAGTGTCCTTTGTTATGCAATCTTAGGACATTTCATCCAACCGATATTTTTTGTTTTCTAATCTGTCACAATGTTACTTTGTACTTCAGTGAAAAGCCACCTTCCATGGACTGTCGTTTAACGTGATCTATATCTCAGTAGCAGGGTGTCCAATCAACTGGTATTCATCACCACACCCATCCATCATTTAACCCTTTCTTTCCCCACCATGCAGGAGAATGCATCCTCTGTCCTCTGGGAACTGAAAGTCCCGACAGCACAAGCCGTCTCCCGTTTCTGCAAGATGGCAACAACTAGAGACAGTTCAATAACTGTAAGTGTTTATTATTGTCACATGTACCAAGATACACTGATAAAACATTGTATTGCACACCATCCATGTAGATCATTTTATCACATTAGTGCATTGAAGCTGTACATGGGAAAAGCAATAAGAGAATGCAGAATAAAGTGTTACAGTTACAGAGAAAGTGCAGTGTGGGTGCAAGGCCATGATGTGATAGATTATGTGGTCATGTGCAATTTGTAGTGTACAAGAGAAGCATTCAATAGTTTTATAACAGTGGGAGAGAAACTGTTCCTGAGACTGATGGTACATGCTTTCAGAGAGATTGTTCAGGGTGGGTGGGTCTTTGATTATGTTGGCTGCTCTACTGAGGCAGTGAGAGCTGTGTGCTGAATCCATGGACTAGTTTCTGTGACATGTTGAGTTGTGTTCACAGCTCACTGCAGTTTCCTACATTCACAGGCAGAGCAGTTGCCGTACCAAACCGCGATACATCCCGATAGGATTTTTTCTACATGATGTATTGAGATATATTGGTGAGGGTCAAAGGGGACTTGTTCAATTTCTTTAGCATCCTGAGGGAGGAGAGGTGCCGGTGGGCTTTGTAGCCATGGTGTCTGTGTGCTTGGACCAGAATCTTCAAGGTCTCAGAAGAGACTAAAGGGCCTTGTGTTCCCTCGGATTGAGACATTGCCATCTCAGTGACACCAGATATCTTGGTGCTTGTTCACTTTTGATGAAGAGAGCTGGGCTTTGGGTAACTGATTGCTACCATATAGACAATGACATTCAGCCCAAAGTACCACAGGTGATCTCATGATACTCAATGGTCGTCATCAAAACAGAGACACAAGGGGCAGCAAATGCTGGGATGTAGAGTGCGAAAACAGGCAGAACCAGAGGTACTCAGCAGGTCAGGCAGCATCCAAGGAGAGAAATGGATGGCTAGAAATTCGGGTTGAGATCATTCTGCTGAATAGATTTGACCTGACCTGCTGAGTTCCTCCAGTAGTTCGACTTTGCACATGGTGAAAGCAGTCAAAATGTGATTGTCATATACGATGAGAGTAGTTCAGCTCCCTGCCCTCTCCCCTGCAGCTTTTACCCTTCTCCACTTTACTCTGTGCTCCCGTCTAACTTTTCCCTTCCTCATCCTTATCCTTAAATTGTCTGTTCCCCCCCCCCCCCGCACAACATCTGTGGCCATTTCTGGCCTTCTCCTCCCCTCCCTTTGCCTTCTCATGCCACCTTCCACCCCCACTTCATCTTTGCCCTCTTCTCATCACCTTTCTTGGAACATAAAACATAGGAGCAAAATCGGGTTATTCGGTTAATTGCTTTGCCATTCCATCATGGCTGGTTTATTATCCCTCTCAACCCGATATTGGAGCCTTCTCCACGTAACCTTTGACGCATAGGTTAATCAAGAACTTGTCAAACTATGCTTCAAATATATCCAGTGACTTACCCTGTACAGCTGTCTGTGGCAAAATATTAGATTAGATTATGAGGACACGCAGTCCTCTTTTATTGTCATTTAGTAATGCATGTATTAAGAAATGATACAATATTCCTCCAGTGTGTTATCACAGAAACACAGGACAGACCAAGACTGAAAAACTGACAAAACCACATTATTATAATATCTGGTTACAACAGTGCAAGCAATACTGCCACTTGATGAAGAACAGGCCATGGGCACGATAAAAAAAGTTCAAAGTCTCTCAGAAGTCCCACATCTCACGCAGATGGGAGAAGGAAGAAAACTCTCCCTGCCATACCCGACCACAGTCCAACTCTGAGTCCTCCGAAAACTTCGAGCCTCCGACCAACCCTCCGACAGCGAGCACCGAGTATCATCTCTGCCGAGTGCTTCGACCCCGGCCCCGGCAACAGGCAACAGGTAAAGCCGAGGATTTGCGGCCTTCCCTCCGGAGATTCTCGACAGCACAGTAGAAGCAGCAGCGAACTGGGCATTTCAGAAGTGTCTGCAGATGTTCCTCCATGCTTCTCACGGCTGTCTCCATCAAATCAGAATTGTGCACGGTACCCTATTTAACAAATACGATATCATTTCACCGGAGAGGTTGCACGCGCTGCGTCGCGCCGCCATCTTCTCCTCCGGCCTTTATATTCCACAGATTCACCACCATCTGGCAAAACAAATTCATCCTCCTCTCTGTTAATAATGGATGTACCTCAGTTCTGAGGCTGTCCCCTCAGGTTCAAGAGTTTCTACTTCAGGAAACATCCTTTGCACATCTACGCTATGACAATATTCAATGTTTGAATGAGATCCCCTCGTTCTTCTGAATTCCAGTGTGTACGGGCCCAGAGCCTTCAAACGCACCTCAAACATTAACCCTTTTCTCCTGGAACCATTCTGCTGAGCCTCTGCTGGACTCTTTACAAGAACGTTACAGCAGGCTGTTCAGCCCTCGATGTTGTGCCAATTTATTAACCAACTCCAAGATCAATCAGAAGTTAGAATTTTTACTCAACCATTATTGTTCCTCCTCTCTCCTATCTGTTGTGCAGTGGATGTTCAACAGGTTGCTGCCTGGACTTGTTCAACCTATCCTCATATTGTCTTCTGAGGATAGGATGAGTGAACTGAGGCTTTTCACTTTAGGGTAAAGAAGCATGAGAGGTAACTTGATAGAAGTTTACAAGATCATAACCGGCATTGATTGAGTGGATACCCAGAGGCTTTTTCGCAGGACGGAAATGGTGAATAACAAGTGGAGTAATTTAAAGTTATGTATAAGAGGTAAAAAAGGTTTTTTTTTACAGAGCCTGGTAGGTATGGTGAACCACCCCAGGGATTGATAGATATACATAAATTAGGTACTTTGAAGAAACTCTTAGAGTCATATGGATGATAGAAAAATTGAGTGCTACTGTAGGAGGGAAGGGTTAGTTTGATCTTGGCTCAGCTTAACGGTTTGCACAATATTGTTGGCTGAAAGGCCCATACTGTGTTCAGTCTCATTCAACGCAATTTCTTGACCTCCACGTACATTAACAAATTTCCCCTTCTCTCCATTGCTCACCTCTATCTTCTGAACTACCAACTCCTGATGCCTATCTCTCCAGTTCCTCACTCCCTACTTGCCCGCCCCATCTGGAACCCCACTGGCCTTCTCTTCACTACCCTGCATCCCACCTTCCCCTTCCCTGACAATATCTCTTTGACTGACGCTTCCTCTCTGTTCTCCTCATCAAGGATGAAGGTATGAAAGTCATGCTCAGGGCATACAGAAGATGAAATCTGGCTCATGGATGAAGTCCCGCTTTTACAAACACCAGGATGACTGTCAGACAGTGTGGTACAATCCCGAAAAGATGTTGATGTTGCCCAGCAATCAATCTGTGAGTATTGAAAAGTTTTGGAGGGATGATGGGAGACGGAGTATGTTTAAAGAAAGTTTTCAGAAGTATTTGACCAGAGCAACAGCCCTGCCTGTGATTAGTCCGTGATTCCTGATATGGCTCCATGCTGAAGCCAGTGGAGTTTCTACATGAAGGCACCAGTATACATTTTACTTATTTCATTTGGAGAGCAGCGTGGAACAGGCCCTTCTGGCCCATTGAGCCGTACTGCCCAGCAACCCACCTATTTAACACTAGCTTAATCACAGCACAATTTACAAACACCAACTAACCTCCCAACTAGTACGTCTTTGGACTGTGGATGGAAACCGGAGCACCCGGAGGAAACCCACGAACTGATGGGAAGAGCGTACAAACTCTTTACAGGTGGGTTACCCGTCCAAGCACCCATGTCCCAAGCTGTAATTGTGTTGCACAAACCACTGCACCCCTTGACCTTTGATGCTGTCTGTGTGGAGTTTGCAGCTTCTCCCTGTCGCCGTAGGGTTTACCCTGGGAGCTTCAGTTTCCTTCCAGTTATTAATAATTGGTTTATTATTCTCACACATGATAAGATACAGCGAACAACTGTTTTGCATAAATCACTTTGCACTGAAATGGCCTTGTTTTTTGTAATTATGTTCTTTCTTCAATACAAAGTTACTGATCTGATACTATGAGCCTGTGATGCTGCTGCAAGTAAGTTTTTCTTAGCCCCTGTTCACACATGTACTTTAGATATGACAAGAGATGTACAAGGGATTATGGGTTACAAAATACACGTGGACTAAGATGTTAACTGTCCTGTGCTATCACCAGTGGGATCATCACTTGATCTGCCACCTGTCTTCAGGAGTTTCGGCCCGCTTAAGATCAAGACTCCCTCGAGGTGGTGGGCCAGCAGTGCTAAGGCACCACCTCCCACTGGTGAGCTTTAAAACTTGGCATCTGCCTCTATCAGAGTTGTTGGTCATTTCAATCCAACAGATAGTCTGCTCATCAGGTGTCTATGCAACTACTGAAGGGTTTGCAAGATATGTATACACTGTCTGACTATCTGTTCCTCTGGACATACTTGGTCCACACCCATGCTGATCCTTTCTCTGCTGCCTCAGCTACAGCTCTGCTGGTTGACTTGATCTCTCTTCTAGTGAAGCCAAGGTCACGCAGCCACTTCTGGAGAGTGAATGCAATAAACCCACAGCAGCCTACTTTGAATGGATAGCATGAGACCTTCCGCCCTCTGTCTCTGCACTCTGATCTTCATTCTGCATACTTGGTTAACTTGCGCTCATGGGCTTCATCGATGTTGTCTTCCCAGGGGACTGTGAGTTCACCAATAACCACTTCTCTACTAGTGTCAGACCATATGATTATAGCTGGACGCAATGTTGTGAAAGCTATTTGCTCTGGGAAACTGTATTTCCCGTCCAGGTCAGCCTTGACACACCAATCATTGGCTGAAGAAAGTATGCTTGATCGTGAGCCTGTGCTGTACACCCTTGACTTGGAGCCTTCTTTCACAGATGATATGCGATGTTCTGTGCAGCATGGGGCATGAGATAAGTTGTGCTGCAGTACTCTCTGTTCAACCGCTTCTGTTACAACTTTGAGAACGTTGTTATGTCTTCAAGTGTACATGCCGCTAGAAAGATTGACTCTGCATGCACACAAGATATGTTGAAGTGTTCCCTTCTCGCCACAAGCAGCACACCTGTCTGTCTTATCTTCATACCAGGTGCTGAGTTTGGCAGGTGTTGGGAGCAGATCATACGCTGCTCTGCATAGAAAAGAAATGCGGAGCGGTTCCATCTGCCACAGAACATTCCAAGATAGATGTCGTTGTTCAGCACTTTCCCACCGGGTCCAAGCTCCTTGTTTGGCTAGGCCAGCTGTTTTAGTTAACCTCTTCTCCTCTTCTACCTCTCATATTTCCTGTGTTACAAGCTCACGGCGCTCCTTACCTGTAGAAGATGACTACCACTTGTGGGTTGTCCATCCAAGTCCCTGGCGGCCTAGCTGGATAGCCCCAACCATCTCCTTGTAATTCAATCTAGACTCTGCCTCATCAACTGCTACACGGGCTGACCACTTCCTGCCTGATCTCACATCCGGCTGGGTGTTCTTGATGACAGGGTGTTTTGAGTCTCGAAGCATCAAGAATGATCTTACCTTGGCTACCTTGACCTCCTCAACAAGGGATTGCACTGGATGGTAAGCTTTGTCTGGCTACTGTGGATTGCAACATTGGTGAGGCTGCTCGGTACTCCAAGCCACTTCTTCACATACTTGTTGATCTTCCGTTCCATTGCCTCAACACTGGACATTGCCACTTCTTGGACAGTTAGTGGCCACATTATCCGTGGCATCAGTCCGTACTGCAAGCACCATAACTTCAACTTGCCAGGCAAGCCACACTTGTCAACAGACATCAAACCTCTGCTGATCTGTTCTCCTGTCTCTTGAACCATCTTGGTGTCTCTCAGCTCCTCTGTGTACCATCGCCCAAAGCTCTTAACTGGTTGGTCCTGAATGGATGGAATCTCCTCTCCACAGAGGGTGAAATGAAAGTCAACCAGCTTTCCTCTCCTAAGAACAAGGCTTCTTGACTTCTTGGTCTTGAACTTCATTCTTCCCCAATCCATTGGCTCCTCGAGTCTAGCTAGTACATTTTCCACTGCCTCCGTGCTGGGACCCAAAAGGGTAAGATAGTCCATGAATGCTCGTATTGGTGGTAACTCCTCTCCACCATCAAGTGCGACACTTGGTCCCACTGATTCTGCAGCCCTCACAATGACCTCCATGGCTAACACAAAAAGGATGGGTGAAATTGCACATCCCATTGGGATTCCAACATCCAAGCTCTGCCACCTAGTTGTAAACTGCTGAGTGGAAAACCTCATCCGGAAATCGTTGTAGTACTGTAAAGTTCCTCACCTTAGCAGGAATCCATAGGAATTCCATTGCAAACTCAATCAGGACATGGGGAACAGAACCATACGCATTTGCCAGATCAAGCCAAACTACAGCAGATTTCTTCTCAACCTTTTTGACTCCTGGATGGTATGCCACATCATACTAGAATGTTCAAGGCATCCTGCGAAGCCTGGTACTCCTGCCTTCTGCACAGATGTACTTACTAATCCATTCTGTATCACAAATGAAGATATTCTTTCTGCCAGAATGCCAAATATAATCTTCCCCTCTACATTCAGGAGTGAAATTGGTCAGAACTGATTCAATGTAGGAGAATTCTCTTCCTTCGGGATGTATACTCCTTCAGCCTTACTCCATGACAAAGGAACAACACCTTGTCTCCACACCACCTTTAACAATCTCCACAAGTATTTCCTCAGCTGTTCACACTTCTTGAACACCTTATATAGCACTCAATTAGGTTCTGGCACTGAGCCTGACCTTGCCTTTCTGATGAACCGTTCGCCTTCTGCCAGTTTGGGTTCTGACAGATCGAACTTCACTCCTGGCTTGGTAGGCTTCACAAACCCTGAAATGTCAAGCATAGGAGCCTCCCACTGTTCGTTAGAGTAAGTGCTTGCCAGGTGATCCTCAAGTTCTTGTTGAGAGATGTTAAGCTGCTCGCTCTTACTTTGTTCAAACAGTTTCTTTGTGAAATCATGAGGGTTCTCAAAGAACGACTTTCTTGCCTTCTCTCTCTTCTTTCTCTTTTTACGTTGTGATTCTGCACGACGGAGTGATGCTAACTTTATTCGAAAATGCTCTCGGAGATCAGCAAGCCCTGGCTTGTCACCCTCACTTGCTACTTTCCACCTTTGTCTCAACGATCTGAGCTCTCTCCTCAACCTACTAATCTCCTTCTGGTGCCTGCTTGGTTGCTGTGTAGGCTTTGCTTTCTTCAACTCTACCAAACCAAACCTGTACTTTCCAACATGGTAAATCATATCGCTCATCACTTCCAACTTTCTCTTTGATGTTCCCCTGAGAGTGTTCTCCAACATCATACTGATATCCTCATCAAATACACGCCAAGCCTTCTCATCTGCCATGGCTGGCCACTTGACCTTCCTCTTCTTCTCTACCTCCACATCACCGCCATCATGCGAAGGATCTACCTGGGTACTGTGGTCTGAAACCTGACCTGGGTTATCTCTCGTCTAACCTGGAGTATGATGACTCTCTCCAGAGCGAATCGCTGTGGCTTGTGAATCAATGGTTGAAAAGACCACATCATCTGTACTTGGTGAAGTAACCTCATCTTCATCCACTGGGTTGGAATAGCACCTCAACTTTGCTTGGTGGACTTGTAAACCTTTAATGCTGGAAGACACTCTCCCACACCAACCCACTGGACACGCAGAGCCTCTTATCCTAGCTCTTGGTCGTAGTCGTTCCCTGTAATTAACTGTATCCGTCCGATTGGGTCCATCATTCTCCCTCCCTCTCGGAGGACCCCGAGGGTATGTTTCTCCATGTAAGCTAGAAGCTTCAAGAGGTGGGTGCTCTTCTGAGCTGGTGCCCGGACTGCCAATCCTGACACCCCCGGTACCAGACTTTCCTGGCTGTCCACTGTCTCTCCACGCTGTCACCGGACTATTCCCGGTTGCCGACCAGACTATTCCTGGAAAAACACCAAAATGCATAATATACACTCAATGGCCATTTTACTAGGCACCCCTGTACACCTGCTCATTAATGCAAAGAACTGATCAACCAATCATGTGGCGGTAACTCAGTGGTGAAGAGGTTCACTTGTTGTTCGGACCAAACATCGGTGTGGGAAAGAAATGTGATGTAAGTGACTTTGAGCATTGGTGATTATTGGTACCATATGGGGTGGTTTGAGTATCTCAGAAACTGCTAATCTGGATGTTCATGCACAGCAGTCTCTAAGGTGTACAGAGAATGATAACATCCAGTGAGCAGCAGTTCTGTGGGAGAAAATGCCTTGTTGAAAGTGACAGTAACTCAAATAAATGAATGTTGTAACAATGGTATGCAGAAGAGACTACAAGTTGAATCTTGAAATGGATGGGCTGCAGTAGCAGAAGACCACGAGTGCCTATTCAGTGGCCACTGTATTAGGGTACAGGAGCAACCTAATAAAGTAGCCATGGAGTGTATTTGTCACATGTCCATTGAGACATACATTTTTGCATCAGTTCACGTCGTGGTTTGTGAGATCTTAAGTACATCTTTATTCTATGAGAGGACATTTCAAAAGTCTTATAATATCGGGCTGTAGATGTGCTTGTATTCTTGAGCTGTTATATCTTCTGCCCAACAGGAATGGGGAGAAGAGAGAATGACTCGTGTGGTAGGATTCCCTGGTTATGTTGGTGGCTTTAAAGGCCTTTAAGTTAATTGGCCACTGTCAATAGCCATTAGTGGGTAAGTTAGTGGTAGAATAAAGGGGCTGTTGATGTGAAGCTGTGGAGAGTAACGCACGCAAAATACTGGAGGAATTTAGCAGGTCAGTCAGCATCTGTGGACAAGAATAAACAGTCAACATTTCAGCCAAGACACTTCATTAGGATGGCATAGTAAGGGAGCAAAAGCCAGAAGAAGAAGGTAAGAGGAGGGGGTGGAGTGGTTAGTGGGTAGATGTGTGAAAGGGGATGAACTATGAAGCTTGGAAGTGATAGATGGACGAGATCTCTTCAATATCCTTAATGTATCTGCCTTTACCACTAGTGCTGGCAGTGTGTTCCACGCACTCACTGTTCTGTGTAGTAAAAAAAACAACCTCTGACATGCACCCTGTACTTCCTCCAGACACCTTCAAATTATGCCCTCTCGCATTAGCCATTTTTGCTCTGGGAAAAAGTCTTTGGCTATCCACTCGATCAATGCCTTCTATCATCTTGTACAGTTTTATTGTCTTCTCTCATCCTCCGTCAATCCAAAGAGAACACTCGACTTGCTTAACCTATCCTCATAAAATATGTGCACTAGTCCAGACAGCATCATTGTAAATTTCCTCTGCACACTCTCTATTGCTTCCACATCCCTCCTATAATAAGGCGATGGTCTGAGCTCCTTCACCATGAGGTGGGAGAAGGCATCAGCTGAAAATAGGTAAACACAGGAGGACTATGGATGTGAGTTGGTTGTGTTCCAAACTTGCAAGGAGATCCTATATTATAACAAAGGAGCTTTGATAAACATGGCATTTACATCTTCTCTTGAGACCTTGATCTGGTTGTCCCAGAGCATCAACATGCACAAGAATTGTCATATTATACTTTAAGATGAATGAGACATTTCTGAATGCCTCACTGTGCACCAGTCCCTCCCTTTATTAATCTGCTGAGTGTCCCATCTCTTGTTCTGAGGGTACTGTATGTCCTTCTGCAACTAGATCTTCAACTTCCTAACCAGAAGACCTTAATCTGTGCTGTTCAGTAACAACATCTTCACCTCACTGACAATCAACACTGGGGCATCTCAGGGATGCGTGCTTAGCCCACTTCTTTACTCTCTGTATAACTCTGACTGGGTGGCTAGGCAGAGCTCAAATGTCATCTATAAATTTGCTGATGAAACAACCACTGTTGGCAGAATCTCTGATGGTGATGAAAAAGTGGATAGGAGCGAGGTATACCAGCTGGTTGAGCGGTGTCACAGCAGCAACCTTGCAATCAAAGTAAGTCCAAAGAGCTGATTGTGGTGCTCAGAGAGGATAAAATGAGGGAACACTCAGCAATACTTTAAGAGGGATCAGAAGTTTCTCGGTGATAATATCTCTGAGGACCTAACCTGGTCCCAACATACTAATGCAGCTATAAAGAAGGCAAGACAGCAGCTATGTTTCAGTAGGAATTTGAGGAGATTTGGAACGTTACCAGAAACATTTGAAAATTTCTGATTGGCCTCATCACTAATTGGCATGGGGTGTGTCTACTACACAGGATTGAAGTAAGCTGCGGAAAGTTTTAAAATTAGCCAGCTCCATCATGGGTACTATCCTTGGTAGTATTCAAGATACCTTCAAGAAGCGGTGCCTTGAAAAGACGGTGTCCATCATTAAGGACCTCCACCACCCAGAAGATGCTCCCTTCTCATGTTAACCATTGGAAAGGAGGTACAAAAACCTGAAGGCACACACTCAGCCATTCAGGAACGGCTTATTTATGATTATGAGGACACGCAGTCCCCCTTTATTGTCATTTAGTAATGCATGCATTAAGAAATGATAAAATGTTTTTCCAGAATGATATCACGAAAACACATGACAAACCGACTTAAAAACTAACAAAAACCACATGATTATAACATATAGTTACAACAGTGCAAAGCAATACCGTAATTGGATAAGAACAGACCATACCACAGTAAAAGTCTCAAAGTCTCTCGAAAGTCCCATCATCTCACACAGATGGTAAACGTCCAGCGCCGCCAACTTGCTGATGCAGCATCCTGGAAGCATGAACAGTCCAACTCCGAGTCCGTCCGAAAACTCCGAGCCTCCCACCACCAATTCGACACCGAGCACCGAGTAGCATCTCTGCCGAGTGCTTCAACCCCGGTCCCGGCAACAAGCGATTCGCAAAGCCGAGGATTTGGGGCCTTGGTCTCTGGAGATTCTCGATCGCACAGTGGCAGCGGCAGCGAAGCAGACATTTCAGAAGTTACTCCAGATGTTCCTCTGCGCTTCTCACGGCTGTCTCCATCAAATCCGGATTGTGCACGGCCCCTAGTTACATGTAATCGATATTCATTCGGAACGACCGCGCGTGCTGCGTCGTGCCGCCATCTTCTCCTCCCTCTCTGACATCCAATTTCTGAATGGACATTGAAACTATGAACACTACCTCACTACTTTTTTAATTTCTGTTTTTGCACTGCTTAACTATTTAACTATTTTGTATACATATTTAAACTTGATGTAATAAGTGGTTTGCTTTCCATATTATCAATATTGTACTGCTACCACAAAGTTAACAAATTTCACAACATATTCCAGTGATATTAAACCTGATTCTTATTCTGGGTATTGTGAGAAGTTTTGAGGCCCTTAGGTAATAAAGGATTTGCTAGCATTGGAGGCTTTGGACAGGGTCCAGAAGAGCATGGGAGTAAACCCAAGAATAAAAGGGTTAACAGATCAGAAGTGATTGATGGCTCTGGGCCTCGACTCACGAAAGTTCAGAAAAATTAAGGGGATCTAACTGAAACCTATCAAATATTGAAAGGCAAGATGGAGTGGTTTGGGCAGGATGGTACCTATAGTCGGGGAGTCTACGAGCAAAAGATACAGCCGCAGAATAGAAAGACATCTCTTCTATTCTGAGGAGATGGAAAAAGTTTTCTTTAGCCTGTGGGTGGTTAATCTGTTAACTTCATTGTTGTGTGACGGACATGGACTGTCCCTTTAAAAGGGGGGGGGAGAGAGAGAGAGAAGAAAGAAAGAAAGAAACTGACCACAGTACTGCTGCCTGCTTCTGGGTTGCTATGGTGACAGAGAGATGGAGTTATGTGATGGACAGTTCGATGTTTACAGTTCCTTTGCAGCATTTATTTAAGCAAGGTCAGATGACTGTCACGGACACAGAGTGGAACACCGGTTAAGGTGACCGGTCAACGAAAGGAAGCCAGTGACAGAAGAGTCACTGGGTGGAACTTTCGAGTGCCCACAAGGGTGGGTTGAGGTTCGATCAGTGGCTATCACTGTGCGTAGGAGGGCTGACCCGGTGGAGGCTACCGGTGTGTCTACCCTTGCCTGGGTGGTAGTGCCCTCGAAGACGGTCCCCTTTGTGATGAGCTACGTTTTGCTAACTCGAGAGTGGATTCGGAGTCTGATGACGGAAGACCAACGGCACCTGTTTATTCGTTCTTCTCCTATTGTGGATTTCACCTCGGCTTACAAACACCTCTCTCCCCCCCACCAACTCCGTGCATTGAACTGAACTTCCTTACATTACCATGGTAAGACTTTAAATCTTGCCACCCGAGCTTGAATGAGTTTGGGAAATATATTTACGCACACACATGTATACACATACACATAACACTGCTGAACTTGGATTTATCTAGCTGAAGTTACTATATTAAGTACTTACGAATAAATAGTGGTTTTAACATCAAAATCAGACTCCAGGTGTGTTCTGTAGCTGTTGGTTCATTTAAACCGTTACACGTACGTAACAGTTGCAGACAGTCGTGGACACTAAGACAATGGGTATCTTTAAAGTGGAGGTTGACAAGAGCTTGACTATTCAGGGCGTCGAAGGTCATGGGGACAATGCAGGAGAGCTGTGATTGAAAGAGTGAAATAAATCAGCCATGAACGAATGGTGGAGCAGACACAATGAGCCAATTGGACTAATTCTGCTCCTCTGTCTTATGGTCTTTCAGGAGAAAGTGAGAGCACTTGAAGTGTTGCATTATGTCAAAGATGATGTCAATTTTATTGTCATCTGCACAAGTCATGTACGCAGAGATGTAATGAAAAACTTAATTGCAGCAGGGTCTCAGGCATAGCACATCAGATAAGCAACGTTCACTGGAAAAACATAAATTGAACATAATTTATACAGAATTCCTATAAGAAAGAAGAATTTGAACAAAATAAAGGAAATTTTAGGGCAACGTTACCAAGTGGTCTGAGTATTATTATACCAACGGTTGTATCGATTTGTTCAAGAAACAAATGGTTGAAGGGAGGTAGCTGTTTGTGAACCTGGTGGTGTGGGACTTCAGGCTTTTGGACCTCCTGCCCAGTGGTCTTGGTAACTTGATGGTGGGATCTTTCATGATGGAATTTGCATTCTTGAGGCAGCACCTCCTGTAGATACTCCTGCAGGTGGGGGAGGGATGTGTTTGTGTTGTCTCGGGCAGGGTCCACTACTCCCTGCAGCTTCTTGCATTCCTTCTCATTCGAATGTCGTAAAAGACTGTGATGGTACGAGTCAGGATAATTTCATTAGTACGTCTAGAATATTGTTTGAAGACAATCCATACCTCCTTAAACTCCCAGGAAATTACCGACACTGCTGTGCTTTCCTGATGATTGCATCAATGTGCAGGACTCAGGACAGGTCACAATGAAGGAGTTTACAGCTCAGATTTGCTGGAAGAGATCAGATACTGTCTGTGGTGGCATGTTCAAGGCCTTCAGGAAAACAAATGATTTTGTTTCTAAATGGTGAAGGTGTTGATGAAAGGTTGACTCTTTTCTTTGTGCATTCACTGGCACATCAGAAAGTTGGAGCATAAGCAGTCCATTCAGCCCATTGATCCCTGCTACTATTTGTGCTCCATATGAGCATCCTTGCATCTTACCTGCACGCCCTCCATTTGATTTCTCCAACCTCCTAATTCTTTGACATACAGATTGCTGAGCAGACTCAATGGGTAAATGGCCTGATGCTCCTCCAATGTCTTATGGTATTATGGAGAGCATTCTAAATGGTTGCATTACTGCCTTGCTAAGGATGTGCCACTGCTGAGGGTTGGAAAGAATTGCAGAGACTTTTAAACTTAGCCAGCTCTGTCGTGGCCACCAACCCCTGCACGATGCCTTAAAAGGGCAACATCTATCATTTAAGATCCCCACCACCCAGGACATGTCTTTTTTGCATAATTACAATGTGCGAGGAGGTACAGGAGTCTGAAGCCTCACACTCAGGTTTTTAGGTAAGAACCCATGAACACAAATTCAATATTTCTGCTCTGTTTTGCACCTTTTATTCATTTATTTTTGTAATCTGTTCTGTGATTGACACCTTGGTTCCAGTGGAACGTTGTTTAATTTCGCTCTGCATGTGCACGTTTGAATGACCATAAACTGATACTTCAGCTGGATCATTTCAAAACATAGTTCTTTTGAGATAGTACAGACGGAAAAGCAACAACAAAATGTAGAATATGGTTACAGAGCAAGTGCAGTGAAGGTAGAAAATAAGGTGTAAGGTCATGACAAATTAGATTGTGAGGTCAAGACTTCATCTCCATCATACAAGCTCCATTCAAGAGTCCTATAATATAGAACATGGGACATTACAGCACTGTACAGTCCCTTTGTTGTGCTGTGCTTTTAACCTGGTCTTAACATCAATCTAACCCTTTTCTCCCACATAGCCCTCCATTTTTCTGTCATCCATGTACCTGTCTAAGAGTTTGTTCAATGCCTATTCCACTACAGCTGGCAGGGTGTTCCACTCACCCACCCACCACTGTCTGTATGAAGAACTTTCCTCTGACATTCCCCCCTCTATTTTTCCCCATTCACCTAAAAAGTATGCCCCTTTGTATTAGTTATTTCCACCCTGGGAAAATATCTCTGGCTATAAATACTATGCCTCTTATTATCTTGTAGACATCTATAAAATCACCTCTCATCCACCTTCACTCCGAAGAGAAAAGTCCTGGTTTGTAGAACCTAAGATGTGCCCTCCAGTCCAGGCAGCATCCTGGTTAATCTCTCTGCACCCTGTCTGAAACTTCCACATTCTTCCTTTAATGAGGTCACCGGAAATATGACAGTGGGATAGAAACTGTCGACCTGGTGGTATGTATTTTCAAGCTTTTTTTTACCTTGATGGAAACGGGGAGAAATATGCATGTTTGGGGTGAGAGAGGTTCTTTACTGTATTTTTCGATGTACATGTGAGAAAAAAATCTGGATCCGCTGGTTAGGAAGCTCTATATGCAGAGAATACAGAGCTGACATTTCAGGCTGAGATGCTACATCAGGACTCCTGATAAAAGGTCTCAGTCCAAAACTCTGACTCTTTATTGCTCACCATAGATGCTGCCTGACCTGCTGAGTCCCCCTGGCATTTTAGGGCGTAATGGCAGTGTGGCGGTTGGCATGACGCTATTGCAGCTCACAGCGTCAGAGTTCAGAGTTCAATTCCGGCACAGTCTATAAGGGTTCATCGTTTCTCCTTCTGCCATGAGGGTTTCCTCTGGGTGCTCCAGTTTTATCCCACAATCCAAAGACACACCGAAGAGTTGGTTAATTAGCCATTGTTGATATCCTGTGATTATGCTGGTGTGAAATAGGTGGATTGCGTTGCAGAGTGACTCTTTGGGCTGGAAGGGCATGATCCACACTATATTTCTTTTATGTTTTAAAAGGTTATATGTACTCTATTTATAATACTGTGTATAATATTTATACATTGGGCATTAGTGAGATCCTTGTGACTGAGGACAGACTAGTGAGGTTTTAAATACCTGTTGCAATTTAGTTAAAAATAACTGAAGATCACCTCTTTTTGCAAAATCAAGATGGTTACAGTGTTTTGATGGCACATGAACAGATTGACTAAAAACACATTCATCCAGATAAGGGATGGGAAGTCCAATTAAAATCAATTTTGCTTTCTCTCGGAGCTACGGAAAATTACTGTGAATATCACTAGAATCCAGAAATTTTGCCTGCTGCATTTAAATTTTGCTTCATGATCTCACTGTGCAACTTAATAAGATGTTCCTGCAATTTGGTGTCAATGTCGTTCGCATTCTCCTGAATTGAATCCACCACCCAATTTGGTATATGCATCTCCAGCAGGTCTGTGAACCGAAATTGCATAGCAGTTTGCAGTGATCTCAAATGATCAAGATGCAATCAGATCATCATCTTGCAATTCTGTGCTGAGTGGCCAGTGAAGGAAATTGCATGAACTCAATGTCCAATATTGCTACTGAAAAATGTAAGTTTCACAAGGAACAGCCTCGGCTTTGCATGATATAAAATTGCCATTTTTTACTTTTAAATTTTGGTTTAATAAACTCAGTTTTTCATATTGATCCGACAGGTAAAATATGTCAACTTGGCAGCAACAATTTGTTCTCCAAGATGCTTACCACTTAGAAATGCTACAATACTTCGTTTAACAATGCAGCGAAGAGAATTACCTTTTCATAGCCATCAGACAATGGCATTGGAAGCCATTCATAATCTTCTTCATTTCCTTCACGAAGTTGTCGAGAAAGACGATCTTGAAATGTAATTGATTTGAAGCGAGTTTTACAGAAACAAGGAGGTCATGCAAATATTCTCCCAATATTGTAAACATTGAGTGTGGGTCTTCAGTCTCATGGACCTCCTTTTTGATGGTTGCAAGAGAAGAGGCATATTCAAAGTGATGGGAGTGCCTCCTTTTAGTGTCATCGCCTTTTGGTGAAGTCCTTGATGCCAAGGAAGCTAGTGGCAATTATGAAATTCTGTCGCTTTTCCCGATCCTGTGTGATTGCACCTCCATATATGAAGTTTATGCAACCAGTCAAAATGCGTGGTACATGGCACATTGATTGTAGTCACATGTAAGATCGTAATGAAATGGATTGTGAAGACATGAATCCATTTTATTGTACTGGGGGAAGCTGGTTACCATGATGTGCTGAGCCGTTTCCACGACACTTCGTTTTCTTGTAGTCACGTGCTGGATTGCAGTGAGGTAGATTGTGAGGTCATGAATTAATCTGACTGTACTACAGAACTATTCAAAGGTGTGATAACTGCAAGATAGAAGCTGTACCTGACAAGTCCATTCCCCGCTCAGCTGAAGACGGCTGTGACTTCCTACCTTTTCTTTGAATTATCGATCGCAGCTGTGACCATATTCCCTTGGGACAGGCAGGCAGTCCTGAATCTGAACGATGGAAGTCTGAGTGCTCATTGTGCTGATGGTCCTCGGATTATCACCGGGTGTGTCTACCATTGTCTTAGGCTGGTTGGCTCGCCGGAGGTTCAGTGGGAAGGGCCAGCAATCTGGACCAGAAATTGAGTGGCTGAGTGGGAGAATGGAATCTGTAGCCAAGAGGCCAGGAAGTGAGCGAAGGATCTCCGTGGGGGCAGAGGTCAGCTGGGGAGTGGAAGTGACCGAGGAGAGGAAGGTCAAGGTGCAAAAGAGGACAGCCAAGATGATTCTGAACAGCAAGAGGATTCAAGCAGGCAGAGAAGTGGACTGGGGTGACACAAAGGCAACAGAGGGGCTTCCGGAGTTAGAATACCGTTGTCTGAAGATAGGACAGTCAATCAAGAAATCGAAAAGATGAGTCCTTATATTTCATCAAAAACAGATGTCTGGAATCCCAATTCTTATGGAGTAGATGAAGGTAAAAAGGATTATATAAATAAATAGATCTGTCTATGTTTGCTTGAGAGAGTTTGAGAAATTATATGTATCGGCACAAATCTACATCTGTGGTCTTCTTCTTCTGTAACCCATCCACTTCAAACTGACACATTCAGACATGCTTTTCTGCACACCACTCTTGTACTGCATGATTATCTGAGTTACTGCCATGATCCTGTCAGCTTGAACTAATCTGGCCATTCTCCTCTGACCCCTCATTCACATGGTGTTTTTACCCACAGAACTGCTGCTCACCGGATATCTTTATTGTTTATCCCATTGTTTTCTGTAAACTCTAGATACTGGTGAGTGTGAAAATCCCTAAACAATATAAGTTTCTGAAATACTCAAATCACTCCATCAGGCATCAACAATTGTTCCACGCTCAGAATAACTGAGATCACATTTCTTCCTCCATTTTGACGTTTGGTCTGAATAACAGCTGAAATCTTTACCACGTCTGCATGCTTTCATGAATTGAGTTGTTGTCACATGATTGGCTGATAAGATTGTTGTATTAACAAGCAGTTGTATAGCTGTAGCTCATAAAGTGGCCATTGCGTGTACTTTAAGTATCATTTGCAATTGTGTAAAGTTTAGGCAGTATTAATAAGTATAAAAGACTGTGACTCAAAAATGATTGCTGATTCTGTTCCTTGCTAGTGCTGAATTCATCTTTCTGTTTGCCATCTCTTTCTTGGCCACCTCCTCTCTATTTACCTCTCTGTGAAGTAATTTAGACTGTCCTTCCTGATGAGGGGAGTCACTCTGTTTGGCAGGTAAGATTTGTGGTTGTGAAACTATCTCAAGTTCTGGGGCCTCCTCCGTGGTGATTGTAGAAGATGACTCTGGAACTGCAGGAAGTGGTTCTGACAGCTGAATTCATCTTTCTGTTTGCCATCTCTTTCTTGGCCACCTCCTCTCTTTTTACCTCTCTGTGAAGTAATCTAGGCTGTCCTTTTGAAGATTAGCTTTATTTATCACATGCACATTGAAACAGTCAGTGAAATGCCTGATTTTGAGTCAATGGCCAACACAGTCTGAGGATATGATTAGCGGGGGGGGCAGCCCACAGTTGTTGCCACAGTACTCGGACCATCATAATACACCTACCATTCACTAACCTGAACCCGGACATTTTTGGAATGAGGGAGAAAACCATAGCACCTGAAAGCAACTATTCCAGTCATACAAAATTCTTTCAAACATTGGTGAGAATCAATCCCCAATTATGATCTTTGGCACTGCAAGATGATGGCACTAACCACTTGGCAATAGTGATACCCTAGCTGGTAACTAATAGAGGGAGTTCTGAACTCTTGCTTCATTGAAACAGGTCTTGGTAACCATTTTCAACTGAGCTTCTGGAACGATTCAATGAGGAGGTACCAGTTTCTTCCAATTTCCTGTCTTGCACTCTTCAAGGAATTTCTAAATGGGAAAAATATTTAGAAACCAATGTTGGAAACGGACTTGTGCGACCTTGTACTTGATTCCCTAAAGGGTAAATTGCAGACTGAGTCGGTGGTAAGGAAGGCAAAGGCAATGTTAGCATTCATTTCTAGAGGACTGGAATATAAAATTATGGATGTAATCCTATTGCTTTACAAAGATTGCTCAGACTGCTCTTGGAGTGTTGTGAGCAGTTTTGGGGGCCTTACCTGAGAAAACATTGCTGGCATTGGAAAGGGTTAATAGGAAGTTCACTAGAATGATCCTGCGAATGGAACAATTTACGTACGAATAGCACTTGATAGCTCTGGGTTTGTACTGACTGTGGTTTAGAAGAATGAGTGGGGCAGTGGATCTCATTGAAAATTATTGAATTTTGAAAGTTTAAATATAGTGGACATGGAGAGTATGTTTCCAGTAGTTGAAGAGTCGAGGACAAATGGGCACATACTCAGTATTGAGAGACATCCCTTTCGAACAGAGATAATGGAATTTCTTCAGCCAGAGGTTGATAAATCTAAGGAACTCATCGCCACAGACGGTAGCAGAGGTTAATTCATTGGGAATATATGAAGTGAAGGTGATGGGTTCTTGCTTAGGAAGTGGGCTTTGTTTACAATGCAACCATCACTATGTTTCAAAGCTTAACACGCAAAATGCTGGAGGAAATCAGCAGGTCAGGCAGCATCCATGGATGTGAATATTGTGTCAACATTTCAGACTGAGATCCTTCGTCAAGATTGAAAAGGAAGCATGCAGAAGCCAGAGTAAAGTGGTCAATATGTCAAAGCCTTTGCGGCACTTGAATATTCAGGTTGTAGAATGTTACAGAATAAATACTGATAACTGAGACTAGTATGTCTAGATGGCTCAGGGCCTGTTTATGTGCTGAATGGCTTTACTACACTTTATGGCCTGACAGATCCTTTAATTCACAGAATAATCTGCAGATTCTGGGGTCAAAGCAACACTCACAACATGTGGGAGGAACTCAACAGGTCGGGCAGTATCCGTGGAAACGATGAGTCGACGTTCCAGGCCGGAACCCTTGGATTCCGGCCCGGAACATCGACTCATTGTTTCCACAGATGCTGCCCGACCTGCTGAGTTCCTCCAGTGTGTTCTGAGATCCTTTAATTACCTGCCGTTTCCCCATCAGCATTAAGTATTTAACTGCCCCCTGTCACTGGTACAGCACAGTAGAGTAACAGTGCAACACTCTCACAGTGCTAGTGATCACCAATCAAGGTTCAATTTTGCCAATCTTAGGAGTTTTTACATTCTCCCTGTGACTACATGGATTTCCTCCGTGTGCTGAGATTTCCTTTCACATTCCAGAGATGTACGGGTTAAGTTCAGTAAGTTGTAGGTGTGCTCTGTTGGGACTGGAAGTGTGGTGATACTTGCAGACTGCCCAGCACATCCTCGCACAGTGTTGGTCATCGATGTAAAAATAATGCATTTCATCGTATATTTCAATGTATATGTGAGAAATAAAACTAATGTTGTTTTTGATAAAGCTAAGCTTGCACAATCTCATCTCATACCCGCTGATATCACTGAAGGGAAAATGCTTGGGTATGATTATGTACAGACAGTTTCTGTCAGAAACACCAGGATGCAATGCAATTGCTTGCTTATGGGAAACTGACAGAGTAAACAGTACACATGGAAGAAATTGCACAAGCAAATACAGTGATGAGCACAAAATAGCAGAGTGCAATCAAGAATCCTGAATCACAGTGAAGACAGATGGAAATAGATTAGATTAGATTAGATTATGAGGACACTCAGTCCTCGTTTATTGTCATTTAGAAATGCATGCATTAAAAATGATGCAATGTTCCTCCAGTATGATATCACAGAAACACAAGACGGACCAAGACTAATACTTTCAAAAGCATATAATTATAACATATAGTTCCAACAGTGCAAAGCAATACCGTAATTTGATAAGAGCAGACCATGGGCACGGTAAAAAAAAGTCTCATGTCCTGATAGCCCCAACATCTGACACAGACGATAGAAGGGAGAAAAACTCTCCCTGCCATGAGCTTCCAGCGCCGCAAGCTGGTTGATGTAGCATCCTGGAAGCACCCGACCACAGTCCGATTCTGAGTCCGTCCGAAAACTTGAAGCCTCCGACCAGCCCTCCGACACCAAGCACTGAGCACCATCTCTGCCGAACGCTTCGACCCCGGCCCCAGCCGCCAAGCAACAGGCAAAGCTGAGGATTCGGGGCCTTCCCTTCCAGAGATTTTGGATCACACAGTAGCAGCGGCAACAAAACAGGCATTTCAGAAGTTTCACCAGATGTTCCTCCGTGCTCTCACTTCTGCCTCCAACAAATCAGAATTGTGCACGGCATCCTACTTGACAGATACAAATATTCATCACCGGAGAGGTCGCATCGCCATCTTCTCCTTCCGCCAACATTTCAGATATAAGCTGTATCTCTGCATTTTGCACCTTGTTCAGTCTAGGGCTTTATTCCTTAGTACATAAAATACGTCAATAATAAACAGTGTGAGGATTGTGCTGGTATGACCCGCAAGAGTTGCCATGCTTCCAGCACCGACATAGGAGTACAACCTACTAACCATGACCTGCATGACTTTGAAATATGTGAGGGAACCCACACAGTCATGAGGAGACCTCCTACAGACAGCGGTGGGAATTGAACCTCGAGTGGTGAATGCTGGCACTGACTGACAGCTAATGAACAGGATGGGAGAGTGCAGTTAATTAAAGCATCTGTCAGGCCATGAGGTGTCACAGAGCCCTATCGCAGGGAAAATGGCCCTTTGGCCCACATCTCAATGCAGATACATCTGTGTCAGCCCATTGTCTGCATCTGAAATGTAGCCTTCTGCAACTTAGATATTCAATGGCCCCAAAGATATTTTAGGGTGACAGTTATTCTGGTTCCAGGAGCAGCAGAGTAATTCAGGTGAGATTCCAACAGCACAAACTTGGACTTGGATAGCTATTTACTGCATGAGGGGTACCTGCCGAAGAGGGAATGTCTCGTGTACCAAAGGATGTTACTAATACTAGCTCCATTTGAAGTTGTACACTCAGACTGGATAATGGAATAAAGGTCATGCATTTAAGATGAGAAATGGTAATTTCAGAAGAAATATATGGGACAGGTTCTTTTTCCACACAGAGTGGTTGCTGCCCGGGTTAGTAGTAGAGGGAACTGTCATGGAGGTATTTGAAAAGGCTCTTGGGTAGGTACATGAAGAGATATGGAAATTGTGTAGACAGAAGGGATTTGGTTAGCTTGGATTTAGTTACTATTTTAAGGTTGTTACAGCCAGGGGTGGTAATGGGGACAAGTTCCCATTATCTATTAAATGCTCCCAGTGGTATGTGCCTCTGATAACAAATCCACCCTGGCATTCATCTTTGGCTTTGCTACCAAGCCCGGCAGAACCATTTCTACTAATGTGAGAAGGGGCAAAGGAGAGTTACTGTTGACTTAAAATCAGTCACTTTGGGCTGATGAGGCTCGTCAGCTGTGGTTGGCAGCTCATCTTGGAGAAGGAAAAGTCTGATCTCAAAACTCTGCTGCCTTGCTGCTATACCCACTCATGCGGAAGGTTTCGGGAGTAAACCCTGAGGGAAAAATCCGGAACTGGAATACCTAAGGCCTTCCATACTGGGTTCAATGCTGACTAGCAACTTTTGTTATGCTTCTGGTACCAAACTCTATCGGTTTCTGCCTTTGGATTCATCAGATGTGTGGAGAGGGGGAGTTTGGTCTCTATGTGGCACTGCCCAGACTTGTGTACCTCGACAGCTAGGACACAACATCCACAGTCAACTCTGACTGACAGAGGCCCTCATCGTCACCAATAGTGAAGGATTTGTGCTACAGAAACATAACTGGTCAATTGTCCTGTGGTTCGGCGAGAGTTCATTCGGTGGGCTGTTGGGCAGTGCTTCTCATTGGGACAGAAGTACCGGCTCCATGCTATATTTCTAAATAAATAATGAGCAAACTGTGTGTGTTACTCTGAATTCCCAGCATCAGCAGAATCTCTTGTCTTTATGAACTTGAATCTCTTGTTCTGATCTCTGCTATTGTTTTTCTCCACCCCCCCCATCCCCATCCCCATCCCCATCCCTGAACCCCTGTAGTATTGATTTACAACATCCAGGAGTTGAAGCCAGGTCATCAGTCAGAGGTCAAGCAGTGGTACACCAAGGAAATGCCCACCAGCCACTGCTTCACCCTTGTCTTCAAAGGCAGGAAGGAAAACGTGGACCTGGTGGCCGTCAGTGCTACAGAGGCCTGCCTCTGGATCTGTGTCTTCACCAAATTCAAGAAGAGAGACTGCAGCATCAACAAGAGAGTGTGACTAGACCAATATCGATTGCGATGTGTGCCAGGAGTCACACCTCGGAGGGAGGGTGCCTCTTTGCCAATTGTCTTCTCTAACAGTGGCCCCCGAGTCTGCTCCCACCCCGTGTAGAAAGTCAAAGCAGAAGGCACATGGGAATTAACTCCCATCCAAGTCATGTTTCCTTACATAAGACAATAATGCCGTGGTTGTCAATATTTTTGATACAATCAATATGGGTGTGTCATGGTCCAGTCCGTGAAGTCCGTATTCCGGTTCACGGTCCGGTCCATCAACCCTTGCTCCAGGTTTTCCTGTCTACCTGTTACTGTTCCTGTTAAGCACTAATTAAGGCAGCTGTTGCCTGTTGGGGCTGGCTGCATTAATACCTCCAGAAACCAGGGCCTGGCTGCTGGATTGTTCTTGTCCTTACTCCTTGTATCCCTTCCTCTGCCTTCTGTTTCCTCGCCTGAAGCCCTGCCTTGTCTTGCCGGTAACTCTCACCTCGCCTGAAGTTCTCATCTCTCCTTGCTTTGCCTGAAGCCTTGCCTTGTCTTGCTGGTAACTCTCGCCTCGTCTCGCCTGCAGTCTTGTCCTGGAGCCACCCTGTACCTAGCTCCCTTCCTGTCCCTTGCCTTCGTCGGGTAAGCCAGGCCGTCTTGCCGTTACCTGTGGTTCATTCTGTCCCTTCCTGTCCCATGCCTCCGTCGGGTGGTGATCCACACCCTGCCCAGGAGGAGCCTGCCTAACCTCAAGCCTGAAGACTCCAGCCTCCTGCCTAGCCTCAAGCCTGAAGACTCCAGCCTCCTGTTCCTGCCAAGCCTCACCTCAAGTCTCTAGCCTCCTGTCTCCTGCCAAGCGTCGCCTCAAGCCTCTAGCCTGAAGCCTGAAGACTCCAGCCTCCTGCGAAGCCTCGCCTCTAGCCTCAAGCCTGAAGACTCCAGCCTCCTGCCTCCTGCGAAGCCTCGCCTCTAGCCTCAAGCCTGAAGACTCCAGCCTCGTCCTGCCTGCCTGCCAAGCCTTGTCCTTGCCTAGTTCTGGGGTCCGAGCCAGAGGCAAGACCCAGGTACTGGGTCCTTGTCCAGTCTCTGGCTCGTAGTCTACACCCGGGCTCCTAGCTCTCTTGTCCAGTCCTGTTCCGGGTTCCCGGTTTTCGTGTCCATGTCCTTGCCCTCAGCATGTATCCTAGTCCTGTCCCTGGTACTTCAGTGTCTGTGTCTTGCACTTGGGTCCGTTCCCAGCCACCGCCTTATGACAGGATGTTTTAATAGTTTCAGATCACTAGTATGTGTTGTGAGATTTTTTAACTTGGTGGCAGCAATGCAATGCAATACATGATAAAAACTAGAAAAATAATTGAATTACAGTAAATATATATGTATATTCAGTAGTTAAATTAAAAATAGCAGTGCAAAAACAAAAATAATAAAAAAGTGATGTAGTCTTCATTGGTTCAATAACCATTTAAAAATCTGATGGCAGAGGGAAGGATGCTGTTCTTGAATTGCTGTGTGTTTGCCTTCAGGCTTCTGTACCTCCTTGTCCACAGTAACAATGAGAAGAGGGTATGTCTGGGTGATGGGGGTCCTTAATACTGGATGCCCCCTTTCTGAGGCAATACTTTTTAAAGATGTCTTGGTATACTACAGTGGCTAGTACCTATGATAGAGCTGACTAATTTTACAATTTTCTATAGCTTCGTTTGCCCCATACCAGACGCTGATGCAACCTGTCAGGATGTTCTCCACTGTAAATCTGTATAATTTTAAGTGTTTTAGGTGACAAACCAGATCTTCTCAAACTCTAATGAAATATAGCTGCTGACTCATTCTAGCTGCCTCAATGTGTTGAGAGCAGGTTATATCCTCAGAGATATTGACACCAAGGAACCTGAAATTGCTCACTCTTTCCACCTCTGATCCCTCTGAGGATTGGGTTGTGTTTCATCGTTTTACCCTTTCTGAAGTCCACAATCAGTTCTTTAGTCTTCCTGACATTGAGTGCAAGGTTGTAGCTGCGACACCACTCTACTTGCTGGTATATCTCTCTCCACTACTCCCTCTCGTCACTATCTGAGATTCTGCCATCATCAGCAAATTTCCCAACGGCATTTGAGCTGTGCCTAGCCACACAGTCATGGCCTTAGAGAGAGTAGAGCAATTGGCTAAGCACACAACCCTGAGGTGCGGCAGAGTTGATTGTCACTGAGGAGGAGATGTTATTAACTATTTGCACAGATTGTGGTCTTCCAGTATAATGTTAAATCAGGTTTGTGGGTCTGGCAAGAGATACAGAAAGCAGTCTCTGTGAATAGGTACAGTATATGAAGCATTTAATTGCAAACGGAAAAAATTCACCAAACATTCATGTCCCCCAAGTTACAGGCACTATAAATCCAAATATTCAACAAACATACTTAGTTAAAAGTGCGCGAAAGCATACCTTCCCAATTGTCTTGCCTTACACAAAGGAAGAAGAGAGCAAGCCCCTTCCACATGCTATTTTATATACCCAGGATATTTGAAACAGGACACAAGTAGGAGAAGCAGCTGCAGTTTCTAAGCTAACATATCACAACAGAAGTGATATTTGACAGTTAGAATAAGGAACATCCCCAAAGGACAAACCTCCCTTCGAAAGTTGCAAACGTGATGATCCAACCCTCAGTCCAGCATGACTCTCAGGAACTTCCAAATTAAGTTATACATAAAACACGAGAGTACAATTCCCAGTACAATAACCCAGTTGTTACCTCCCAGTATTCTACAGTAGTCCACCAGCCTCCTTTTGCGCCAAAAGTGTAATAGAGTGTCCCTAGAGTGTAATAGCCAATGAGATGGTCTCCCACTTAATCTTACACACTGATTCTTAGATGTGATCAACCAGGTGAGTGATGTTACCCAATCCATCAGGAATGGAGGTGCAGCATTCTTGACCAATATCAGTTCAAGTGGCACCTTCCTTTGTGAGCAGGTAATTCAAGGCCATCAAAATCAGTTCCCAGACAGTCTGGCTGTACCATGCTGAGAAAGGCTATCATTTGAAATACCCTTTCTTTTTAATAAACCTGTTACCAGACAGCATGGGCAAGGTGTTCACCCAGGGCACTAGATGGCATACATATAGCACCACATTTCAAGCAGGACACCCTGTGGGAATAATAGGTTGGCCTAGCAACTGCAGATCCACTGAGTGCCGTTCAGCTTCCAACAAGTGTCCAGCTTCACAACAAAATTTGGCATACATAACCATCACAGATTACTGCTCCTGCTGACACTTGCCACCCACCTTATACCTTGTACCTGTACTCAACATCCCACCTTCACCAACACTCCCTGCCAGGTGGGGAAATCACTTGAAGGGTCAAGACATTCCAATTATATAAATGATATGTAGGGAAATATGAGCCCTTAAAGCACTTACTCCGACAGGGTTATTAAGGCTCAAGTTCCTTAAGGCTGTTACCATACTCTGGGTAGCGGTTGCTGAGTTAGACTACTGCCTCCCAGCTCCCCTCAAGCAGAATGCCAAAACTGGAGAAGCCAGATAATTTGCCCCAACAGTTTTTTTGGTCATCGAAGCGATTGATATCAGTGACATCTTTTCACTGATTTAGTAAGGAGTCTTCATACAAATTCAGCAATCTGACTCTTTGGTCCAGTGTACAAATTCAAACGCCATCCAGAAGGATTTTCTACAGGATCTCCATCCACAAATCAGCATTCACCACATTGGTATTCTGTGATGCAGGAAGATACAAATACACTTAGTCCTGGTTTGTCCCTGGATATTTAAAAAATAGCAATGACAAAACTACCAGAATTCCTTCCCAAATGCTCAATTCCGACTGAATTGTGGGCATTTCATATGCAAGATAAAGTTGCCCAAATTTCTACCCAAGTTCCATATGGCCAGTATGAAAAGTGAGTCATCCCTAAAACCAATGATACGGGGAAACAAGTAACAAATTAGAAACCAAAGCATAATGCCCAGGCTGTACTCCTCTTCTTTAAAACTAACTATGGAAATGCAAAAACTTCAGTTCATTTCTCACAGAGAAGGAGCACACTTAGCAGAGAACAACTGATGAGGAAAAAGCAACTGGTCAAGGCCCAATGCATTCACAGAGTCTCTTAAAGCAAAGTCCATACACACACAAGCAAAGTGACGTGTGTGGCCTCATCTCACATTTCTCCAGATTCAAATCACTCATACTCCATTTACAGGAAGAGGGATGCAGGTCAAACGATGCCCTACCGACACCAATGAGGCCTGAACCACTGCTGACAAATGTAAGCCAGTAGCCTTTGTAGTGAACCCTGAAGGGAAGGTAGGAATCTGGCAGAGAACAAAAGAAACCCATATCTACCGAGGTCTTGAAGAAAGACCCTTCCCCCTCAACAGTCTCCCTTTTTCACTCCTCCTCACAGTATTTCCATATTGTATAGAGGTTGGGGATAGAGGCCTCATTTACCTGCTCCTGCGGAACCCCAGCATTAAGAAACTGTTATGTAACCGGCAACAATTAATATCAATCCAGACAGGTTATATAAAAACAACTAAACATTTATTAAACACGGATAAACAATAAAAAAACTGAAAACTTTAGCCGGAAGTTAACCGCTATGCAGCGGTTCAACAAATCGTCACTCGGCACTGGTTCTTAAAGCGTTAAATGCGAAAACAATTCTTAAAGCAATAAAGTCAGATATAGTTCTTAAAATGGTAAATTCGACAGTCCACTGGATTTATACGTTCAATTGGGAGAGACTTCTCTGGAGAAGGATTTCTTCATAGACGCGACTTTCCTGCTGGTTCTGTCTGAAGGATTCACGATGCAGTAAATAAACAGTTTAAAACAACTGACCTTAATTTCTTTTAGAGAGCAAACCTTGCATAAACTCTTTGTTCTTTTGGCAAGAGTTATCTGCGATGCAGGTCACTACTCCTTCAACAAAGACTCAATAAGGTCGATCCTTTGTTAAACTGCCAAACGATACCGACTCCTCTCAATCTTTCGGGTCCTGTACTTCGATAAAGTCTTCACTCTCCCTTCTACTGCTGGAATAAGGTACATCAACACATCTAGCAAAAATTTCCCGTCAAGTAATATTGTACCTTGCGACAGAGTGCAACACTCCGTTTTAAAAATGAAACTGCGTCATAAAAACATATACGCAACAGAAACGGATACACAGTACGTTCTAGCTGGACATCTAAAAACCATTACATCATTCTCACAAAAAAAATTCACAGATCTCCTTGAGGCATGTAATGAATGCTAAAAATTATTTCTTTACAGGATATGTGGGACCTCTCTTCCCCCATCCCCCGCACCCCGTCTGCTTATCTAACTTTTGTACTTGGCTTCACGCAGCCTATTCTCCATTCTCTAAACCTTGTAATTATTGAATCGTTGTACTTTTCGTATAAACAACAGCTGCTGCTATTAAAAGACAACACTTCCTCTTTTATTGGAAAAATCACCAAAGGAATCATGTGTCTTTCCATTCCAGAAGTTAATTCAACATCCTCTGGTGGGATACCACTGTGACGGTATATTTCTGTGATAACAGCCCACTGGTGTAGAACTTTAGAACCCTCCTCTACTCTGCTCCATTCTGCTTGGAGTTTTATATTCCATTCAGCAAGTGTAGGATAACCAAGTTTAACTGCTGCCCGTTACCCAAATCCATGGTCATGCATTGTGCTCAGGGGAAGCAAGCAGTGATCTCAGGGTGTTATTGATTGCATGTTAGGTCATTTGCTATTAATTGGGCTCACTCTGGCACTGGCCCCAGCGCATCCCATAACCTCAGTAACCACACAGCCAAAGTCTCTCCAGCCTTTTGTCTGTACCTATCCCCTAATTCCCTGAGCTCTGTTGTCTCAAAGGTCTCCATTACACCATCTCCAACATATTCTGAGCCTCCCCATTCTCCCTCCTGAAAGGAAGAAGCTCCAGTACATTGCCCCCCGATGGCAGGTGTGGGAATGCGTAATCCCTGGCCTGGCCCGTTCTGTTTCAGACACACGTGGGAGAGGGTGATCATCAAAGATTAGACCGAGTGGTCCAGGCTATTTTCATCATTTTCATCTCTCCCACATTTTCATCATCCAGCCAGACATCCCCATCTTCCAGCACCACAGTGGGATCATCACACCGTCTCAACATGGCTCGACCCTTAACAGTATCAGGTTCCTAACTGGCCCTTCGAGCCAACTCTAAATCATGTACTTTCATTAACCAAATATCTGTACATTTGTATCTTCGAACTTCATTTCCCTACTCTGAGCCATCAACAGCAACTCGCTCAGAACAATGCAGCGCTGACTGAGATCTTCCAATTCATCCTTAAGACTCGCTATCATTTTCTACTGATGTCTCACAATTGTTGCAAACAGCCAGCAAGCATCCGACAGTTCTCTTTCCTCACGGGAAAAAACAGCGATTTGACTATAGAAACAATGTTTCATCCCCGCTTCAGCCCCGGTGAAATCTAACTGGTCCAACCAATCGGCATTCCAGAGCACATCAGTAAGTTAGCGAGACTTCCGAAGTCTGCGCTGTTATTTGTCCACCCTGGCACTCTGAAACTCTCAAACAGAGGGTCTTCTCTTTTAAATAATAATAGTAAATAATAATAGGCATCCGTTAGCGTCATGAGACCATGGATTTGCGCTTTGGAAGGTTTCCAGGTCGACAGGAAGACCAACAGTTGCCCATGCTGCAAATCTCCCCTCTCCACGCCACCAATGTTGTCCAAGGGAAGGGCGTTAGGACCCATACAGCTTGGCACTGGTGTCGTTGCAGAGTAATGTGTGGTTAAATGCCTTCCTCAAGGACACAACACACTGCCTCAGCCAAGGCTCGAAGTAGCGACCTTCAAATCACTAGACGAACACCTTAACCACTTGGCCAAGCGCCAACACTCTTGTAAATAACTTCTAACAGAAATGCATTTATGCTCAAAAAGCCACAGCTCGCTCGCAGTGCCAAAATCTAATGTTGAATCAAGTTCATTGGTCTGGCCTATGATACCAAAGTGTGGTACAGAGGCCAGGATCTGTAGCTTTTCGATCAGGATGGAAGTAATGATGGTGTTAAGTGCTGAGCTACAGGTAGGGAACAGCATCCTGACAGGTGTTCATATTGTCCGGGTGACCTAAGGCTGCATGAAGAGCCGTTGACCTATTGCAGCCCCAGGCAAATTGTACTGGGTCCAGGTCCTGGCTGAGGCAGCAGTTGACTCTGTCTATGACCAAACCCACAAAGCATTCCATCACCGTATATGTGAGTGCAACTGGATGATTGTTGTTAAAGCAGCTCACACTACCCTTCTTGGGCACTGCTATAATTGTGTCCCTTTTGAAGCAGGTAGGAACTTCTGACTGCAGACATGAGAGATTGTTGTCACAAGTTTTCTGAGCCTTACCAGGTACTCTATCAGGTCCTGCTGCCTTGCGAGGGTATACCCTCGTGAAAGACATCCTGATATCAACCACCTGAGAGATCACAGGGCAACCAAGTGTAGCAGAGATCCTCACAGCTGTATTTATATCCTCCTTTTCAAAGCGGGAATAAAAGGCCTTCAGTTAAATATAATGTTAGAAGTGTATATGAAAAATGAAACAATTTCAAACTTCTGAATAAGATAAGAAAGGGAGGAGAAGATGGTGATGCGACGCAACTCGCAGCGGCCACTCTGGTGGCGATGTCTGTTATTTGTCAAGTAGTGTGCCGTGCACAATCCTGATTTGATGGAGATGGACGTGAGAGCACAGAGGAACATCTGGTGAAACTTCTGAAATGCCTGCTTCGCAGCTGCTGCTACTGTGTGGTCCAGAATCTCCAGAGGGGAAGGCCCCGAGTCCTCGGCTTTGCTTGTTGCTCAGCGGACGGGGCAGGGTCGAAGCGCTCGGCAGAGGATGGTGCTCGGTGCTCGGTATCGAAGGGCTGGTCGGAGGCTCGAAGTTTTCGGACAGACTCAGAGTCCGCTGCGGTCGGGTGCTTCCAATACTGCTGCATCGGCAAGTTGGCGGCGCTTGGAGGTTCAATGGTGGGGAGAGTTTCTCCCTTCTGCCGCCTGCATGAGATGATGAGGCTATCAGGACTTTGAGACTTTTTTTACCGTGCCCATGGTCTGCTCTTTATCAAATTACGGTATTGCTTTGCACTATGGTAACAATATGTTATCATTATGTGGTTTTGTAAGTTTCAGTCTTGGTTTGTCCCATGTTTTCTTGTGATATCATTCTGGAGGAACGTTGTATCATTTTTAATGCCTGCATTTCTAAATGACAATAAACGAGGACTGAGTGTCCTCAATCTAAATCTAAATAATCTAAATCTAAAGATAGTTTATTTATAATAATCCATATATAATATTCTTTAACTCAGCAATGGAGACACCTATAATATTGCTCAAAATCTAGGGAGATGATTGTGACTGATGCAAATTACTGAATATCGGGTTGCAACTTGGCGAAAGGTAATCGAAGATCACCTCACTCCATATTCACCTAAATAGGAGGTGGGAAATCTAATCAAAAACAATTTTGCTTTCTCCCAGAGCTGTGGAAACTTATTGTGAATATCACTAGTTACCCAAAAATTTTGATTGCTGCATTTGAATTTTGCTTGTGTTGTTATTTCACACCACAGTTTTATATATGGTGTCAACAACGTTCACATTCTTCCCAAATGGATCCACCACCCAATTTGGTATATGTGTCTCCAGCAGGTCTGTGAACCAAAATTCCATCTCAGTTTGCAGTGGTTTCAAATGGTCAAGAGATACAATAGATCATCATCTTGCAATTCTGTTCTGAGTGGCCAGCGAAGAAAATTGCATAAACTCACAACATCCAATATTTCTGCAGAAAAGTTTGTTTCCCAAGGAAAGTGGTAATAGCAGCCTCTTTGCATGATACAGGATTGCATATTTTATCCTTTTAATTGTTTGGTTAATAAACTCAGGTTTTCAATCATATTTGACAGGTGAAATATGTCCAACAGCAGCAACATTTTGTCCTCCAACCTGCCTTTCACTTAGAATTGCTGCAGAACCATTCTAAAGGGGAACAAAGTGATGCATACAATTAGCTTTTGATAACCATCAAACATTAGTAGCCGTTCAAAATCTTCTTCATTCCGCTTATAAAGTTGTGAAAAAACACAATCTCTAAGTACACTTGATTTGATGAAGTTGACAGCAGCAGAGATGTTGGAGAAATATCCTCCCAATATTTTTGCAATTAAATACTGATGGTGGATGCCACAGTGTGTGCAAGAAATGTCTGGTAGAGCAATTTTGTTATATGAAGAATGAATCCTCTCTATTTTCCTACTTTTGAAGCAGCACCAGATGCACAAGCCATTATATTTTCCTTCGGAATAGCGTTTTCCAAGAAATAACTCTTGACCTCTTCAAACATAGTTTCACCTTTTGCATCTATCTCAACCTTTTGGAAAAAGTCATTTTCTCACTGGTATAATTTCACATGAAAAAGTATCAGCATTGAATAAAAATAAAAATAAAACTGGCTTTTTAGGCAGTTTTCAGATACATGTCATAAGTATTTTTTTAAATGTAACAACATATTGAAATTCTATGGGGCAATAAAGAGGGTGTACCCACAGAAAATGTGAATTGAATGGCCTTTCAAAATATGAAGAGATCAGTGACTTAATTAAAGTTGTAGTAGTTAGCAATGCAGTGGCAGACTTCAGGCATTGTTGCCTCTCTGCATTTTGGCTGCTTCTGACAGATGATCCCACTGCGGTAACCGCAGACTTCGTGTCATGTTCCATAAGTATCATGACAGTGGAAGACAAACAGACCATTCATTAACGATGGCGAGGGGGGAGTTGTTTGTAAAACATTGAATGTGGGTCTTCAGTCTCCTGTACCCTCCCTGATGAGAAGAGGGCATGTCCTGAATGATCGTGGTCCATAATGACAGATATCGACCTTTTGAGTCATTGCCTTTTGAAGATGTTCTTGTGGTGAGGGTGCATGTGCCCCTTATGGAGTTTACAACCTTCTGCTGGTCTTTCTGTCATGTGCATTGGTGCCTTCAAACCAGATGGTGATCCAACCAGTCAAAATATTCTCCATGGTACATCTACAGAAATCGCTGGAGTCTTTGGTGACACACCCTGTTCCACAGGGTGGTACATGAGGTGGCTGATGTGAAATAACAGGCCATTCGGCCCACGACATCTGTGCTGACCATGATGTCAACCTAACTAACAGGCAGGGAATAGACCTGCCCGGGTGTGCTCCCAGGCTGCTCAGATGTCTGTCTCGTGCCTGTGAAATGTTGTCACCGAGTCTGCTTCCACCACCTCCCCTGGCAGCAGTGTGTTCCTCGAAACTCCCACTTCCAGTGGAACAAAAAAACCTGCTTCACAAATATCCTTTAAACCCAAACGCACCAACCTTTCCAATGTAGCCAGTCATTTCTGCTCTTTGGTGATTTTTATCACCAGGTATTCCCTGTTTATGAAACCTGAATTCTTGTTTTCTGCCTTTTGCTTAACTCGACAGTCTCTGCCCGTACTGAGCTGTTTTTTCACTCAATATTCGTCACGGCGCTTTTCTTTGACTCAAATGTGTTGCTGTGTTTCAAGAGTTGGGAAATTATCTCAGGTTCATTTTAAAAATAGCTTGTAGCCACTGCAATGTGTCATAACTTTGAAACATTAAACCAATTCAAAGTAAGACACAGGAAACCAAAATGTGAGTCTAACTTTGTGTTGACCTGAAACGAGGTGCACATATATCATGAGATCACATGATTACATATGCAATTCACATAATTTTACATATAACCAGTAATGAATTAATTAAACAAAGAAGTATTCTCAATCATTCAACATATATACAAGATTACTCAAATATTACTGAAATATTAAACACACAACATCAACCTCTTCCTTTAAAAACAATGACTTGGCCTCCACTGTGACCTGTGGCAATGAATTCCACAGATTCACCAGCCTCTGGCTAAAGAAAGGCCTCCTCATCTGTTAGAAATGAATGTCCCTTTATTCAGAGGCTGTGTCCCCTGGTCCTAAACTCCCTCAACAGACAAAGCAGACTCTCCACATCCACTCCTTTGAGGTCTTTCAAGATTCGATACATTTCATTGAGATCTCCCCTCATTCTTCTGAATTCCAGAGAGTAAAGACCCAGAGCTAGCAAACTCTCCTCATATGATAAGCTTGTCAATCCTGAAATCATATTCATCAACCTCCTTTGAAACTTCGCCAATGTCAGCACATCCTTTCTTAGATAAGGACCCAAAACTGTTTACTATAATCCAAGTGTGGCCTCACCAGTCCCTTATAAAGCCCCAGCATTTTTCCTTGCTTTTATATTCTAATCCACTTGAAATGAATGTGAATATTGCATTTATCTTCCTCTCCACCGACTCAACCTGCAAGGTAACCTTAACAGAATCCTGTACAAGGACTGTCAAGTCCCTTGGCATCTCAGATTTTTGAATTTTCTCGCCATTTAGAAAATAATTTATACATTTATTTCTTCGACCAAAACGGATGACCATACACTTCCTGACATTGTATTCCGTCTTCCATTATTTGCCCATTCTCCTAATCTGTCAAAGTCCTTCTACAGCCTGGCTGCTTCCTCAACACTACGTGCTGCACCACCTAGCTTTGTGGCAATTCAAACTTGGCCACAAAGCCATCAATTCTGCCATGGAAATCATGACATAAAAGAAATGGTCCAAACGTCGACCCCTTTGGAACACTAGTAGTCACTGGCAGCCAACCAGAAAAGATTCCCTTTATTCCCACTCGTTACCCCCTGTCAATCAGCCAATGCTGTATCCATGCTCGTACCTTTCCTGAAATACCATGGGTTCTTAATTTGTTAATCAGCCTTATATTTGGTACATTGTCAAAGGGCCTCTGAAAATCCAAGTATACAGCATCCACTGATTCTGACTTGTCTGTCCTGCTTGTTATTTCTTCAAAGAATTCCAACAGATTTGTCAGGCAAGATTTTCCCTTAAGGAAAGCAGATGATTTTGGCTGATGTTATCACATCTCCAAGTTCCCTGAAACTACATCCTTAACAATTGACTCCAACATCTTCCCAACCACTGAAGTCAGACTAACTGTCCTATAATTTCCTTTCTTCTACCTCTCTCCGTTCTTGAAGACCCACTCCAGAATCTATTGATTCTTGAAAGATCATTAATCTTTCAATCTCTTCAGCCACCTCTATTGGAACCCTGGGGTGTAGAACTTTTGGGCCAGGTGATTTATCCAGTCCTTTCAGTTTCCCAAGAACCTTCTCCCTATTAATGACAAGTTGACTCACTTCTGCCCCATGACACTCTCGAACATCCAGCATACTGCTCAGAGTGAAGACTGTTGCAAAATGCTTATTCAGTTCATCCAGCATTTCTTTGCCCCACATTACCCCCTCTCCAGCATCATTTTCCAATGGTCTGGTATCTACTCTCACCTCTCTTTAGCACTTTACTTAACTGAAGAAACTTTTGGTATCCGCTTTAATATTATTGTCCAGCTTACCTTTGTATTCAATCTTTTCCTCCTTTATGACTTCTTTAATTGCATTATGTTGGTTTTTAAAAGTTTCCCAATCCTCTACCTTCCCACTAATTTTTTGCTCTATTATGTACCCACTCTTTGGCTCTTATGTTACCTTAGATTTCACTTGTCAGCCATGGATGTGCCATTGTGTCTTTATGTAACACTCAGCTATATTGGCTCATATTTATCTGGGGAAGCCTCGTCCGCCGCCCACCTTGTCTCACGGTTACGTCAGTTGCTGTACAAATGCCATCTGATTCGGCTTCAAACATCAGTCAACAGCCAGCACACAATGTATGTTTTACCAATTACACTTTATAAATATTACTAAGTCTATGAGATTCATAGAATTACAATACAAAATGGAATGGAAAAGGCACCAGACTTATCAAAGTTCAATTTCTTCGTGCACACGTTGGAGCTCGGGACCTCCTTTCTTCCCTCTGCGATCCACTTGGACCCCTTCGACTCACAGCTCGGGACCACTCAAAGTGACCAGAGCACTCCCCGTACGTCCGTCATCCTCACGGTCTCTCCTCCAACTCCCTGCCAAAACCCCCTGGTTCCCAGCCATATGAGACAGCATATCACCCCAAGAAAGAATAACATGGACACCCATTGGTTCATTTGCTCTGTTATCTATATTATAACCCAAGCAAAGTGCTGGCTAGAGACTTTATCAGCATTTAACATAACAAAGAAGCCAGTTTAATTAACATATGCAGTAACATAAAAGATTAACATAACAAAGAAGCAATTTTGATTAACATTAGCACTAACATAAAAGAAGAAACCCCTTACACTTAGAATACTCTTCCTCCTTGGGATATATATACCCTCCACCTTCCGAATTGCTCCCAGAAATTCCAGCCGTTGCTGCTCTGCCGTCATCCCTGCCAGTGTTCTTTTCCAATCATTTTGGGCCAGCTGCTCTCTCATGCCTCTGTAATTCCCTTTACTCAGTGTAATATTGATACATCTGATTTTAGCTTCCCATTCTCATCAGGGTCACTTGACCTTTGCAGTTTCTTAGCTCTACCCACGATTCTACAATACCTGGGCCTCTCTTTCTATGTTTATGATTTCATTTTTTTTTAAACCAACAGAGCAATGCCACCTCTCTGCCTATGCTGACTGTCCTTCTGATACAACGTGTATCCTTGGATGTTAAGCTCCCAGCTTTCATCTTCAATCAGCCACAATTCATTGAAGCTAACAAAGTTGTACGTGCAAATCGAGAACTATGACACAAGTTCATCTCCCTTATTCCATAAACAGTGTGCATTCAAATATAACACCTTCAGTCCTGTATTCATCACCCTTTTTGATTGGTCCCCCTTTTACATTGCAACTCATACCATTGATGCCAATTTTGCCTTCTCATCAGCCTTTCCTTGCTGGCAATCTCACTACACACTATCTCTGTTTGTAAACCTCTGCCCTGCCTGTCAAGTTCCCACCCTCTGCCAAATTAGTTAAGTTCTCCCAAATGGCTCTGGCACACCTGCCTGTAGTAATATACGTTCACCTGGATTCAGATGTCACATTCTTTTTGTACAGGACGTACCTTTCCCGGAAGAGATCCAAATGATCCAGAAATCTGAAACCTTGCCCCTGCATCAGTTCCTCGGCCACACAGCTTTCTGTGAAATGCTCCTATTCTTACTCTCACTGTCAGCAATCCAGAGATTACTACCCTGGACATCCTGTCTATCAGCTTTCTACCTAGCTCCCTAAAATCTCTCTTCAGGACCTCCTCCACTTTCCTACCCATGTCAGAGATAATATGTACCAAGACTTCTGGCTGCTCATAGTCCCTATTCTGAATGCCGTGAATCTGACCTGAGACAGCCCTGAACCTGGCACCTGGAGGGCAAAATACCACCTGTGTTTCTCAGTCACATCGACAGAGTCTCCGCTCTATTTGTATAACTCTGGGATCTGCTGCAATCAGTGCTGCAGTCCTCTTCAGCTCCCTTCTCTTCACCAGCACCAGACTCAATGCCAAAGACCCAATTACTGTGGCTCCCATCCACCCCCAACAGAATCCAAAATGGTACACTTATTATTGAGGGGAACAGCCTCTGTACTGGCTGCCCAATTTCCATTTTCCTTTCTTCCCCTGACAGTCACCCAGTTTCCTGCCTCCTGCAACCTATGGTGCTCACCTCCCTGTAGTACCTATCATTTTCTCACCTTCCCGTATGATCTGAAGATCATTGACCTGCAGTTCCAGATCCTTAAGATGTTCCCTGAGGAACAGCAGCTCGGTGCACCTGGTACCAACGTGATTGACTGGGAAGCTGCAATCCTACATCCCACACAATAAACACAACACAGCCCTGGAGCCATTTTCACTGCACTAACTCTGCCCTAACAGACAAGGGATGAAGAAACTTAACAGATACTCACCATGCCCAAGCCTGATGAGCCAAACCCAACGTAACACTGGCCCACTCACACAATGGCCGCTCCGCAATCACCTGCCTTATTTTGAGTCGTCCTTGCTATTGAATCCCTTTCATTGATTGGGCACAGTTCAGACTGTGGCATTGGTGTACATTGTCAGCTCTCTGCCGGCTGCAGGAATTTGTCCTTAAATATACTCCTTTGAAATGCTTTCACTACAATCTGCAGCAGGTAAATTTCCTCTTAAGAACGGATAACGAAATTACATCAATGATTTTCAGATCTTACGTTCGACGGTTAAATGTGGAGCAGTTAAGTGTGGCGCCTTTAAGGGCAACACCAAGGTCGAAAGCGTACACTTGAGACGGAATTCAAACCAGACTGAGTGCAGGGGTATGAGGCCTCCTCTGCCTACCATCTTGTTAGTGAATGTACTGTCAATTAAAAATAAGATTGACGATCTCAGGGTAAAGCTGCTGTATCAGAGGCAGATGGAGCTGTGCAGGTTGACTGTGTAGTTAAGAAGGCATACGGTGCATTGGCCTTCATCAACCATGGGTTTGAGTTCAAGCACCGAGAGGTAATACGACAGGTATATAGGACCCTTGTCAGACCCCATTTGGAGTACTGTGCTCAGTTCAGGTCATCTCACTACAGGAAGGATGTCGCAATTATAGAACGGGTGCAGAGGAGATTTACAAGGTTGTTGCCTGGATTGAGGATCATGCCTCATGAGAATAGAACATAGAACATAGAACAGTACAGCACAGTACAAGCCCTTCAGCCCACAATGTTGTGCCGACTCTCAAACCCTGCCTCCCATATAAGCCCCCACCTTAAATTCCTCCATATACCTGACTTGCAGTCTCTTAAACTTCACGAGTGTATCTGCCTCTACCACTGACTCAGGCAGTGCATTCCACGCACCAACCACTCTCTGAGTAAAATACCTTCCTCTAATATCCCCCTTGAACTTCCCACCCCTTACCTTAAAGTCATGTCCTCTTGTATTGAGCAGTGGTGCCCTGGGAAGAGGCGCCAGCTATCCACACTATCTATTCCACTTATTATCTTGTGCACCTCTATCATGTCTCCTCTCATTCTCCTTCTCTCCAAAGAGTAAAGCCAGATTAGTGTGCAAACTTAAAGCACACGGTATTGGGGGTAAGGTATTGGTGTGGGTGGAGAATTGGTTAGCAGACAGGAAGCAAAGAGTGGGAATAAACGGGACCTTTTCAGAATGGCAGGCGGTGACTAGTGGGGTACCGCAAGGCTCAGTGCTGGGACCCCAGTTGTTTACAATATATATTAATGACTTGGATGAGGGAATTAAATGCAGCATCTCCAAGTTTGCAGATGACACGAAGTTGGGTGGCAGTGTTAGCAGTGAGGAGGATGCTAAGAGGATGCAGGGTGACTTGGATAGGTTGGGTGAGTGGGCAAACTCATGGCAGATGCAATTTAATGTGGATAAATGTGAAGTTATCCACTTTGGTGGCAAAAATAGGAAAACAGATTATTATCTGAATGGTGGCCGATTAGGAAAAGGGGAGGTGCAACGAGACCTGGGTGTCATTATACACCAGTCATTGAAAATGGGCATGCAGGTACAGCAGGCGGTGAAAAAGGCAAACGGTATGCTGGCATTTATAGCGAGAGGACTCGAGTACAGGAGCAGGGAGGTACTACTGCAGTTGTACAAGGCCTTGGTGAGACCACACCTGGAGTATTGTGTGCAGTTTTGGTCCCCTAATCTGAGGAAAGACATCTTTGCCATAGAGGGAGTACAAAGAAGGTTCACCAGATTGATTCCTGGGATGGCAGGTCTTTCATATGAAGAAAGACTGGATGAACTGGGCTTGTACTCGTTGGAATTTAGAAGATTGAGGGGGGATCTGATTGAAACGTATAAGATCCTAAAGGGATTGGACAGGCTAGATGCGGGAAGATTGTTCCCGATGTTGGGGAGGTCTAGAACGAGGGGTCACAGTTTGAGGATAGAGGGGAAGCCTTTTAGGACCGAGGTTAGGAAAAACTTCTTCACACAGAGAGTGGTGAATCTGTGGAATTCTCTGCCACAGCAAACTGTTGAGGCCAGTTCATTAGCTATGTTTAAAAGGAAGTTAGATATGGCCCTTGTGGCTACAGGGGTCAGGGGGTATGGAGGGAAGGCTGGGTTCTGAGTTGGATGATCAGCCATGATCATAATAAATGGCGGTGCAGGCTCGAAGGGCCGAATGGCCTACTCCTGCACCTATTTTCTATGTTTCTATGTTTCTATAATGCATTCTCTCTAAACCAGGCAGCATCCTGGTAAATCTCCTCTGTGCCCTTCCCAATGCTTCCACATCCTTCCTATAGTGAGGCGACCAGAACTGAATACATTGAGCGAACTTGGCCTTTTCTCCTTGGAGCGATGAAAGATGAGCAGTGACCTGATAGAGGTGTATAAGATGATGAGAAGCATTGATCATGTGGACAGTCAGAGGCTCTTTCCCAAGGCTGAAATGGCATGAGAGGCCACAGTTTTAAGGTTCTTGGAAGTAGGTACAGAGGAGATGTCAGGGGTAAATTTTTTATGCAGAGTGGTGAGTGTGTGGAATGGGCTGCCAGCGACAGTGGTGGAGGTGGATACGATAGGGTCTGTTAAGAGACTCCTGGATAGGTACATGGAGCTTAGGAAAATAGATGGCTATGGGTAACCCTAGGTAATTTCTGAAATAAGTACATGTTCAGCACAGCTTTGTGGGCCGAAGGGCCTGTATTGTGCCGTAGTTTTTCTGTGTTTCTAACTGACGATTAAATGAGACCTTTCATTTGCAACAGGAGTTATTATCTGTGATTCTAACTGCATTTTACATACCACCAGTGGCCAATTATAAGCAAGCACTCATGAAACTGCACAATCAAAGAAGAAACGGCCCATACTGGCTCATTTCAAATCATATTCGGTGACTTTAAGCATGCCTGTTTAAAGAAAACCCTGGTCAGTTGTCACCAGCACATAACCTGTTGCACCAAAGGTTCCAACACACTAAACCACTGCTACATTGTGATAAGGAATTCCTATCGCTTCTTCCCTAAACTGCGTTTTGGCAAGTCGGACCATTTGGCTGTACTCCTGCTTTCTGCAAACAGACAGAGCCTAAAGAGCAAGGCTCCAGAGGTCAAGACACTAAAAGGTGGTCACGGGAGGCAGAGGAATGGTTACAAGATTGCCTTGAGTCAGTGGACCGGGCCGTGTTCAAGAACCCATCTGAGGACCTGAATAACTACAGCAGGGCCATTACAGACTTTATTTAAACAGCTGTGGATGAGTGTGTCCCCACAGAATCATTCAGGGTTTCCCCCAGTCAGAAGCCCTGCATGAACAATGAAATCCGGAACCTGCTGAGAGCCCGATCAGGGGCATTCAAATCTGGAAATCAAGAGTTGTACGAGGTGCAGGTATGATCTCACGAAAACCATCTCTCTGGCGATGAATATTCTGGACGAGACTGGAATCAATGAGGGATGATCGACAGCTGTGGCAGGGTTTGAATGTCATAAGCTCCTGCAAAGCTAAACCTTACGACAGAGAGGACAGCAGAGATTCATTTCCAGCTGACCTCACTGCCATCTATCCGCGCTTTGAGCACCAGAGCAAGGAGGAGCCATCATTTACCCCATGTTTCCCAATGATTCTTTGTTCTAAGTATCTGAAGGTAATGTGCAGGTTGCCTACAAGAGAGTGAATCCAAGGAAAGCATTTGGTCCAGATGGAGAACCTGGCCCAGAACTGAGATGTGTGCTGACCAACTGGCTGGTGTATTCACAGGTATCTCCACAATCTCCATCAGCACAGAAGCACTCACTCAATGTCAGTAAGACCAGGGAACTGGTTGTAATCTTCAAGTGAGGGAAAGGAGAGGTCCATGAGCAATTAATCATCAGAGGAGAACCTGGCCAAGAATTGAGACATGTGCTGAACAACTGGCTGGTGTATTCACGGATATCTTCAGCCTTTTGCTCTGGCAGTATGTGGTACCCACCTGCTTCAAGCAGGCTTCAATCGTACTGTTGCCCAAGAAGAGCATGGTAACCTGTCTAAATGTCTATCGCCCATTGGGACTTACATCCAGAGTGAAGGGAGGTTTTGAGAGATTGGTGTTGAAGCATATCAGCTTCTGTCTGAATGTTGACTTGGATCCACTCCAATTTGGCTACCAAAGCAGATGATCTATGGCAGATGCTATATTGTTGACTCTTCGGACAACACTGGGACATCTGGACAGCAAAGGTGCATACATCAGAATGCTCTTTATGCTCATCATCACCTCAAAACTTATCAGTAAACTCCAAGACTTGGGCTTCAGTACCCCCTTGTGCAATTGGTTCATGGATTTCCTCACTTGTAGACCCCATTCAGTTCAGATTGGCAATAACATCTCCACAATCTCCATCAGCACAGGAGCAGTGCAGGGACGTGTACATACTGTAGTCCCTGCTCTACTCGCTTTACACCTATGACTGTGGCTAAGTACAGCTCAAACACGATATACAAGTTTGCTGATGACACCACTGTTGTGGGCTGTATGAAACGGGGTGATGTATCTGTGAACAGGAGGGAGATTGAAAACTTGGTGTCGTGGAGCAATAACAATAATCTCTCACTCAATGTCAATAAGACCTGGGAACTGATTGTAAACTAGAGGTCCATGAGCCATTAATCATTGGAGGATCACAGGTGAAGTAACGTTAAATCCCTGAGTGTCACTATCTCAGAGGACCTGTCCTGGACCCATCATATAAATATTATTGTGAAGAAAGCATGACAGTGCCTCTACTTCTTCAGCAGTCTGTGCAGGTTCAGCATGTCATCACACACCTTGGCAAACTTCTCCAGATGTGTGGTGGAAAGTGTGCTGACTGGCTGCATTACAGCCTGGTATGGGAACACCAATGCATGTTGGCAGAAAATCCTACAAAAGGTAGTGAATTCCGCCCAGTACATCACAGGAAAACTATCCCAATCATTGAGCACATCTACATGAAAACATTGCTGTAAAAAAGCCGCATCCATCATCAAAGAACCTCACCCAGGCCATGCTCTTTTCTCGCTGCTGCCATCAGGTGAAGGTACATGACCCTCAGGACTTGTACCACCAGGTTCAAGAACTGTTACTACCCCTCAACCATCAGGGTCTGGAACATGAGGGGATAACTACACTCATCTAAGGACTCTGTTACATTGTTATTTCATGCTCATTATTTATTGCAATTTATTTTTATCTGCATTTGCACAGTTGGTTTACTGTTGACAGTTCCTGTTCTATAGATTTGCCCACAGTAAAAGAATCTCAGGGGTGTATGTGCAGACCTGTAGGTATTCTGATAATAAAGTTTACTTTGAACTCTAAACTGGCACAAAGCCGTGTTATTTTTTGAATCTTCAGTTGTGGACCTATATGAAGTCAACACTTCGTGCAATCCCGTTCACTGATTGGGCCCAATTGAAACTCTGGAAACTACCATGAAGCATTGTTTTTTTAAAACCTTCACTCGCAAATCTGTGTGAGGTCGTCTTTTCTTCTTGCACTGCCGATCAGTGATAGAACACAATCAATAGAAATGAATAAATAGTCGACATATTGGGCCCTTCTTCAAGACTGGAAAGGAAGGGGTAAATGCTGGAATAAAAAGTTGCAGGAAGGGGAAGGAGGATTGCCAGAAGGTGATAGGTGGAGCCCGGTGGGTAAGAAAGATAAAGTACTGGAGAGGAAGGAATCTGATAGGATAAGAGATTGAACCATAGGAGAAAGGGAATAAGGAGGGTACTCTGAGAGAGGTTAAAGGAAGCTGAGAAGAAGGAAGACGCCAGAATGGTGAATAGAAAATGAGGGAAGGTGTAGGAAATATTATTTTAGCGGATAGCGACATCAATCTTCATGCCATCAAGTTGGAGGCCACCCAGAATACTGTATAAGGTGTATATTTGGATATGAGGCGTCATTACTCCACCAACAAGAGGAACCCATGGACCGACATGTAGCAATGGGAATTGTAATTAAAATGTTGGCCACTGGGAATTTTCTGCTTTTGGTGGATGGAACGGAGGGACTTAACAAAGCAGTACCCCAATTTAGGATGCGTCTCACCAATATAGAGCAGGCTGCATCTGGAACACTGGACACAGTCGGCAACCACAGCAGATTCACAGGTAGAATGTTGACTCACCTGGAAGGACTGTTTTGAGCCCTGAGTGGAGGTGAGCGAGGAGGTGAATGGGCAGGTGTAGCACTGAAGCTACTCGCAGGGATATGTACCAGGAGGTGGATTAGTGGGGAGGGACAGATAGACAAGTGAATCATGGAGGGGTTGATTGCTGTGGAAAGCAGAGACAGCGGGAGGTAAAAGTATTTTTGATGCTTGGAACCCTTGGAGACGGCGGAAGTTGCAGAGGATAGTGTATGAGATGTGGAGCATCGTGGGGTGGTTGGTCAGGACAGGAGGAACTCTATCACTGTTAAGCTGGTGGGAAGATGAGGTGAGTGTGGATGTTTGGGAAATGGAGGAGATGCAGGTGAGGGCAGCAAGAATGGTGGAGGAAAGCAAACCCCATTCCTTGAAGGAGGACTTTACTCATGTCCTGGAAAGGAAAGCTGCATTGTGGGACAGACAAAGGAAATGAGAATAAGGAACAGTGTTTTCACAGGAGACGGGGTGGGTGGAGGTTTAGTCAAGATAACTGTGGGAATCTGTAGGTTTATAAAAGATGTTGATCAACAGGTGTCCTCCAGAAATAGAGAAAGAGAGATTGTTAACGGGGATGGAGGTGTCCCAAATGGAGCAAGCTAATTGAAGGACAGGGTGGGAGTTAGAGGCAAAGTTGATTAAATTGACAGGCTCAGTATGGGCATTTGACGCTGCACCAATGCAACCATCGATGTTGTGGAGGAAGAGTTAGGGAGCATTACTGCGGAAGGCTTGGAATATAGTCTGCTCTACATAACCAACCAAGAGGCAGACATAGCCGGGGGCAATGCGGCTGCCCATGGCTGTCCTTCATGTCTGGAGAAATAGGAGGAGCCGAAGGAAACACTGTTGAAGGTCAGGACCAGTTCTCCCAGATGGAGGAGGGTGGTGGTGGAGAGGAACTGATTGGTTCTTCTTAAGCCCTTCTTGATGGGGTTGGAAGTATACTGGGACTGGACATCCATGGTGAAAATGAGGCACTTATGGCCAGGAAAAATTCCAAGAAGATTGAGAATATAGGAAGTGTTGTGGATGTTGGTGGGAAGGGACTGAAACAAGGTGGATAGAACATGTACTGGGACAGGAGTTCTGTGGGATAGGAGCAGGCAGAGACAGACATTCCCAGACAGTCTGGTTTGTGGATTTTGTGTAGGAAGTAGAAGCAAGCAGTGCAGGGTCTGAGAACTATGAGTTTGGTGGCAGTGGGTGAGGACAGTGATTGTACAGCAGTTTTCTGATAGTCTGCAGTGGTCGTCTTCAAGGAGTAGGTATAAGGAGGTGTCAGGGAGCTGCCGCCTTGCCTCAGCAAGGTAGAGTTCAGTTCACCACAGCACCTGCTTTGTCTGCAGGTGTGATGGTAAGGATGGGATTGGTGCGGAGAGAGAGTTGAGCCTGATGCTCTTCATTAGTCAAGGGACTGAATTCTAAGGACATGATGTTGCAGCTCTATAAAACTCTTGTTAGACAACACTTTAGATTAATGTCTTCAGTTCTAGTCGCTTCATTATAGGAAGCACATGGAAGGACTAGAGAGGGTGCAGAGCAGATTTTCAAGGATGCTGTCTGGATTAGAGAGCATGTCTAATGATGAAAAATTGAGTGAGCTTGGGCTTTTGTCTTTGAGGAAAGGTGAATGAGATTAGACTCGATATAGGTGGTGTTGTTCCTTTTCACGCCTTCTGGTACATTGGGCGGCATTTTGCCATTTCCATAGCATATGACTGCTTTTTTACAAGCCTAGGTCGTTGGTGGAAACTAAAATCAGCAGTGCTCCCAAAACCAATCCCTGCAGAACCCCATTTTAATATCTTATAGGTGTGAAAATTATTCTCTCACCATAACTGGGTGTTTTCTGTTTTGAGTCAATTCTGCACCCATTTGCACACCTTAATTTTGATTATTAACCTCTTGTCAAAAGCCTTCTGAATGTAAATAATATTAACCTTTCTATTGTTATCATAAATTTTAGTTGCCTCTTTATCGAACTCCAGCATATTACTAAACCATGATTTTTCCTTTCTGAACCCATGCTGGCTTTTGGCTAACATTCATGTTCTCATCAGCTGCTTTTCCAGATCCTTCTTATATACCAGGGCAACATTAGCCCATTTCCAGTCATCGTCATCGTTGTACTTTATTGATCCCAAGGGAAATTGGTTTTCGTTACAGTTGCTGCATAAATAATTAAATAGTAATAAAACCATAAATAATTAAATAATAATATGTAAATTATGCCGGGAAATAAGTCAAGGACCAGCCTATTGGCTCAGGGTGTCTGACCCTCCAAGGGAGGAGTTGTAAAGTTTGATGGCCACAGGCAGGAATGACTTCCTATGACGCTCTGTGTTGCATCTCAGTGGAATGAGTCTCTGGCTGAATGTACTCCTGTGCCCAACCAGTCCATTGTGTAGTGGATGGGAGACATTGTCCAAGATGGCATGCAACTTGGACAGCATCCTCTTTTCAGACACCACCATGAGAGAGTCCAGTTCCATCCCCACAACATCACTGGCCTTACGAATGAGTTTGAATTTCATCAGTCTTCAATTACTTTTGAAAACTACATGTTAGTGCTTTGTATATATAATCACAGATCTCTTTAAGTACCCTAGCATATATGTTCTTTGGCCTGGAGATCTTTAACTTTCAGCTTTGTCAGCTAAAACAGGACTTCACCTCCTAAGACCTCCAAGTCATTCAAAACAACCTTATTTTGCTATACAATTACTGGCATATTGGTAACATCTTGGACCAGGCTGAAAGGTTGGCACAACACAAGAGTCAGGGCATGTACTGTGCTCTTCTGTTCTATGTAGTCAATTAGTGTGTAAAGTTGGCTTGAAGTAGGAGACAAGGGGTGGCAGAGGATGGTTTTTCAGAGGGGAGGCTAGTTAGAAGCAGAGTACCACAGGGGTCAGTGCTGTGCCCTCTTTCATTCGTTACTTTGGAAGAGAATCTAGATGATAGTAAGTTTGCAGATGATACTGAAATTGGTGGTACACTGGACAGTGAAGGTTATCTAAGATTACGATGGGATCTTGATCAATTGGACTTTACCAGCCAAGGAGTGACAAGTAAAGTTTACATGAAATAAAGTTAAATTCAATGTCCAATTTTGTTAAAGACAACCTGGAGCAGGACATCCACAGTAGATGATTGAGCTCTTGAGATATGCTGTAGAAAAGAAAGAACTGGGGATGCAGGTACTCAGTTCCTTGAAGTGGTAAAACGGGTAGCCCGGATGGAAAAAAATGCATTTGGCACAGAGCTCTTCATCAGTCAAGATACTCAATGTAGAGGTCAGGATGTCATGTGTCGGATCTCAGTAATTTTCAATCCTTGGCTTCTTTCAGTTCAGGAATGAGCAAGAAACATTGATTGTTCATAATCGTTTATTTTAAAGTTTAAACCAAGATACAGAGAATTTGAAAGTAGATCAGGAGCCGAGAAGCAAGCAGAGATTAAAGAGATACAATAGATTCAATGAAAAGATGGCACCTTTGAGAAATCTGTTACCACAAAACTTGAGTTAATGGAAATTTCTTAAACAAGTACAATCTAATTAGTGGTTGCACAATGACAGATGCATGGGTAATGAGCCCAACACTTGGCCAATTGCAAAATGAAAAGGTATTATGTAAGTGCTATATCGTCTTCTGCCAGTAAATGGGGATGAACACCAGATATTGTGAAAAATACCCAAGTTTCTTGAAGATACGAATTCTGTGAATAAAAAACTACAATTAACACTTAGTCTTACATTAATTCAACTGATATCTTATGAAACCGATTCCAACAGTCTTCCCTTTGATTCAATGAGGTAGTACGTTACAATCAGTGTACCTGAAAATTCAGACAGAAAATCTTCGAAGTTTCTACGTTATACAATAATTAGAAACTACTTTGATCGTATAGTAACAAAAGGAATATGGGTTCTTAAAAGCATCTATACTGATAGTTAAATATACCTTGCGTATTTGGTTTCAATTCAGAAAATTGTTTGATCTTCATCAATTTGGGTTAGCGATTCCTATTTTAGGTAACATATTTTTTCCTCCCTCTTTTACGGATCGTGCTTTTCAAATTTGGAAGACTAAGGGTATTTCACGGTTTTTGGATTTATTTTTAGATGGTTCCCTTATGTCTTTTGAACAATTATCTAATAAATATAACTTATCAAGAATACATTTTTTTAGATATTTACAAGTTAGAAATTTTCTAAGTACTATACTTTCTTCCTTTCCAATGCTTCCTCCTACATATATTTTAGATACTATAATTAACCTTAATCCATGTCAGAAAGGTGCATCGGCTATGATTTATAATATTATTATGAAACTTAGGAAAGCTCCATTTGATAAGATTAGGGTAGATTGGGAACAGAAATTGGGGTTTACCATTTCTGTGGATGACTGGGGGCAGATTTTACAATTAGTCAATACTTCCTCTATCTGTGCTAAACATTCCCTAATTCAATTTAAAGTTGTTCATAGAGCACATATGTCCAAAGATAAGTTAGCGCGCTTTTATTCTCATATTAATCCTTTTTGTGATAGATGTCCGGGGCAGATAGCCTCTTTAACTCATATGTTTTGGTCTTGCCCTACTTTGGAAACTTTTTGGAGAGACATTTTTAATATTATCTCCAAAGTATTGAATATAGATATCTCTCCTCACCCTATTACTGCTATCTTTGGACTACCTAAAATTTCCAGTAATCTCTCCCCTTCAGCCCGTAGAATGATTGCATTTCTTACTTTAATGGCGAAAAGATGTATCTTACAACATTGGAAAGAGCTTAATGCTCCAACTACCTTTTTTTGGTTTTATCAGACGATATTATGCTTAAATTTGGAGAAAATTAGAAGCAATCTTTATGACTCCTCATTTAAATTTAAACAGACTTGGAGATCTTTTATTCAATATTTTCATTTAATGTAATATATACCCTTCTTGTTTTTTTTTACTGTTTTTAATGGAGGTCGGGATTGAGGACGTGATTTTAAGTTTAACTCTGTTTGGTTTCAAGTTAGCCCATTGCTTTGCTTTGCTTTTAGTTAGTTGCACGGTGGGTTTTTTTTGGGGTTTTTTTTTTCTTTTTCTCTATTGATATATATATAAAATTAGTATACTATTATGTTACCTTGGTATGTTATGTTTAAATTACATTGTTTGTAGTATTTTTTTTTGTATTAATATCTTCTGTAATTTTATTATATTCTAACAATGTATTAGTGTCTATATGGCTTACCTTTTTGTATACTTATTTAATAAAAAGATTTAAAAAGAAAGAAAAGCATCTATACTATTATGTCATGATTGGATACATTAGGAATACTTACACAAGTTTGATCTTGTTCGGGCGATTTTTGGGTTTTGCACATTTACAGTTCACAAATTACTTGTGCTTAAAGTCTTCCCACAGCACGTGTCTTAATCTGGAGTCACTTTAGCTCACTTGTAGTGGCTGGTGTGTATCCACCTACTTTTTCCTTTACCTTGACTGCTGAATTGGTGATTAACAGTACTTGCTAAGGACCTTCCCACCGAGCTCTGAGTGGTTCCTTATATTGTTTTTTGACCAGGACCTAGTCACCAGGAATCAAGGTGTGTCCTCCTTCCGAGAGACCACTTCAAACAGCAGAAACCTGTTGAGAAACAGACTGAACAACTTGGGTTAGTTTTACACAATAAACAACTAAACTTCTGAGATGATGCGTATATCAGTGACTTTGAGATCAAGAGCTTCTAGCAGTGATGTAGATTGCCCTGTTACCACAAGAACAGTGGAATACTTGGACCCCCAAGCAGCTGTCACTTCACAGAATCATAGAAATTGACAGCACATTACAGGTCTTCAGCGAACAATTTGTGCCCAACTTGCACCCTACTGCTTAAAATTGTCCTAATTGCCCTCGACTTTTCTAAGCTCCATGTACCTACCTAAGAGTCTCTTCAAAGACCCTATTGTATCTGCCTCTACCACTGTCACTGGCAGTGCATTCCACGCACCCAGCACTCTCTGTGTAAAAAAACTTACCTCTGACATCCCCCTTGTAACTACTTCCAAGCACCTTAAAACTATGTCCCCTCGTGTTAGCCATTTCAGCCCTGGGAAAAAGCCTCTGCCTTGTCACATGATCAACGCATCTTATCATCTTATACACCTCTATCAGGTCACCTCTCGACATCCGTAGCTCCAAGGAGAAAAGGCCAAGTTCACTCAAACTATTCTCCTAAGGCATGCTCTCCAATCCAGGCAACATCCTTGTAAATCTCCTCTGCACTCTCTCTATAGTATCAACATCCTGACGGTAGTGAGGTGACCAGATCTGAACACAGTACACCAAGTGAGGCCAAAGTAAAGTTTTATATAGATTTACCATTACCTCATGGCTCTTGAACTCAATCACTCGGTTGATGAAGGCCATCAAACCATACACCTTCTTCACAACATCAACTGCGCAGCACCTTTGAGTGTCCTATGGACATGAACCACAAAATCTCGCTGATCCTCCACACTGCCGAGAGTCTTACCATCAATAGTACATATTGTCTTGAAATTTGACCTACTGAAATGAACCATTTCTCACTTCTCTACGTTAAATTGCATCTGCCACTTCTCAGCCAAGATCTGCATCCTATTGATGTCCTGCTGTAACCTCTGACAACCCTCCAAACAATCCACAACACCCCCAACTTTTGTGTTATCACCAAACTTATGAATCCACCTTTCTACTTCCTCATCTAGGACATCCATAAAAAGGCAACAGATCATTGCTGGTCTCCATGTTTTTGAGATAAAACTACTGTCATGTAGTCATGCTTCACTTTGACATACAGGGTAAATGGCCAGACATATCAGGGATTCCTAATGCAGATACAGTACTTAGTATCATTTAAAAGTTTGAAATGCTTCCATCTGTTCTTCTTTAAGAGTCACAGGGTCGTTGGAGTACTTGCTGTCTTTCAGCAGACTAGTGAGTGGTTGAGCAATTTCAGCATATGAATCGACCCATGCTCTGCTACAATTGCACAAACCCAAAATGATTGAAGTTGTTGGACTGTTGCAGTTGATTTTGCTGATGTAATGGCCGTTGCATGACATTTCAGACCATGATGTTTTGTCCAGACTGGAAATGAAGGGGGAAGAAGTTAGAATAAGAGGGTGGGGGAGTGGAGGAAGAAGTACAAGGTGAAAGAGAGGGGAGCAGGTATGTAAAGAGCTGGACATTTGATTGGTGGAAGTGATAAAGAGCTGGAGAAAGGGCAATTTGATAGGAGAGGACAGAAGAACAGGGAGGAAACAGAAAGGGGAGGAGCACCAGGGAGAAGTGATGGGCAGGTAAGAAGAAAATATTTGAGAAGGAAACAAGAATGAGGAATGGTGAAGCGGAAGTTGTAATCACTGGAAGTTTGAGGAATCAATATTCATGCCTTCAAGCACATCTTTCCCTCCCTCTTAATTTCAACTTACCGCAAAGATCACTCTCTCTCCCCACCGATTCCCACACTGTTAACTGTTTTCTGGGGTTTTTGGAGAACTGTGGCCATTATTTTAAGTTTGATCTTAATGATTACTCTTCACGTTTCGATGTCATAGTTGCTGAAAGGTATGATGATTGGCTTACAAATTGCTTTACTTTTTAGTAGGGCTGACAGCCAGATGCGCCCAAGAATTCATCAGGACTTATTCTTAACCCACAGATTTATGAAGGCTCATCTCTTAGCCCATTAGAGTTGCAACTTGTAATTTCTCAGTAGTGATCCACAACAAAGTAAAATACAGTTTTGTTCTCACTCATAAACTCCCCTTAAATGGTATGCTGAAGGAGAATCAGATGATTTCTCTGACAATTCAAGAACGGAGGAAGCTCTCTTACCTCCTGGATGTGCATCAGAAATTGCTTTATTTGACGAATGAATTCTTCGAATTCTGTTTCTTTCAACTAACCGGACTCACAATGTGCGGCAAAAACTACTGAATCTTTGTAATTATTGATCTTTTACGAGTTTAGAATGAGCAAGTTGAACATCTACAGAGATAGCACAGTGCAGTGCAATTAAACAATATATGCAAAATCATAATAAGGTGAATTGTGAGGTCAAGAATCCATCAATAGAATATAGAACATTACAGCACAGTACAGACCATTCAACCCATGTTGTTATGACGACATTTGAAACGGTTCTAAGATCCATCTAAATCTTCCCCCCACATAGCCCTCATGTTCTTGATATTTATTGCTTATTTATTATATTTAATTATATAATTATTTTATCTTATTTTTGTATTTGCAGTTTGTGGTCATTTGTACACTGGCTGTCCATCCTGTTGGTGTGGTCTTTCATTGATTCTGTTATGGTTATTGGATTTATTGAGTATGCCTGCAAGGAAATAAATCTCATGGTTGTATATGGTGACATATATGGACCTTGATAATAAATTTACTTTGAACTTTGCAGAGTTTCTTCATTGTCCGTACTGTATCTGTCCTATTGTCAAGGACAGATGGAGTACAAGCTGTCCTTCAGCATGGTGGAAGGTGCTTTTGGGCTTTTGTATACTCTGTTGGATGGGGGAGGCGACAAGAAAGAATGTGGAGGTGTTGTTGATTATGCCGGCTGCTTTACTGAGGCAGTGAGAAGTGTAGAAAGAGTTCATGGAGGGAGATTGATTTCTGTGATGTGCTCAGTAGTATCCATAATCCTCTGCATTTTCTTGTAGTCACGGGCAAGATCATAATGAGGGAGATTGTGAAGTGATGAGTCCATCTGGTTGTACTGTGGAATGGTTCAATAGACTATTCTTCTTTTGTGCTAATGGTGGCTTGCACCTATCAGGAAGGTGCATTTCCGCCACGTACTGTAATGGAGTATGAAGAGAGCCATGACGGGGATCATATCCTCTCTCAGAAGACCCTTTTCATTAAAGAGTTCACCAGGGTCCTGTACAATTTAATCGTCCCTGCCTCAGGTCCCAGAATATCCTGCACATTAGGAACCCCAGATCTACCCACTAATTGCCTCAGTTGCCTGTATATTACCGACAATCCCATTCTGCCTTCGTTCACTGGTATCCCCATTTTCTTAAGCTGGACAGATAGGTAAACTCCAGTCCCGGCACAGTTGTAGTTTGAAGATGGTTTTACTGTTCACCAATGTGTTACAGTACACAAAGAGCTGAGTAAAGGCAGTACATCTTGGCGTTCTCATGAAAGGTAGATTCAAATATTGATTAAGATTCCTTCGACTTCTAACAGAGTGCTTCTAACTAATAGCGGCTAAATGGAATGTACAAATGATATAAAATAGCTGGACTGATGAATGAAACCTAATCACTGAACAATGTGATAATAAGTAATCAACAACAGCTGTGAACTTACAAGTAAGTAATGAGATCTAGTAATCATAAATAAATTAACAAACCACGTCAGGGAGGACATAAAACTTTCTGTCTGGCATCTGTAAAAGATATCAGCAACTGAACTCAGGGCCTTCACAAAAAAATTAAACATATCAGAGTCAGTGCTCCTGATCAATTGAATTGCACAGTCAAATTCTAAAGAATAATAAGATTGCAATCAAGTTTCTTGTATAGAAATATCACTTAAGGGAACACCAAAATGTGACACATATGCTTTAAATTCCAGTCCACTGGATAACAGACGTTTTGCATTCCAATGAAGAACTGGAAGTTGATGTAAGAACTGTAAAGATCAGTCTGTAGCACCCCATATACAATCACTCTCAACCACCAGCCCATTCCCTCTACTGTCATTCCCAAATCTTCTCCCCAAAGTACTTCATGTCCCTGTTCTACAGTAATTCCCACTAATCGCAAATATCTTGATGCTGCATCCACCACGATTCTAAGTTTATCAGATTTCTCTCACGCTGGTGCAGTTCAATGAACCACGGCACAAAGAAACACAAGAAAATATATATTTTTAAAAATTAATACCTCACTGGATGCCTCACCTCCCAGACTCCCCGCCTACATAACCTCACTCCATGCTCTTGCTCCATCCGAATCTTTGCAAGTGTATGTTTTAACTCGATGTCCAACAGATGTACAGGAATCAAATCTTCTCACAGCTTCAACATAAGAAATATTATTCGCTATTTTCACCTCTGAATTTCCCAAGCCTTTTGCAAAATAGGGCAAACTAAATAATTTGCACTATGAACATCCCGACAGTTGCAGAATCTTGCCTCAGCACCAACTTCACAATTCCCATATTCACATTCACGAACCCGATGAAGCTGTTTAACACAATGAGAAATGAAAATAATCATTACTTTAGGTCGACATGATCAGTTAGCCCAGTCCTAATGCCCTGCACTGGGTGACCTTTCTGATCCGAACCCGCCCTTCCCCGACTCATTTTCCTTTCACTCTTTGCCAAAATCCATCCCAGACCATCACTTTTCTCCCATTTGAATTCCCCGCCATCGGCTCCCCTCAGTCACATTCCCGGTGCTGCGAACCGCCAGCCCCGTCACTGTGGCGCCAACACTCTCGGGTTGTCTCCGCTCCCCGTCAGCCGCTCTCCCGGCCCAATCCTCCCCCCACACTCTCTCAACCTCCGTGTCGGTCCGCCACACTCCGTTCAATAGTCTGATAACTGCAAGATCGAAGCTGACCGTCCCCACACACGGGCCCCGCGTCCGACCCATGCGAGTCCGCACACTCACCGCGCTGGGGGCTACGACTGTCGGCCGGCGGGGCCGCCTTCGTCTTCGGCACTTAGGCCCGCCGGGTGTTCGACAGGAAGGGTCGCCGAGCTGGGGTCTGAGCGGGAGAAGGGAATCGGTGGCCAAGAGGTCAGGAATTGAGGGAATTGTGCCCGTGGGGGAGAGGAAGCGACCGGGGAGCCCCAAGCTGGGGCGGCACGGCCCGGTCGGAAGGTCGGGGAGCGGAGCCCCAAGCTGAGGGAGCGAAGCCGGGAGACTGGAGAACCAAACATGAGAATCAGGAGGCTGGAAGCCTGGATCCAGGGGAGAGGGAATCAGATCAGGAAGTAGAGAACCTGCATGTGGGTGAGGGGAGACTGATCCTGAGGAGCTCGATGGAGGCAGAGGATCTGGATCTGAATCTGGAGCCTGGATGCCACAATTTACAGGCGGGAATATGGAGCCAGGGTCTGAGGAAAGGGGCAGGGAGTCGAGCCTCAGGAACTGGCAGTTGGCCCAAAGTTGAACACGATGGATGAAAACTGGGATCCTGGTGATGAGAGAGTGAAAATTTGAAGTGAGGGCAGGGGAACGGTCGGAGATCATCAGGAGCTGAACGACGAAGAGAGACCGGCGGTAGGACGGGTGTAGGGTACGCGGCTACGCCATAACTACGGCGTAGATTCAATGCCAAATTATAAATTGACCTTAAGAGATTGTGTCTAATGTAATGACATCAGTGTAAGGCAGTTGCTTTTGGTTAGTTTGTAATTGAAATAAAGGGCTTCTCATTAAAAATACAGAAAGTCGAATCCCAACTCTTGCGGAGCAGATGAAGGTAAAAATGATAGTAAAATAGATCTATCTGTGTGTGAGCGAGTTCGAGCTGCGGGGTCGGGGAAGGGCCTGGCTGAGCGGGAGAATGGTATCGGGCGAGAGGCCTGTCAATGAGCGGAGAAGGGGTGGTCAAGACGCAGAAGGAGACAACCGTGTGGTCAGAAACTGAGCAGACTCTAGCATGGAAAAATAAAGAATGGGGCGATGCAGAGGCGCCAGAGGATTTCCGGAGCTAGGAAACCAGTCCCGAAGAGATCTCCTAAAAAGTACAGAAGGCCAAATCATAACTCTTATGGAGTAGATGAAGGTAAAAATGATTGTAAAGTCGATCTGTGTGTGTGTGTGAGAGAGTTTGAGCGATTAAATGTCAAGGAAAAAATGCTGTATCAAGTTTAGTTTTAATATAAAATTAACGCAATGGTCTCCTGTGTTGAATGAAGTGGTTCGTGAATGAATGTTCATGGTCTTCTGTTGCTGTCGCCCATCCCTTCAAGGTTTGACATGTTTTGCATTCGGAGACGCAAACACGAGAAAATCTGCAGATGCTGGAAATTCAAGCAATACACACAAAATACTGGTGGAACGCAGCAGGCCAGGCAGCATCTATAGGAAGAAATACAGTCAACGTTTTGGGCCGAGACCCTTTGTCAGGACTAACTGAAAAAAGAGATAGTAAGAGATTTGAAAGTAGGAGGGGGAGGGGAGATCCGAAATGATAGGAGAAGACAGGAGGGTGAGGGATGAAGCTAAGAGCTGGAAAGTTGATTGGGAAAAGGGATACAGAGCTGGAGAAGGGAGAGGATCTTCGGACGGGAGGCCTAGGGAGAAAAAAGGGGGAGGGGAGCCCAGAGGAAGATGGAGAGCAGGCAAGGAATGATTGTGAGAGTGACAAAGAGAGAAAAAAAGGGGGGAATAATAAATAAATAAGGGATGGGGTAGGAAGGGGAGGAGGGGCATTAACAGAAGTTAGAGCGATCAATGTTCATGCCATCAAGTTAGAGGCTACCCAGACGGAATATAAGGTGTTGTTCCTCCAACCTGAGTGTGGCTTCATCTTGACAGTAGAGGAGGCCATGGATTGACATATCAGAACAGGCAATGGACGTGGAATTAAAATGTGTGCCCACTGGGAGATTCTGCTTTCTCTGGCGGACAGAGCGTAGGTGTTCAGTGAAACGGTCTCCCAGTCTGCGTCAGGTCTCACCAATTTATAGAAAGCCACAGCTGGAGCACTGGACGCAGTATATCACAGCAGCCGACTCACAGGTGAAGAGTCGCCTCATCTGAAAGGACTGTCTGGTGCCTTGAATGGTGGTGAGGGAGGAAGTGTCGGGGCAGGTGTAGCACTTGTTCTGCCTGCAAGGATAAGTACCGGGGGGGGAGATTGGTGGGAAGGGATGGGGGGACGAATGGACAAGGGAGTCGCATAGGGGGTGGTCCCTGCGGAAAGCAGAAAGATGGGGGGAGGGAAAGATGTGCTTGGGGGTGGGATCCCGTTGGAGGTAGCGGAAGTAATGGAGAATGATATGTTGGACCCGGAGGCTGGTGGGGTGGTAGGTGAAGACAAGGGGAACCCTATCCCTCGAGGGGTGGTGGAAGGATGGGGTGAGAGCAGATGTGCGTGAAATGACAGAGATGCATTTGAGAGCAGAGTTGATGGTGGAGGAGGGGAAGCCCCTTTCTTTAAAAAAGGAAGATATCTCCTTCGTCCTGGAATGAAAAGCCTCATCCTGAGTGCAGATGTGGCGGAGACGGAGGAATTGCGAGAAGGGGATGGCATTTTGTAAGAGACAGGGTGGGAAGAGGAATAGTCCAGGTAGCTCTGAGAGTCCGTAGGCTTATAGTAGACATCAGTAGACAAGCTGTTTCCAGAGATAGAGACCGAAAGATCAAGAAAGGGGATGGAGGTGTTAGAAATGGACGAGGTAAATTTGAGGGCAGGGTGAAAGTTGGAGGCAAAGTTAATGAAGTCAACGAGCTCAGCATGCGTGCAGGAAGCAACGCCAATGCGGTCGTCGATGTAGTGAAGGAAAAGTCGGGGCAGCTGCCAGTATAGCTTGGAGCATGGACTGTTCCACAAAGCCAACAAAAAGGCAGGCATAGCTGGGACCCATACGGGTGCCCATGGCTGCACCTTTAGTTTGGAGGAAGTGGAAAGAGCCAAAGGAGAAATTATTAAGAGTTTGGACTAATTCAGCTCGACGAAGGAGAGTGGTGGTAGAGGGGAACTGGTTTGGTCTGGAATCCAAAAAGAAGCGGAGAGCTTTGAGACCTTCCTGGTGGGGGATGGAGGTATTTTGGGACTGGATATCCATGGTGATAATTAGGCAGTGGGGACTAGGGAATTTAAAATCATCAAAAAAATTCAGCGTGAGAAGTGTCACGAACATAGGTGGGAAGTGATTGAACAAGGGGGATAAAACAGTGTTGAGGTATGCAGAAATGAGATCGGTGGGGCATGAGCAAGCTGAGACAAGGATGGGAGATCCCCAGAGCTGATAAGGTTGGTGATGGTGCGGGAGACAATGGCCTGGTGCTGCTCAGTGGAGTCATGATCGAGGGGTAAATAAGAGGAGGTATCAGCAAGCTGTCACTATGCCTTGGCAAGATAGAGGTCAGTACGCCAGACTACAACAGCACCCCACTTATCGGCGGGTTTTAAAGTAAGGTTAGGATTGTTGCGGAGGGAGTGTAGAGCAGAGCGTTCGAGGGAGTGAGGTTGGAATTGCAACAAGGTGTGGTGAAGTCGAGACGGTTGATGTCCCGTCGGCAGTTAGCAATAAAGAGATCCAGAGCAGGCAGAAGACCAGAGCGGGTTGTCCATGAAGAGGAGGAGTGTTGAAGACAAGAGAAGGGGTCATTGGGGGTGGGAGAGTCCTTGCCGAAGAAGTAGGCTCGAAGATGGAGCCGGTGGAAGGAAAGTTCAGCATCATGGCGCACGCAGAACTCGCTGAGGTCTGGGCAAAGGGGAACAAAGGTAAGGCCCTTACTGAGGACAGAGTGCTCTGCCTCAGAGAGTTGAAGGTCAGAGGGGATGGTAAAGACCCGGCATGGATGAGAGCTGGGATCAGAGGGGGGAGGGAGGCCTGATGAAGAGTCTCAGTCCGAAACGTTGACTGTACTTCTTCCATCAGATGCTGCCTGGCCTGCTGGGTTCCACCAGCATTTTGTGTATAGTGCTTGCACTCGGAGATGCTGTTTTTCACACCACTGTAATAATGAGTGATTATTTGAGTTATTGTGCCTTTCCTGTCAAGCTGAACCAGTCTGGCCATGCATCTCTGAACTTTCTCTTTAAGAAGGCAGTTTTGCACTGAGTACTGCCACTCAGGAAGTTTTATTGTTGTTGTTTATCCTAGCGTTCTCTGTAAAATGGAGATATTGTTGTGCGTGAAAAGCCTCAGAGATCAGTAGGTTGAGATACTCAAACCATCCTGTCTGGTATCAACAGTCATCCACACTTTGACTTGAATACTACCTGACTTGCCTGTTCCTGGGTAATGCTGAGTTCATCTTTCTCTTTACGCATCTCAGTCTCAACCTGCTTCTCCCTTTTTACCTTGCTCAAAGAAGTAATTGAGGCCAGTCTTTTAAAGATTAGCTTAATTTATCACATGTAAATTGAAGCATTCAGTGAAATACATCCTTTTGCGACACCAAACAGCACAGTCCGAGGATGTGCTGGTAGACAGCCCACAAGTGTCACCAGGCTTCTGGTAACAACGCTGTATTCCCAAAATTCACCAACCTGAATCTCTACATCTTTGGAATGTGGGAGGAAACCAGAGCACCCAGAGGAAATCCGTGCAGTCATACAAACTCCTTACAGACATGGGTGGGAATTGAGCCCCATTGTGATCGTTGGCATTGCAAAGCGATTTCAGTATTGACTACGCAATAGTGATACCCCAGAGGGAGTTCCGTACTGTTGTTTGTTTGGAACATGTCCTGGTAAACAAGTTCAAATGAGCTGAAGGAAGGACTCAATAAGGATGTACCAGCTTCTTCCAGTGCCCGGCTTTGTACTGTCAAAGCAATTTCTCAGTGGGGAGAACATACAGAAATCAGAGTTGCAAAGGGACTTGTGCGACCTCATGCAGGATTCCCTAAAGGGTAACTTGCAGTTTGAGTCAGTGGTAAGGAAGTTCATCATCACACTGTGTTGGTCATTGACACAGAATTTATGCATTTCTTTGTACATTTCAATATATACATATATAAGAAAACAAGGAAATCTGGCACTGTCTCATCTTGTACACCACTGATATCAGTTAAGGGAAAATGCTTGAGGTTCAATCTGTACAATTTGCATCTTGGTTTATGTGACGGAAACAATGAAATTGCTTGCTCAATAATTCCAGCAATAAATACAGTGATGAGTACAAAACATCAGAGTTCAACCAAGAGTGCTGAATCACAGTGAAGACAGACGTAAATATAAGCTGTACTTCTGCGTCTTAGATCTTGAGTTTTGGTCAGCTGAGGGGTTTACTCATTGGAAACTAAGGGACTCAGGGTGATCTTATAGAGGTGTAAAATGTCATGGTGGGCACAGATAGGGTGAATGTACTCAGTCTTTTTCCCAGTTTTGGTGAATCAAGAACCAGAGGTTTAAGGTAAGAGAGGAGAGATTTCTGGTTAACTTTATATGTCACAATTTCACCGAAACATAGGGTGAAATATGTTGTTTGTGTCGATGGTAAATACAGTCCGAAGTCTGCTGGGGACAGCGTACAAGAGTCGCCAAGCTTCCAGCACCAACATGGCAGTCCCACATTGTACTAAGCATAATCTGTATGATTTTGAAATGTGGGAGGAAATGGGAGCACTCGGAGGAAACACACACAGTCATGGGGAGAATGTACAAACTCCTACAGACAGCAGTGGGAATTGAACCCCATTTAGTGAATGCTGCCACAGTGAAGTGTTGCACAAACTGACAGCTACTGAACGAGATGGGAGGCTTCCCCTCGTCAAAGCATCTGTTAGGCCATGAAGTGTCATCGAGCCCCACAACAGGGAAAAGGGCTCTTTGGCCCACAATCTCCATGCTGACCCATCAATACTATCCCAGTTCTGAGCATCATATTTGTTGCCTTCAACAGGGGCCCCCATGCTACTTTGGGATGATACTGATTCTGGCTCCAAGAGATGTGGTGTGAGACAGATGTGGTTCAGGTGAGAATGCAAAAGCACAAACTTGGTTTTAGATAAGCATTTACTGCACAAGGGACACCTGCCAAAGAGGGAATGTCTGTTGTGCCAAAGAACAGGGCTCACATTAGTTGCAGAATGGAGTTGTATACTCAGACTGCAGAATGGACTACAGGACATGAATTTCAAATGAGAAAGGGTAAATTCAAAGGAGATGTGCAGGGCAAGTTGTTTTTCACACAGAGTGGTGGCTGCCAGGGATGGTACTAAAGGAAAGTATAATAGAGGTGTTTTGAAAGGCTCTTAGATAGGTACATGAATGTGTATGGAATGGAAAGGTATGGACATTGTGTAGGCAGAAGAGAGTAGGTTAGTTAGGAATTAATTACTATTGTAATTATTTTCTCAAGGCATGATGGGGCAAAGGGCCTTTTTCAGTGCTGTGCTGTTCCATTGTCTAGATAATCAGCAGACTCTGGACAGAGTCTCTCATTACCTGTATCGTGATCTCTGCAGAGTGGGATTTTTTTTTAGCGTTTGCACCAGTCAGCCATTCTTGACTGCTGTGTGGTGTCAGGATTGGTCTCCTTTCGGATTAACCAGGTCACGACATGAACGTTCCTGACTCGACCCTTTTTTTTTAATGAGGCCGAGTGGCTAGCTCGACGCTCAGCCCATCACGGATGGAAAGCGTGCTCGGGGGGTGGGGGCGTCCCGAGTGGATTCGAATTCAGGAACCTTCGCTCTGGAGTCCGGTGCTGATGCAATTGCACCACCAGCCAGCATCAGAGTGGGTACTTGACTCTTTAAAGAGTGTCCTTCGTTTTGCAATCTTGGGACATTCCATACAAGCAATATTTTTTGTTTTCAATCTGCCACGATTTTACTTTGTACTTTAGTGGAATGCCACTTTCCATGGACTATTCTTTAACGTCATCTATAGCTCAGCAATAGGATGTCCAATCAACTGGTGTTCATTGCCATACCCATCCATTATTTAACCCTTCCTTTCCCCACCAGTCAGGAAATGTACCCTGCATCAAAAACTAACTTTTCCTGTACTGGGAACTGAAAGTACTGACAACACAAGGTGTCTCACACTTCTCTTGAAAATGGCGACAATTTGAGACAGTTCAATAACTGTAAGTTGTTTATTATTCTTATATGTACCAAGTTGCACTGATGAAACTTTGTTTTGCACATCATCCATTTAGATCATTTGTCACATTAGTGTGTTGAGATTGTACAGAAGAAAAGCAATCATAGAATGCAGAATAAAGTGTTACAGAGAAAGTGCAGTGTTGGTGCAAGGCCACGATGTGGTAGATTGTGTGGTCATGTGTAAATCGTACTGTAGAAGGGAAGCGTTCAATAGTTTTATAACAGTGGGAGAGAAACTGTTCCTGAGACTGATGGTACATGCTTTCAGAGAGATTGTTCAGGGTGGGTGGGTCTTTGATTATGTTGGCTGCTCTACTGAGGCAGAGAGAGCTGTGTGCCGAATCCATAGACTAGTTTCTGTGATGTGTTGAGTTGTGTTCACAGCTCACTGCAGTTTCCTACATTCACGGGCAGAGCAGTTGCCACACCAAACCGCGATACATCCCGATAGAATTTTTTCTACATGATGTATTGAGAAATATTGGTGAGGGTCAAAGGGGACTTGTTCAATTTCTTTAGCATCCTGAGGGAGGAGTGGTGCCGGTGGGCTTTGTAGCCATGGTGTCTGTGTGCTTGGACCAGAATCTTCAAGGTTTCAGAAGAGCCTAAAGGGCCTTGTGTTCCCTCGGATTGAGACATTGCCATCTCAGTGACACCAGACATCTTGGTGCTTGTTCCCTTCAGATTAAGAGAGCTGGGCTTTGGGTAACTGATTGTTACCATATAGACAATAACATTCAGCCCAAAGTACCACAGGTTATCTCATGATACACAATGGTCGTCATCAAAACAGAGACATAAGGGTCAGCAAATGCTGGGATGTGGAGTGCGAAAACAGGCAGAACCAGAGGTACTAACCAGGTCAGGCAACATCCAAGAAGAGAAATGGATGGCTGAAAATTCGTGTTGAGATCATTCTGCTGAATAGATTTGACCTGACCTACTGAGTTCCTCCAGTAGCTCGAATTGGCACATGGTGAAAGCAGTCAATGTGTGATTGTCGTATACGATGAGAGTAGTTCAGCTCCCTGCCCTCTCCACTGCAGCTTTTACCCTTCTCCACTTTACTCTCTGCTCCTTTCTAACTTTTCCTTTTCCCACCCTTATCCTTCAATCGACCCGGCTGGTGGCGTAGTGGCATCACTGCCGGACTTCGGGACGAGAGGTCCCGAGTTCGAATCCAGCCGGCTCCCCTGCAGGCTTTCCATCCGTGCTGGGTTACGAGCTGGTGATCTGTTTGGAAACTCACCTGCAGAAGGCAATGGCAAACCACTGATATAACTTGCCTCGTACGTGGTTCCCTACTATGTCAGAGAGGCATGGAGGAAATCATCTGCTAACTGGAGAAACTCTGGATGCAACGTACCTTTCCTTGCTTTCCTTCAATTGCCTCTTCCCCCCACCCCACCCCCAACATCTGTGGCCATTTCTGGCCTTCTCCTCCCCTTCCTCTGCCTTCTCACGCCACCTTCCACCTCCACTTCATCCTTGCCTTTCATTCAGTACCTTCCTTTGACCATAAAGGATAAGCCATAGGAGCAGAATCGGGCCATTCAGTTTATCAAGCCTGCTTCACCATTCCACCATGGCTGGTTTATTATCACTCAGCCCGATTACTGAGCCTTTGATGCATAGATTATTCAAGAACCTGTCAAACTATGCTTTAATTATCCCCAATGGCTTGCCCTGTACAGCTGTCTGTGGTAAACAAAATCCACAGATTCACCACCCTCTGACAAAAGAAATTCAGCTTCCTCTCTGTTATAATTGGACGCACCTGTATTCTGAGCCTGTCCCCTGGGGTTTAAGAGTCTCTGCTTCAGGAAACATCCTCTCCACATCTATCCTATGTAGGCCTTTCAATATTCAATGATTTCATGACATCCCTTCATTCTTCTAAATTCCAGTGTGTACAGCCCATATCCATCAATGCTCCTCAAATGTTTACCATTTGACCATAGACATAGGAGCAGAATTAGACCATCTGGCCCATCTAGTCTGCTCCGCCAATCAATTATGGCTGATCCTTCTTTTTCTCCACCTCAACCCGTGTTCCCAGCCTTCTGCCTGTAACCTTTGATGCTATGTCCAAACAAGAATCTAGCAATCTCTGCCTTAAATACACCCAACAACCTGGCCTCCACAGTTGCATGTGGCAACAAATTCCACAAGTCACCACCTTCAGGCTAAAGAAATTTCTCCACATCTCTGTTTTGAAAGGGTGCCCTTCTGTCCTGAGGCTGTGCCCTCTTGTCCTGGACCCTCCCACCATCAGAAACATCCTTTTCACATCCACTCTGTCTAGGCCTTTCAAGATTCGAAAGGTTTCAATGAGATTCCCCCTCGTCCTTCTGAATTGCAGTGAGTACTGAGCCATCAAATGTCCCTCATATGATAACCCTTTTATTCCTGGAATCTTTCTTGTGAACCTCCTCTGGACCCTCTCCAATGCCTAAGATGAGAGGCCCAAAACTGTTCACAATACACAGGGTGAGGCCTCACCAATGCCTTATAAGACCTCAGCATCGTATCCTTGCTCTTGTGTTCTAGACATCTTGAAATGAATGCTAACATGGCATTTGACTTCTTCACCACTGACTCTACCTCCAAGTTAACCTTTAGGGTGTTCTGCACAAGGACTCCCAAGTCCGTTTACATCTCTGATGTTTGGCTTTTCTCCCCATTTAGAAAATGTTCTGCGTGTTTATTTCTAATACCAAAGTGCATGACCATGCATTTTCCAATTTGGTATTTCATTTGCCACTTTACTGCCTGTTCTTCTAATTTGTCTCAATCCTTCTGCATCCTACCTGTTTCCTCAACACTACCTGTCCTCCACCAATCTTCATATCATCTGCAAACTTGGCAACAAAGTTGTCTATTCCATCAGCTAAATCATTTATATACAGTATAAAGGGAAGCGGTCCCAACATCATCCCCTGTAGAACACGACTAGTCACTGATAGCCAACCAGAAAAGGATCCTTTTATTCCCACTCACTGCCTCCTACCAATCAGGCAATGCTCTAACCATGTTAGTAACTTTCCTCTAATACCGTGGGCTCTTAACTTGGTAGACAGGATCATGTGTGGCATCTTGTCAAAGGTCTTCTGAAAGTCCAAATATACAACATCCACTGCATCCCCTTTCATGTTCCCCCTCACTATTGAGTCCCCTATCACTACCGCTCCCTTCTTCTCTCTCTTCCCTTTCTACACCACGGACCCATGCTCAGTGCCTGTAACCTGGTCACCGTGACATTCTCCCGGGAAGTCATCCCCCACGAAAGTATCCAAAGCTGTATACTTATTTTTGAGGGGATGGCCACAGGTGTTTTCTGCTCCACCTGCCTATTTCTATTTCTATTAGTCACCCAGCTACTCGCCTCCTGCAACACCGGGATTTTGTCCCAGAATCATTCTTTTGAGCCTCTTCTGAACTCCTACGTAGAACATTACAGCGGGCCCTTCAACCCTTGATGTTGTGCCAACGTAGTAACCAACTCCAAGATCAATCAAAAGCTTACAATTTTCACTAAACCGTTACTGTTCCTCCTCTCTCCTATCTATTGTGCAGTGGATATTCAACAGGTTGCTGCCTGGACTTGTTCAGCCAATCCTCATATTGTCTTCTGAGATAGGGTGAGTGAGCTGAGGCTTTTCTCTTTAGGATGAAGAAGCATGAGAGGTAACTTGATAGAGGTTTACAAGATCATAACTGGCATTGATTGAGTGGATACCCAGACGCTGTTTCCCAGGGTGGAAAGAGGTAAGAAAGGTTTTTTTACAGAGCCTGGTAGATGTGCTGAACCACCTCAGGGATCGAGGTAGAGATAGATAAATTGAGTACTTTGAAGAAACTCTCAGAGCATATGGATGATAGAAAAATTCAGTGTTGCTGTAGGAGGGAAGGGTAAGATTGATCTTAGAACAGCTTAAGTGGTTTGCACAATATTGTTGTCTGAAAGGCCCATACTGTGCTGTGTTGTTCAGTCTCATGCATTGCAATTTCTTGACCTTCCCATACATTAATAAATTTCCCCTTCTCTCCATTGCTCACCCCTGCCTTCCTAATTCCCAACTCCTTATGTCTATTTCTCCAGTTCCTCACTCTCAACTTGCCCGCCCCACTGGTCTTCCTCTTCACTACCCTGCATCCCACTTCCCCTTCCCTGACAACATCTCTCTGACTGACACTTCCTCTCTGTTCTCCTCATCAAGGATGAAGATATTAAGCCATGCTGAGGGGGTAACCATATGCAAAAGATCAAATCTGGCTCTTAGATGAAGTCCCGCATTTACAAACACCAGGATGACCGTCGGACAGTGTGGTAGAATTCCGAAAAGATCCTTATGTTGTCTAGGAATCAGTCTGTGAGTATTGACAAGTTTTGGAGGGATGACAGGATAGGGTGCATGTTTAAAGAAAGTTTACAGAAGTATTTGTCCAGAGCAACAGCCCCGCCTGCGATTAGCCCCTGATTCCTGATATGGCTCCATGCTGAAGCCAGTGGAGTTTCTACATCAAGGCACCAGTATACATTTTACTTATTTCATTTGGAGAGCAGCGTGGAACAGGCCCTTCTGGCCCATTGAGCCGTGCTGCCCAGCAACCCACCTATTTAACACTAGCCTAATCACAGCACAATTTACAAACACCAGCTAACCTCCCAACTAGTACGTCTTTGGACTGTGGATGGAAACCGGAGCACCCGGAGGAAACCCACGCACTGACGGGAAGAACGTAAAAACTCTTTACAGGTGGGTTACAGGTCCAAGCACCCATGTCCCAAGCTGTAATTGTGTTGCACAAACCACTGCACCCCTTGACCTTTGATGCTGTCTGTGTGGAGCTTGCAGGTTCTCCCTGTCGCCGTAGGGTTTACCCTGGGAGCTTCCACCTATTAATAATTGGGGTATTATTCTCACACATGATGAGATACAGTGTACAAGTGTGTTTTGCATAAATCACTTTGCACTGAAACGGACCTTGTTTTTTTGTAATTGTGTTCTTTCTTCAATACATTGCATATAATTTTATTTTCTAGTGAATGTTGCTGATCTGATGGTATGAGACTGTGCTGCTGTTGCAAGTAAATTTTTAATTGCCCCTGTTCACACCTCTACTTTACATATGACAATAAATACGACTGACAGCTGCACAGATTATTTTAAAATGTAAGTAGATTGAGATGGTACAAGGGAAAAACAATACCAAAATGCGTAATATACACGCAATGGCCATTTTATTAGGCACATCTGTACACCTCATTAATGCAGATAACTGATTGGCCAATCATGTGGCGGCAACTCAATACATAAAAGCATTGAGACGTGGTCAGGAGGTTCAGTTGTTGTTCAGACCAAACATCAGCGTGGGAAAGAAATGTGATTTAGTGAATTTGAATGTTGGTGATGGTTGGTGCCAGATGAGGTGGTATGAGTATCTCAGAAACTGCTGATCTCCTGGATGTTCATGCACAGCAGTCTCTAAAGTTTACAGAGAATGATGTGAAAAGCTAAAAACATGCAGTGAGCAGCAGTTCTGTGGGAGAAAATGCCCGTTAATGAGAGAGGTCAGAGAAGAATGGTCGGACTGCTTGAACGTGACGGGAAGGTGACAGTATCTCAATTAAGCACAAGTTGCAACAGTGGTATGAGAAGAGTATCACTGAATGGACCACACATTGCATCTTGAGGTGGAGAGGCTGCAGTAGCAGAAGACCACGGGTGTCTACTCAGTGGCCACATTATTAGGGTACAGGAACAATTAATGTGCCATGGAGTGTATTCGTCACATGTACATTGAGACACAGTGAAATATGTCATTTTGCATCAGTTCAAGTCATGTGCATTGTGAGATCTAAAGTACATTTTTATTGCCTGAGAGGACATTTCAAGAGTCTTATTATCGGGCTGTAGGTGTGCTTGTATTGTTGAGCTGTTATATCTTCTGCCCAACAGGAACAGGGAGAACAGAGAATGACTCGTGTGGTAGGATTCCCTGGTTACATTGGTGGCTTTAAAGGCCTTTAGGTTAATTGGCCACTGTCAATATCCCTTAGTGGGTAGGCGAGTGGTGGAATTTAGAGGGAGTTAAGGTGAAACTGTGGAGCATCACAGGCTCATAGCAAAATACTGGAGGAATTTAACAGGTCAGGCAGCACCTATGGACTAGAATAAACAGTTGACATTTTGGGTCAAGACCCTTCATTACGATGGCATAGGAAGGAAGTGAAAGCCAGAGGAGAAGGTGAGAAGAGAGGGAAGAGTAAAAACTGATAGGTGAGAGGTGAACATGATCAGGGGAAAGGTGGGAAGATGTGAGAAGGGGGATAAACTGAGAAGTTTGGTGACATGTGGACGAGATCTCTTCAATGTCCCGAATGTACCTGCCTTCACCACCACTGCTGGCAGTGTGTTCCACACACTCATTGTTCTGTATAGTTTTAAAAAGAAACTACCTCTGTCATGCACCCTGTACTTCCTCCAATCACCTTAAAATTATGTCCCTTCGCATTAGCCATTTTTGCTCTGAGAAGAAGTCTCTTGCTAGCCACTCGATCAATGCCTCTTATCAACTTGTACACTTCGATTAAGTCTCCTCTCATTCTCCTTCGATCCAAAGAGAACACCCTACTTGCTTAACCTATCCTCATAACATAAGTACATAGTCCAGCTACCATCATTGTAAATTTCCTCTGCACACTCTCTATTGTTTCCATATTCCTCCTACAATGAGGCGATGGTGTGAGCTGCTTCACCATGAGGTGGGAGAGGGCATGAGCTGAAAATAGGTAAACACAGGAGGACTATGGATGTGACTTGGGTGTGAACGAAACTTGGAAGCAGATCCTATATTATAACAAGGGAGCTTTGATAAAATGGCACTTACACCTTCTCTTGAGACTTTGATCTGGTTTTCCCAGGTCATCAGCATGTACAAAAATTGTCACATTATATTTTGAAATGGATGAGATATTTCTAAATGCTTCACTGGGCACCAATTTCTCCCTTTGTTAATCTGCTGAGTACCCTATCTTTTGTTCTGAGGATACTCCATGTCCTTCTGCAACTGGATGTCCGACTCCCAAACCAGAACACCACAGTCTGTGCGGTTTGCTAACGTCTCCACCTCGCTCACAGTCAACACCGGGGCACCTCAGGGATGCGTGCTTAGCCCACCTCTTTACTCTCTGTATACCTCTGACTGGGTGGCTGGGCACAGCTCAAATGTCATCTGTACGTGTATTAATGAAACAACCATTGCTGGCAGAATCTCAAGATGGTAACGAAAAGGTGTACAGGAGTGAGATATACCAGCTAGTTGAGTGATGTCACAGCAACATCCTTGCAATCAAAGTTGGTAAGTCCAAAGAGCTGATTGTGGTCTTCAGAGGGGAGAAAATGAGGCAACACTCAGCAACCCTTATGGAGGGATCAGAAGTGGAGAGAAAGTGAACAATTTCAAGTTCCTTGGTGTTAATATTTCTGAGGACCTAACCTGGTCCCAGCATATCAATGCAGTTATAAAGAAGGCAAAACAACAGCTATATTTCAGAAGGGAATTTGAGGAGATTTGGAATGTTACCTGAAACATTTCAATATTTCTGATTGGCTTTATCACTAATTGGTATGGGGAGTGTCTACTGCACAGGATTGAAGTAAGCTGCAGAGAGTTTTAAAATTAGCCAGCTCCATCATGGTTACTGGCCCTGGTGGTATTCAAGATACCTTCAAGAAGCGGTGCCTTGGAAAGACGGTGTCCATCATTAAGGACCTCCACCACCCAGGAGATGCCCCCTTCTCATGTTACCATCAGACAAAAGGTACAGAAACCTGAAGGCACACACTCAGCCAGTCAGGAACAGCGTATTCTCTCTGCCATCCAATTTCTGAATGGAAAATGAACACTACCTCACTACTTTTTTAATTTCTGTTTTTGCACTACTTGTTTAATTTAACTATTTGGTATACTTATTTAAACTTGGTGTAATAAGCAGTTTGCTTTCTATATTATCAATATTGTACTACTACAACAAAGTTAACAAATTTCACAGCATATGCCAGTGGTTTTAAACTGGATTCTTATTCTGGGTATTGTGAGAATTTTTGGGGCCCCGAGGTGATTAGATTAGGTTCAACTTTATTGTCACTGTGCTGAGTACAGATACAAAGGCAATGAAATGCAGTTAGCATCTAACCAGAAATGCAAAGAATAGTGTTATTTATGAAATAACTGCGAATAAGAAGTAAGTGCTACAGCACAGAAATATAAAAGTACTGAGACATTACAATATGGGTGCAATACTGCTTAGCGCTGTGATGTGAGGTTCAGCAGGGTCACAGCCTCAGGGAAGAAGCTCTTCCTGTGCCTGCTGGTGGGAGAACAGAGGCTCCTGTTGCCTCTGATGGATGGGAGGAGAGTAAGAAGTCCGTTGTTCGGGTGAGATGCATCCTTGATAATGCTTTTTGCCCTGCGCAGGCAGCGTTTATGGTAGATGTTCTCAATAACGGATTTGCTAACGTTGGAGGCTTTGGACAGGGTCCAGAGGAGCATGGGAGTAAACCCAAGATTGAAAGGGTTAACATATCATAAGTAGCTGATGGCTCTGGGCCTTTACTAACTATAGTTCAGAAAGATGAGGGGACCTCCTTGAAACCTATCAAACATTGAAGGGCAAGATGGAGCAGTTTGGACAGGATGGTACCTGTAGTCGGGGCGTCTACGAGCAAAGGACACAACCGCAGAATAGAAAGACATCCCTTCTATTCTGAGGAGATGGGGAGATTTTTCTTCAGCCAGTGAGTGGTTAATCTGTAAAGGTCATTGCTGCAGACAGCTCTAGAGGCTAAGTCAGTGGGCATCTTTAAAGTGGAAGTTGATAAGTGCTTGATCTGTCAGGCGTCAAAGGTTACGGGGAGAATGCAGGAGAGCTGTGGTTGAAAGAGTGAAATAAATCAGCCATGAACGAATGGTGGAACAGACATAATCAGCCAAATGACGTAATCCTGCTCCTCTGTCTTATGATCTTTCAGCAGAAAGTGACAGCACTTTAAGTGTTGTATTATGTAAAAGCTGAAGTCAATTTGATTTGCAAAAGTCATCTGCAAAAGTCATGTATGCAGGGATGTAATGAAAGATTTATTTGTAGCAGCATCGCAGGCACATCACATCAGATAAGCAACATTCACAGAAAAAAAATTAAAAATAATTTATCCACAATTCTTACAAGAAAGAAGAATTTGAACAAAATACAATAAGTTTTAGTACAAAGTTGCTAAAGTGGCCTGAGTATTATTATACCAAGGTTTGTAATGATTTGTTCAAGAACAAAGAGAAAGGGTTGAAGGGAGGTAGCTGTTTGTGAACCTGGTGGTGTGGGACTTCAGGCTTTTGGACCTCCTGCCCAGTGGTCTCAGTGACTTGATGGTGGGATCTTTGATGATGGAATTTGCATTCTTGAGGCAGCACCTCCTGTACTTACTCCTGCAGGTGGGGGAGGGATGTGTTTGTGTTGTCTCGGGCAGGGTCCACTACTCCCTGCAGCTTCTTGCATTCCTTCTCATTCGAATGTCGTAAAAGACTGTGATGGTATGAGTCAGGATAATTTCATTAGTACGTCTAGAATATTGTTTGAAGACAATCCATACCTCCTTAAACTCCCGAGAAATTAAAGACACTGGGATGCTTTCCTTGTTATTGCATCCATATGCAGGGCTCAAGACAGGTCACAGTGAAGGAGCTAACAGTTCAGATTTGCCAGAAGGGATATGATACTGATAATATACTATTTGTGGTGGCGTGTTGAAGGCTTTCAGGAAAACAAATAATCTTGTTTCTAAATGGTGAAGTTTTGATGATGGGTTGACTATTTTCTTAGTGCATTCACTGGCACGTCAGAAAGTTGGAGTATAAGCAGTCCATTCAACCCAATGATCTCTGCTACTACTTGTGCTCCATATGAACATTCTTGCATCTTACCTGCATGCCCTCCAATTGATTTCTCCAGCCTCCCAATTCTTCCACGTACAGATTGCTGATCAGACTCAATGGGCAAATGGCCTGATTCTCCTCCTATGTGTTATGGTATTATGAAGAGCATTCTAAATGGTGGCATCACTGCCTTGCTATGGATGATCCATAAAGGTGTAAAGTCATGACAAATTAGATTGTGAGGTTAAAATTTATCTTTATCATAGAAGCGCCATTCAAGACTCCTATAATATAGAACAGGAAACACTGCAGCAGAATACAGTCCCTTTGTTGTGCTGACCTTTAAACCTTGTCTAACATCAATCTCACCTTTTCCTTCCACATAGACCACCATTTTTGTATCATCCATGTACCTGTCTAAGAGATTCTTAAATGCCTCTTCCACTACACCTGGCAGGGTGTTCCACACACCCACCCACCACTCTCCATGTGAAGAACTTTCCTCTGACATCCCCCTCCAGCTTTCTTCAGTCACCTGAAAGTTTGTATTCATCATTTCTACTCTGGGAAAATGTCTCTATCTATAAATACTCTATGCCTCTTATCATCTTGTACATATCTATTAAGTCACTTCTCATCCTCCTTCACTCTCAAGAAAAAAGTCCTGGCTTGCAGAACCTATTTTCCCAAGATGTGCCCTCCAGTCCAGGCAGCATCTTGATAAATCTCTCTGCACCTTCTCCAGAGCTTACACGTTCTTTCTTTAATGAGGTCACCCGAAATATGACAGTGGGATAGGAACTGTCGACCTGGAGTAGGGATTAACGGGTCCTTTTCAGAATGGCAGGCAGTGACTAGTGGGGTACCGCAAGGCTCGGTCCTGGGACCGCAGCTCTTTACAATATACATTAATGATTTAGGTGAAGGGATGAAAAGTAACATTAGCAAATTTGCAGATGACACAAAGCTGGGTGACAGTGTGAAATGTGAGGAGGATGTTATGAGAATACAGGGTGACTTGGACAGGTTGGGTGAGTGGGCAGATGCATGGCAGATGCAGTTTAATGTGGATAAATGTGAGGTTATCCACTTTGGTGGCAGGAACAGGAAGGCATATTACTATCTGAATGGTGTCAAGTTAGGAAAAGGGGAAGTGCAACGAGATCTGGGTTTTCTTGTTCATCAGTCACTGAAAGTAAGCATATAGATACAGCAGGCAGTGAAGAAAGCTAATGGCATGTTGGACTTCATAACAAGGGGAGTTGAGTATAGGAGGAAAGAGGTCCTTCTGCAGTTGTACAGGGCCCTGGTGAGACCCCACCTGGAGTATTGTGTGCAGCTTTGGTCTCCAAATTTGAGGAAGGACATTCTTGCTATGGAGGGACTGCAGCGCAGGTTCACTGGGTTAATTCCAGGGATGGAGGGAATGTCATATGTTGGAAGATTGGAGCGACTGGGCTTGTATACACTGGAATTTAGAGGAATGAGAGGGGATCTGATTGAAACATAGAAGATTATTAAGGGATTGGACACGCTAGAGGCAGGAAACAAGTTCCCGATGTTTCCCTGCACCTATTGTCTATTGTCTGGTGGTAAGTGTTTTCAAGGTTTTTTTTTGATCTTGATGGGAACGGGGAGAAATGTGCATGTTTGGGGTGAGAGAGGTTCTGTACTCTGTCTTTTGATGTACATGTGATAAAAATCTGAATCTGCAGGTTAGGGAGCTCTGTATGCAGAGAATAAAGAGCTGACATTTCAGGCCGAGGTCGTACATCAGGACTCCTGATAAAGGGTTTCAGCCTGAAACACTGACTCTTTATTCCTCTCCATAGATGCTGCCTGACCTGCTGAGTCACCCTGGCATTTTATGGCGTCATGGCAGTGTGTCAGTTGGCATGACACTATTGCAGCTCCCGACATGAGAGTTCGGATTTCAATTCCAGCACCGTCTATAAGGATTTGTACATTCTCTCTCTGCCCACGAGGGTTTCCTCTGGGTGCCCCAGTTTTCTTCCACAATCCAAAGACGTACTGATGAGTAGGTTAATTAGTCATTGTAAATATCCTGTGATTATACTGGTGTGAAATAGGTGGATTGCATTGCAGAGCAGCTCTTTGGGTTGAGGGGCCTGATCCACACAATATTTCTTAATAAAACAATAAATGAATAACATGTTGTGTGTGTTACTCTAGTATTTGCAGAATGTTTTGTGTTTATGCCTCTGAATGTGAATCTCTTGTTCTTACCTTTGCTGTTATTTTACTGTCCCTCTCCCACCGTCACTCCTGAACCCCTGTAGTCTCGATCTCGATCAATGACATCCAGGAATTGAGGCCCGGTCACCAGTTGGAGTTCATGCAGCAAAATGCCATGGAAATGCCCACTGACAGCTGCTTCACAATCAGCTTTAAAGGCAGGAAACTGGACCTGGTGGCCACCAACACCAATGAGGCCTGACACTGGAACTATCGCTTCACCAAACTCAAGAAACGAGACTCCAGCATGAACAAGAGAGAGTAACTTGTGAGGTTTTGAATATCTTGTTGCAATTTCTTTAAAAATAATTGAAGATCACCTCTTTTCACATCAGTATGGTGGTTACAGTGTTTTGATTGCAGGTGAAGAGATTGAATAAAAATACATTCAACTAGATAGGTGGTGGGAAATCCTATTAAAATCAATTTGGCTTTTTCTCAGAGTGGAATGTTATTCTGTATCTAGAAATTTTGCCTGCTGTATTTGAATTTTGCTTGATATGTTATCTGACTGTGCAGCTTAATAAGATATTTTTGCAATGTGATGTCTATAACATTCACATCTCACAATATCTCCCAATGTTCTTCCAACATTATGGCATTCAAGTTCCGATGGTGGGTAACACAGTGTATGCAGAAAAATCAGGAACAGCATTTTTGATATGAACAATGAATTCTCTGTATCTTCCTACTATGGAAGTATTACCAGATACACAAGGCATTATATTTTGCAGTAGATTTTTTTTTTGCAGAAGTAGCTCTTGATTTCAAATATAGTTTCACGTTTGGTATCTGACTTAAGCTTTCAGGCAAAAAGTCATTTTCTCACTGGTGTAATCTCATGTGAAAAGTATCAGTATTGAACTTACATATAAAAATAAATTTAGCTTTTTGGTGTTTCTTAGATACGTGTCATAAATTTTTTTTAAATGCTGCAATATATTGAAATTCTATGGGGCAATAAAGAATGTAGATTTGTCAAGAAAAGTGAATTGAACTTCCTTTCAAAATATGATAAGTGACAGGGATTTAATGGAAGTTGTAGCGATAGGTAATGTCGCAATGGTGCACTGCATTCGTTTTCACCTCTTTGCAATTTAGCCATTACTGGCAGATGATCCCACTGCAGTAACTGCGGCCTTCATGTCACATTTTATCAGTATAACACACATGGGTCAGTGGGAGGCCATCTGGACCAGCCTGCTGCTTGAGCCTTGCTGACTGGCTTTGCTGCAGACAGCCTGGTGAGGTAGTATTCCAAGACCATTCATGAAAATCTGATGGTGGAGTGGGAAAAGCTGTTCCTAAAATGTTGAGTGTGGGTCTTTGGTCTCATGTACCTCCTCGCTGATGGTAGCAATGAGAAGAGACATACAGTATTCTGATTGATGGGGCTGCCACCATTTAGTGTTATCACCTTTTGATGAAGTTCTTGATGCCATGATGCCAAGGAAGCTGGTGCCCATTATGAAGTTTACAACCCTCTGTCACTTTTACCCAATCCTGTGCAATTGCACCTCCAAATATGAAGTTTATGCAACCAGTCAAAATGCATGGTACATGCTGCATTGATTGGAGTCACATGTAAGATCATAATGAGGTAGATTGTGAAGTCACAACTCTATTTTGTTATACTGCAGGAAGCCGGTTTCCATGATGTGCTGAGCTGTTTCCACAACATTCCTGAATTTCTTCTATTGACATGCTGAATCACAATGTGGTAGATTGTGAAGAGTACTACGGAACTATTCAACAGTCTACTAACAACAAGATGGAAGCTGTACCTGACAAGTCCGTTCTCTTCTCTGCTGAAGACGATGTTGTCTTATTACCTTGTCTCTGGAGTATCGCTTGAAGCTCCGACCCCATTCCCTTGGCATTGGCAGTAGTTCTGTATCTGACCGAAGTAACTCCACATACTCACCACGCTAATGGTCCTGGGAGTGTCGCCGTGCGTGGCTGCCATCTTGTTTGGCTGGTTAACCCGCTGGAATTTCAGTAGGAAGGGCCAGAAGTAGGAAGCTGGACCAGAAATTGAGCGATTGAGCGGGTGAATGGAATCTGTGGCCAAAAGGCCAGGAAGTGAGCAAAAGACCTCTGTGGGGGTTAGTGGAAGCCACTGAGGAGAGGGAGGTGAAAATGCAAAAGTGGACAGCCAAGATGAATCTGAAAAGCAAGAAGATTCAGGCAGGCAGAGAAGTGGACTGGGGCGACACAAAGGCAACAGAGGGGCTTCCAGAGTTAGAAAACTGGTGTCTGAAGATAGGGCAGTCAATCAAGAAATTGAAAAGATGAGTCCTGGTATTTCATCAAAAACAGCTGGCTGGAATCCCAATGCTTATGGAGTAGATGAAGGTCAAAGGGGTTATATAAATAGATCTGTTAATGTTTACTTGAGAGAGTTTGAGAATTTAAATGTGTCGGCAGAAATGTGTATCTTTGTGGTCTTCTGCTGCTGTAACCCATCCTCTTCAAACTGACATATTCTGCATTCAAACATGCTTTTCTGCTCACCACTCTTGTAACACATGATTATCTGAGTTACTGCCATGATCCTGTAAGCATGAACTAATCTGGCCATTCTCCTCTGACCCCTCGTTCACATGGTGTTTTTACCCACAGAACTGCTGCTCACTGGATGTCTTTATTGTTTATCCCATTGTTTTCCGTAAACTCTAGGTACTGGTGAGTGTGAAAGTCCCAAAGCAATATCAGTTTCTGAAATACTCAAATCACCCCATCAGGCATCAACAATTGTTCTACAGTCAAAGTAACTGAGATCACATTTCCTCCTCCATTCTGATGTTTTGTCTGGATAACAGCTGAAATTTTTACCACATCTGCATGCTTTCATGAATTGAGTTGCTGTCATATGATTGGCTGATAAGATTGTCACATTAACAAGCAGGTGTATAGCTGTACCTTATAAAGTGGCCATTGAGTGTATATCAAGTTTAGACAGTATTAATAAGTAGAAAAGACTGACTCAAAATAGAACGCTGATTCTATTCTTTGGTAGCGCTGAATTCATCTTTCTGATTGCCATCTCTTTCTTGGCTGCCTCCTCTCTTTTTACCTCTCTGTGAAGCAATCTAGGCTGTCCTTTTAAAGATTAGCTTAATTTATCACATGTACATTGAAACCGTCAGTGAAATGACAGAACTTGTGTCACGCGCAGGGGACAGCCCACAGTTGTTTCCACAGTTTTCAGACCAGCATAGTACACCTATCATTCACTAACCTGAACCTGGACATCTTTGGAATGAGGGAGGAAACCATTTCTGAATGGGAAACGTAGCACCCAGAAGGAACTATTCCAGTCATACAAAATCCGTACCGTCATACGTGGGAATCGAACCCCAAGTATGATATTTGGCACGCAAAGTGATAACCTAGCCGGTAACTAATTGATGGGATTCTGAACTCTTGTTTGATTGAAACAGGTTTTGGTAACCATGTTCAACTCAGTTTTTGGAACGACTCAATGAGGAGGTACCAGTACCGGTTTCTTCCAGTAACTTGCAGACTTGAGTCAGAGGTAAGGAAGGCAAATGCAATGTTAGCATTCATTTCAAGAGGACTGGAATATAAAATTACAAATGTAATACTGAGGCTTTACAAGGCATTGGTCAGACTGCTCTTGGAGTGTTGTGAGCTGTTTTGGGGCCCTTATCTAAGTAGGAATGTGCTGGCATTGGAAAGTGTCGAGAGGAAGTTCACCAGAATGATCCTGGGAATGAGTGGATTAACATATGAAGTGCACGTGAAGGCTCAGGGCTTGTACTGATTGGAGTTTAGAAGAATGAGAGGGTATCTCATTTAAAACTATTGAAGATTAAAAGGCTAGCTGTAGTGGACGTGGAGGGTATGTTTCCAATAGTTGAAGAGACTAGGACAAGTGGGCACATACTCAGAATTGAGAGACATCCCTTTACGACAGAGAAAATGGAATTTCTTTGGCTAGAGGGTGGTGAATCTAAGGAATTCATTGCCACAGATGGTAGTGGAGGTTAATGCATTGGGAATATTTGAAGTGGAGGTTGATGGGTTCTTGACTAGTGAGGGTGTCAAAGGTCATGGGAGACGCCAGGAGAATGGGATTGAGAAGATTAATAAATTACCCATGATGGAATGGTGGAGCAGATCTGATGGGCCGAATGCAGTAATTCTGCTGCTGTCTTATTATGTTGAATTGATTGTTTATTTCCATGTTTGCTGAGACTCTGGGTGTAAACTAATTGTTGTATTTGTTTACAATGCAGCCATCACTATGTTTAAAAGCATCACAGAAAATACTGTAGGAACTCAGCAGGTCAGGCAGCAGCAGTGTTTAGATCAACATTTCAGGCTGAGATCTTTCGTCAGGATTGAAAAGGAAGCGTGCAGAAACCAGAGTAAAGTGGTCAATTTGTCAAATCCTTTGCGGCACTGAATATTCAGGTTGTAGAATGTTACAGTATAAATGCTGATAACTGGGACTAGTATATCTGGATGGACCAGGGCCTGTTTCTGTGCTGTATGGCTTTACTACACTTCATGGCCTGACAGATCCTTTAATTACCTGCCGTTTCCCATCAGCATTAATTATTTTACTGCCCCTTGTCACTGGTACAGCACGGTAGAGTAAAAGTACAATGCTCTCACAGTGCTAGCGATCACCAATCAAGGTTCATTTCTGCCGATCTAAGGAGTTTTTACATTCTCCCCGTGACTACATGGATTTCCTCCGTGTGCTGAGATTTCCTTCCACATTCCAAAGATGTACGGGTTAAGTTTAGTAAGTTGTAGGTGTGCTCTGTTGGGACTGGTAGTGTGGTAATACTTGCAGACTGCCCAGTACATCCTCACACAATGTCGGTCGTTGATGTAAAAATAATGCATTTCATTATTTAGCCAGAGGGTGGTGAATCTGAGGAATTCGTTGCTGCAGACGGAGGTTAATTTATTGGGACTCTTTGAAGTGGAGGCTGATGGTTTCTTGATTAGTAAGGGTGTCAAAATTCATGGGGAGAACGCAAGAGATTCAGGGCTTTATTCCTTTGTACGCGAAATGCGTCAATAATAAACGCAGTGTGAGGATTGTGCGGGGGACAGCCCGCAAGAGTCGCCATGCTTTCAGCACCAACGTACTGGGCGCATAACCTACTAAACATAACCTATACGACTGAAATGTGGGAGGAAACCGGAGCACTCGGAGGAAACCCACACAGTGATGGGGAGAATGTAGAAACTCCTTACAGACAGCGGTGGGAATTGCACCTTGACTGGTGAATGCTGGCACTGTAAAGCATTGCATTGACTGACAGCTAATGAACAACATGGAGAGTGCAGTTCATTAAAGCATCTGTCAGGCCATGAGGTGTCACAGAGCTCCACCACAGGGAAAAAGGCCCTTTGGACCACATCTCAATGCAGACCCATCTGTATCAGCCTGTTATCTGCATCTGAACTGTAGCTTTCCACAACGTAGATATTCAGTGGCCCCAAAGGTACTTTGGTTGACACCGATTCTGGTTCCGAGAGCAGTGGTGTAGTACAGATGTGGTTCAGGTGAGATTCCAACAGCACAAACTTAGACTTAGATAGGCATTGACTGCACGAGGGGTACCGGCCGAAGAGGGAATATCTGATGTGCCAAAGGACACTGCTGAAGTTAGCAACAGTTGGAGTTACATACTCAGACTGGATAATGGAATAGAGGTCATGCATTTAAGATGAGAAGGGGTAAATTCAGAAGAAATATATGGGACGGGTGTTTTTCCCACACAGAGAGTGGTTGCTGCCAGGGATGGTAGTAGGGGCAATTGTAATAGAGGTGTTTGAAAAGGCTCTTAGGTAGGTACATGAATGTGCAGGGAATGGAGAGATATGGACATTGTGTAGGTAGAAGGGATAAGGTTAGTTAGCAATTAGTTACTATTTTAGGGTTGATATAGCCAGGAGTGGTAATGGGGATGAGATCCCACTAGCTATTAACTGCTCCCAATGGCGTGTACCTCTAACAACCAAGTCCAGCTACTGGCCTTCACGTGTGGCTTAGCTACCACGCCCGGCAGAACCATTTCTACTATAGGAGAAGGGGCAAAGGAGGGGACTATTACCTTAAAACCAGTCACTTTGGGTGGATGGGGCTCGTCAGCCATGGTGGGAAGCTCATCTAGGAGAAGGAAAACTCTGATCTCAAACCTCCGCGAGCCCCAAGGAAAGGCGTTGGGAGTAAACCCCGAGGGAAAACTCCGGAGCTAGATTCCCTAAGGAAGTCTTCCATTGAGTTCGGTGCTGGTAACTCCTGTGACGCTGCTGGTATCAAACTATATTGGTCTCTGCCGTTCCTTTGGATTCATCAGAGGTGTGGAGAGGGGAACTTGCTATCCATGTCATACTGCCCAGAGTTGCATACCTAGGCAGCGGGGACATGATATCCATGGTCAACTCTGACTGATGGAGGCTCTCATCATCACCAATAGTGAAGGATTTGTGCTACAGAAACATAACTGGTCATTGTAAATTGTCCAGTGATTAGGCTAGAGTTCAATCGGTGGGCTGTTGGGCAGTATTACTCATTGGGACAGAAGGACCTGCTCCGTGCCATATTTCTAAATAAATAATGAGCAAATTGTGTGTGTTACTCTGAATTCCCAGGACCAGCAGAATCTCTTGTCTTTATGAACCTGAATCTCTTGTTCTGATCTCTGCTATTGTTTTTCTCCTCCCCCCATCCCCATCCCTGAACCCCTGCAGTACCGTTTGACAACATCCAGGAGTTGAAGCCAGGTCATCAGTCAGAGGTCATACAGCGGTACGCCATGGAGATGTCCACCAGCCGCTGCTTCACCATTGTCTTCAAGGGCAGGAAGGAAAATGTGGACCTGGTGGCCATCAATGGCACAGAGGCCTGCCACTGGATCCGTGTCTTCAACAATCTCAAGAAGAGAGACTGCAGCATCAACAAGAGAGTGCGACTGGACCAACGTCGTTTGCAGTGTGTGCCAGGGGTACACCACAGAGGGAGGGTGCCACTTTGCCCAATATCTTCTCTGACAGCAGCCCCCAAGTCTGCTCCCACCCCCTGTGGAAGAGCAAAGGTAGTAGGCACATGGGAATAACCTCCCATCGAAGTCACGTTTCCTTACATCAGACAATAATGCAGTGGTTGTCAATATTTTTGATACAATTAATATGGATGTTTTCGTAGGTTACAGTTATTTTTATAGTTTGAGAATCAAGCCTCATATCACTAGCATGTGTTGTGAGATTTGTTAATTTAGTGGCAGCAGTACAATGCAATACATGATAAAAACTATAGAAAAATAATTGAACTGCAGTAAATATATGTATATTAAGTAGTTAAATTAAAAAGTGTAAAAACAGAAACAATAAAAAAGGTGATGTACTCTTCATTGGTTCAATAAATATTTAAAAATCTGATGGCAGAGTGGAAGAAGCTGTTCCTGAATCGCTGAGTGTGTACCTTCAGGCCTCTGTACCTCCTTGTTGACGGTAACAATGGGAAGAGGGCATACACGAGAAAGTCTGCAGATGCTGGAAATTAAAGCAACACACACAAAATGCTGGTAGAACGCAGTAGGCCAGGCAGCATCTACAGGAATAAGTATGACGTTTTGGGCCAAGACATCCTGACGAAGCCCCACCATCTGCAAATGTGGCCACAAGCCATGAATTCCACCTTCCAAATCATTGACATAAAAGAAATGGTCCTAACGTAGACCCCTTTGGAACACTCGTAGTCACTGACAGCCAACCAGAAAAGATTCCCTTTATTCCCACTCGTTGCCCCCTGTCAATCATCCAATGCTCTATCCATGCTCGTACCTTTCCTGTAATACCATGGGTTCTTAATTTGTTAAGCAGCCTTATGTTTGACGCATTGTCAAATGGCTTCTGAAAATCCAAGTATTCAGCGTCCACTGATTCTCTCTTGTCTGTCCTGCTGGTTATTTTTTCAAAGAATTCCAACAGATTTGTCAGGCAAGATTTCCCCTTAAGGAAACCATGCTGATTTTGGCTGATTATATCACGTCTCCAGGTTCCCTGAAACTACATTCTTAACAACTGACTCCAACATCTTCCCAACCACTGAAGTCAGACTAACTGTCCAATAATATCCTTTCTTCTGCCTCTCTCCCTTTTTGAAGACCCATTCCAGAATCTATTGATTCTTGAAAGATCATTAATCTTTCAATCTCTTCAGCCACCTCTTACAGAGCCATGGGGTGTGTTACGTCATCAGCAACAATGAATTAGAATTGAGTCAGGTTTTATAAACAAACATAAACATTTATTAAACTCTGCTCAACAATAGTGAAAAGTAAACAAACAACTAACTTAACCAGAAGTTAACTGCTATACGGCAATTTAGCAAACAACCAAACTCTGGAACAGTACTTAAAGTGGTAAATTCAAACACAGTCTGAAAGTGGTAAATTTGAAAGTCCAAGTGATTTATACAATCAGTAAGGAGAGACTTCCCTGAAGAGATCCAAATGATCTAGAAATCTGAACCCCTGCCCCTGCATCAGTTCCTCAGCCACACAGATTTCTGTGAAATGCTCCTATTCTTACCCTCACTGGGAGCAATTCAGAGATTACTACACTGGATATCCTGTTTTTCAGCTTTCTACCCAGCTCCCTAAAATCTCTCTTCAGGACCTCCTCCCCTTTCCTACCCATGTCATTGGTAATATGTACCGAGACTTCTGGCTGCTCATAGTATATATTTAGAATCCAGTGAATCTGATCTGAGACAGCCCTGACGCTAGCACCTGGAAGGCAACATACCATTTGTGTTTCTCAGTCACATCTACAAAATCTCCTCTGTTCGTATAACTCTGAGATCTGCTATCAGTACTGCAATCTTCTTCAATTCCCTTCTCTTCATCAGCAGCAGACTCAATGCCAAAGACCCAGTCACTGTGGCTCCGCTCCACCCCCAACAGGATCCAAAATGGTGTACTTATTGAGGGGAACAGCCTCTGAACTGGCTGCCCAATTTCCATTTTCCTTTCTTCTGACTGCCTCCTGCAAACTATGGGTGTTTACCTCCCTGTAGGTCCTATCACTTTCTCACCCTCCCATATGATCTGAAGGTCATTGACCTGCAGTTCCAGATCCTTAAGATGTTCCCTGAGGAACAGCAGCTCGGTGCACCTGGTACCGACATGGTTGGCTGGGAAGCTGCAATCCTACATCCCACACAATAAACACAACAGCCCTGGAGCCATTTTCACTGCACTAAATCTGCCCTAACAGATAAGGGATGAAGAAACCTATCAGATACTCACCTTGCCGAAATCTGATGAGTCAAACCCAACCTAACATGGGCCCACTCACACAATAGCTGCTCAGCAGGCCCCTGCCTTTTTTTGAGTCGTCCTTGCTTTTGAATCCTTTTCAATGATTGGGCACAGTTCAAACTGTGGTGCCAGTGTACATCGTCAACTCTCTGTGGGCTGCAGGAATTTGTAACAGTTTTCTTCTTAAATACCTTCGCTACAATCTGCAGCAGGTAAATTTCCTCTTAACAACAGACTACGAAATTACATCAATGACCTTCAGATCTCATGTTCAATGATTAAATGTGGAGCAGTTCAGCACAGTGCCTTTAAGGATCAACGCCAAGGCCAAAACAGCACCAGCAGAGGTGGGATTCAAACTAGGCTGAAGCACAGAGGCATGAGGCCTCCTCTGCCTACCATCTTGTCAGTGAATGTACGTTCAATTGAAAATAAGATTGATGATCTCAGGGCAAGGCTGTTGTATCAGAGGCAGATCTCAATTGTTTCTTGCATTCAGACTTGGTTAACAGCAAACACGCCAGACACAGCTGTCCGACCAGAATGTTTTATGATTATCAGCATGGATCGAACCTCAAAATCTGGCAAGGAAAGAGGTGGCAAAGTGTGCTTTTTAGTTAATTTTCAGTGGAGTACGGACATGTCAAACTCTTGTTCCCTTTACTTAAAACATCTATCGATTAAACGAGGCAATTCATCTATGATCCTGACTGCAGTTTACATACCACCAGCTGCCAATTATAAACACACACTCGTGAAACTGAACGATCAAAGAAACAGCCCATCCTGACTCATATCAAATTATATTCGGCGACTTTAACTTTTGAAGAAATCCCTGCTCAGTTAACACCAGCACGTAACCTGTTGCACTAGAGGTTCCAACACACTAAACCACTGCTACACTACGATAAGGAATGCCTATTGCTTCTTCCCCAAACTGCGTTTTGGCAAGTCGGACCATTTGGCTGTTCACCTGCTTCCTGCAAACAGACAGAGCCAAAAGAGCAAGGCTCCAGAGATCAAGACAATCAAAAGGTGGTCACGGGAGGCAGAGGAATGGTTAAAGGATGGCCTTGAGTCAGTGGACTGGGCCATGTTCAAGAACCCATCTGAGGACCTGAATGACTACACCAGGGCCATTACAGACTTTATTTAAACAGCTGTGGATGAGTGTGTCCCCACAAAATTATTCAGTGTTTTCCCCAGTCAGAGCCCCGCCCATGGACTCACAGGTTCATCCTGTTTGCGCAGTGACTCGCTGTATGTCCAGAGAGACTGCTGAGACGTTTCTACCAGCCTTGTATGTGGAGGGGGTAGAAAGTGAAAAGAAGGAGCGTAATGAAACAGGAGGAAGTGGGGAAATTAAGGTAGATTTATCAGTAGAAAAGAAGGACTTTATACAGGTACAGGAGCAAGACGATGAAACAGCTCTCTCTGAAGCAGGATTAAAAAGAGAGCCAGTAGGCTATTGTGTGGAGGAGGGTGTGCTAAGGAAGAAAGGGAGACCAAGTACCGCAGATGAGGAATGGGGGGTGGTGCAAAAGAGTTATGGGGATGAGATTTTTAACCTGGCCCACAAAGTACCCCTTGGTGGACATTTTGAGGTGCCGAAGGAAACAGTCGGCGGAGCCATGAGAGAATTTTTCTGGCTGCACAGGAGGAAGGACGTTACTGATTATTGCAGACGCGAACTGAGACGGTCACAGGCTTTTGATATGCTAACAAACCTAGTCGGTGTTAGCGCGGAAATCAATGAAGCTAGGGTGCCACCTGATAAGGGGAAAAACCATTTTGAAAAGATGAGTATGGTACCGACCAGATGGGAGAAGGCTATTGCTTTGGCCAGCTCTGCTGATAAGGTCTCTCCCTTAATCCCCGAACAAAGCGACCCTTTAAGAGAGTTAATTAAACGGCTCGCACACGTGCGTTTGATTGTCCCGAGGCGATGCAAAGAACTGGGACGTTGGGTGGTGTTTGTTACACTAGGTCAGCCTGGTGAGCAACATTCCTATAGAATGAGTAATTCAGTGGCGAAAGGGCTAAAGAACACAGAAGTGTATACTGGCGATGTAATACGGCTGTCTGAAGCCAGCTTGATAGTGAAGCTTCAAAAAAATGAGTTCGGCCACGCGAAGGACACTTATCTGGGAACTGTGGTAACACCGGGGCAGCTGGCAGCGATGCAAGCTAAGGTGCGGGCTATTTCTGACATCCCAACCCCGACAGACAAGAGGGCCCTCAGAAGGCTCTTGGAGATGGTGGGGTACTGTAGGAAGTTTTGCAATAACTTTGCGGGTACTACCCCTCCCCCTCCTACTAAGCCCTTGCAAACGAAAACTAAGTTGGGATGGGACGACCATTGTTATCGTGGTCCGGGACGAAACCCAATGAGAGGTTACACTGATCACAATTCATCAGTGTTTTCGGCCACTATGAAGTTTGATAAGTTGGAGCCTGGTTTAAAGGATTATTAAAATTACACATATAAAAGGAATGGAAAATGTGATTGTTGACTGTCTGTCAAGGTGTTGACAACTTAAAATTTTCTGTATTAGCCAAATAGCTGATGAAGATGTATATTTGTGTGTATCTAATAACGTATTCATGCTTATAATTTTTACCCCGGTAAAAATCCTTAAAGGACAGGGGTGTGACGAAAGTACACATAGACTAAGATGTTGACTGTCCTGTGCTATCACCAATGGGATCCACAGTTGATCTGCCACCTGTCTTCAGGAGAGAGATAAGTAAGACAATGGAGCAGCATTTGGAAATGTTAATGAAGAGACGAGAGAGATTAACGGAAGGAGACACCGGTCTGGGTATTGTCAAGACTGGTTTGCTTTGAACCTGAACTGTTTGAAGTGATGGACAGGCGATACCCCAACAGGGGGATAAAAAGGGACAGATTTGCTAAGGCAACAGACACCACACGAGACACCACTCACGACACCACGAGGTATCGAGACCCTGGAAGCGATGCGCCCCCACAAGTCGGTGGAAGTTTTGGAGGGCTGGTAACGGGACCAGCCATAGACACACAGGGTGGAAAGATTCGGTCAGCGGGAACCTGGTGTGTGTGTCCACCCTTGCCTGGGTGTCGGGTTCACCGCAGAGGAACGATCGTATCTGATAACGGAGGGGTCACAGTCGGTGACCTCAGAAGACATTACAAAGGGCTCGCCCGAAAGCTAACTGCGAGGAATATCAAAGGTCTGTTGAATCCGATTTTGAATATCAGCATTCGCTCTCTCTCTCTCTCTCTAGCTCTCTCTCTCTTCAACGGCACAACAACGATTGCTGGGAACTGAACTAAACTGAACTCTGTCACTTGTGATTGAACATTTTACCCCTAGACTGCGATAGAGCTTGATTGATCCTATTATCCTAGTTCTGTGTACATGTGTGTTTATTCAGTGCTAACCTGTTGCATTTATATCCTTACTATTAGAGTACTGTGTTGCTTATTTCTTTAATAAAACTTTCTTAGTTCCAGTAATCCAGACTCCAACTGAGTGATCCATTTCTGCTGGTTTGGCAACCCAGTTACGGGGTACGTAACACTTAATAAAACAATAAATGAATAATATGTTGTGTCTGTTACTGTAGTATTTGCAAAATGTCTTGTGTTTATGCCTCTGAATCCGAATCTCTTGTTCTTACCTTTGCTGTTATTTTACACCCCCTCTCCCACCACCACCCCTGAACCCCTGTCGTCTCGATCTCGATCAATGACATCCAGGAGTTGAGGCCCGGTCACCAGTCGGAGGGCATGCAGCAGAATGCCATGGAAATGCCCACCGACCGCTGCTTCACAATCAGCTTTGAAGGCAGGAAGGAACCTGGACCTGGTGGCCACCAACACCAAGGAGGCCTGACACTGGAACTATCACTTCACCAAACTCAAGAAACGAGACTCCAGCATGAACAAGAGGGAGCAACTTGTGAGTTTTTGAATATCTTGTTGCAATTTCATTAAAAATGATTGAAGATCACTCGGAAGAGGGCTGAAAAGCAGGACTTCCAGGGTGGTTATCTCTGGTTTGCTTCCAGTTCCTCATGCTGGAGAGGGCAGGAACAGGGAGATAATGGATTTGAATGTGTGGCTGAGGAACTGGTGCAGGAAGCAAGGATTTACATTCTTGGACCACTGGGGTATGTTTTGGGGTAAGGATGAATTGTACAGAAGGGACGGGTTGCACCTTAATAGGCGGGGGACCAGCATTCTGGCAGGCAGGTTTGTCACTGCAACACGTGTGTGTTTAAACTGAGTAGTGGAGGGGGAGCGGACGAACTGGAAATATAAGGATGGAGTGAGAATAAGAAAAGATAAGAAAGACAACAGAATCAATGGAGCACAAAGCTCAAGAAGGGATCGTACCGTATGGCCAAGTGAAGTAGGAATTGATACGAAAGGTGAGGGGAGTAATGAATTAAAAGTATTCTGTATGAATGCACGAAGCATAAGAAATAAAGTAGATGAGCTTGAGGCACAGTTGGAAATTGGCAAGTGTGATGTTGTGGGAATAACAGAGACATGGCTTCAAGTGGACAGGGCCTGGGAGATGAATATTCAAGGGTATACATCCTATGGGAGGGACAGACTGATGGGCAGAGGGGATGGGGTGGCTCTGTTGCTGAGGAATGATATTCAGTCCCTTGCGAGAGGGGACATAGAATCAGGAGACGTAGAGTCAGTATGGATAGAACTGAGAAATTCTAAGGGTAGAAAGACCCTAATGGGAGTTATCTACAGGCCCCCAAACAGTAGTCTGGATGTAGGGTGTAAGTTGAATCAAGAGTTAAAATTGGCATGCCGCAAAGGTAATGCTACAGTTGTTATGGGGGATTTCAACATGCAGGTAGACTGGAAGAATCAGGTTGGTACTGGACCCCAAGTAAGGGAGTTTGTGGAGTCCCTCCAAGATGGATTCTTAGAACAGCTTGTACTGGAGCCTACCAGAGAGAAGGCAATTCTAGATTTACTGTTGTGCAATGAACCTGATTTGATCAAGGACCTCAAAGTAAAGGAGCCATTAAGAGGTAGTGACCATAAGGTGATAAATTTTAATCTACAAATTGAGAGGGAGAAGGGAAAATCAGAAGTGTCAGTAATACTGTTGAACAAAGGGAACGATGGCGCCATGAGGGAGGAGCTGGCCAAAGTTCAATGGAACAATACCCGAGCAGGGTTGACAGTGGAACAGCAATGGCAGGTATTTCTGGGAATAATGCAGAAGGTGCAGAATCAGTTCATTCCAAAGAGGAAGGAAGATCTGAAGGGGAGTAAGAGGAGAGGCCGGGTATGGGATGGGTGGCACCAGATGGTCGAGGGAAGGGCCGGGCTGAGCGGAGAAAGTCAGCGAGGGAGAGAAAGCTGCGGGAGTGGGGGTTCAAGTTGCAAAAGGAGACAAGAGGTCAGAAAGTGGCAGGGGAAAAGAATCTGGCGATGCAGAGGCACCAGAGGGTTTCCAGAGTTTGGAAACCAATGCCCGAAGAGATCTCGTAAAAAATACAGAAGGCCCAATCCCAACTCTTACGGGGTAGATGAAGGTAAAAATGATATTAAAATCGATCTGTCTGTGCGAGCGAGTTCGAGCGATTAAGTGTTTAGGGAAAAGTGTTGTATCAATTTTTTTTTAAATATGAAATTAACGCAATGGTCTCCTGTATCGAATAAAGTGGTTCCTGAATGAACGTTCACGGTCTTCTGTTGCCGTCACCCATCCCTTCAAGGTTTGACATGTTTTGCGTTCAGAGACACTGTTTTTCACACCACTGTTATAACGTGTAATTATTTGAGTTACCGTTCCCTTCCTGTCAGCCTGAACCAGTCTGGCCCTGCACCGCTGAACTTTCTCATTTTCCAGGCGCTTTTGCACAGAGTTCTGCCACTCAGGATGTTTTTTGTTGTTGTTGTTGTTCATCTACTGTTCTCTGTAAAATGGAGATACTGTTGTGCGTGAAAAGCCCAAGAGATCAGCAGTTTGAAATGCTCAAACCATCCTGCCTGGCATCAACAATCATCCACACATTTCTTCCCCATTTTGATGTTTGGTCTGAACAGCAGCTGAACCTCTTTACGAGTCTGCACCGTATTATGAATTGAGTTGCTGGCAAATGATTAGCTGAATAGATATTTGCATTAACAAGCAGGTATATAGGTGTACTTAATAAAGTGGTCATTCACTGTACTTCCGAGTATCTTTTGCACTTCTGTAAGGTTTAGGTAGAATTAATAAGGAGAAAGGGGACTCTGACTTGAATACTGGCGCTGACTTCCCTGTTCCTGGGTGACGCTGATTTCATCTTTCCCTTTTCGCATCTCACTCGCGACCTCCTTCTCTCTCTTTACCTCACTCAAAGAAGGAATTGAGGCCAGTCTTTTAAAGATTAGCTTTATTTATCACATTGAAGCATTCAGTGAAATACATCATTTTGCAACATCGAACAGCACAGTCCGAGGATGTGCTGGTGGACAGCCCACAAGTGTCACCATGCTTCTGGTAACAACGTAGTATTCCGAAAATTCACCAACCTGAACCTATACATCTTTGGATTGTGGGAGGAAACCAGAGCACCCAGAGGAAATCCATGCAGTCATACAAACTCCTTACAGACGTGGGTGGGAATTGAGCCCCATTGTGATCGTTGGCATTGCAAAGCAATTAAACTAATGACTACGCAATAGTGATACCCGAGCCATTAACTAAAAGAGGGAGTTCTGAACTATTGCTTGTTTGAAACATGTCTTGGTAAACATGTTCAAATGAGCTGAAGGAAGGATTCAATAAGGATGTACCAGTTTCTTCCAGTGCCCGGCTTTGTACTGTTCAAGGAATTTCTAAGTGGGGAGAACATACAGAAATCAGAGTTGCAAAGGGATTTGTATGACCTCATGCAGGATTCCCTAAAGGGTAACTTGCAGTTTGAGTCAGTGGTAAGGAAGTTCATCCTCACACGTGTTGGTCATTGACACAGAAATTACGCAGTTCATTGTACGTTTTGATACATACATACATGAGAAAACAAGGAAGTCTTTTTTTTTCTTTACTAAAGTTAGGCTGGCACTATCTCATCCAGTACACCACTGATATCAGTGAAGGGAAAGTGCCTGAGGTTCACTATGTACAATTTGCATCTTGGTTTACGTGACTGAAACAATGAAATTGCTTGCTCATGGAAAGGAGACAAAGTAAACAGTGCAGATGTTAATAATTCCAGCAATAAATACAGTGATGAGTACAAAACATCAGAGTTCAACCAAGAGTGCTGAATCACAGTGAAGACAGGTGGAAATATAAGCTGTACTTCTGCATCTTAGATCTTCAATATTGGTCAGCTGAGGGCTTTATTCATTGGAGACTGATGGTGATCTTATAGATCATGGGGGGCTCAGATAGGGTGACGGTACTCTGTCTTTTTCCTAGCTTTGCTGAACCAAGAACTGGAGGGCATAGGTTTAAGCAAGAGAGGAGAGATTTCTGGTTAACTTTATGTGTCACAATGTCACCGAAACATAGGGTGAAATATGTTGTTTGTGTCGATGGTAAATACAGTCCGAAGTCTGCTGGGGACAGCGTACAAGAGTCGCCGTGCTTCCAGCACCAACATGGCAGTCCCACATTGTACTAAGCATAATCTGTATGATTTTGAAATGTGGGAGGAAATGGGAGTACTCAGAGGAAACCCACACAGTCATGGGGAGAATGTACAAACTCGTACAGACAGCAGTGGGAATTGAACCCCATTTAGTGAATGCTGGCACTGTGAAGTGTTGCACAAACTGACAGCTACTGTATGAGATGGGAGGCTGCAGCTCGTTAAAGCATCTCTCAGGCCATGAAGTGTCATAGATTTGTTGCCTTCAACAGGGGCCCCAAAGCTAAATTGGGAGGACACTGATTTTGCTTCCAAGAGCAGTGGTTTAAGACAGATGTGGTTCAGTTGGGAATCCAAAAGCACAATCTTAGCTGAGCATTTACTGCAGGAGGGACACCAGCCGAAGATGGAATGTCTGGTGTTCCAAAGAGCACTGGCTGATATTAGTTCCAGAATGGAGTTTTATACTCAGACTGGATAATGGCGTGTACGGCATGTATTTCAAATGAGAAAGGGTAAATTCAAAGGAGATGTGTAGGGAAAGTTGTTTTTCACACAGAAAGTGGTGGCTGCCAGGGATGGTACTAACGGAAACTGTAATAGAGGTGTTTTGAAAGGCTCTTCAATAGGTACATGAATGTGTAGGGAATGGAGAGATATGGACATTGTGTAGGCAGAAGAGAGTAGGTTAGTTAGGAATTCATTACTATTTTAATTATTTTGGCCACATATTGTGGGGCAAAGAGCCTTTTTCAGATCTGTGCTGTTCCATTTTCTAGACAGTTAGCAGACTGGATGGAGTCTCTCATTACCTCCACTGTGATTTCTGCAGAGTGGGTACTTGACTCTTTGTGTGTCCTTTGTTATACAATCTAGGACATTCCATCCAACGGATATTTTTTGTTTTCTAATCTGTCACAATGTTACTTTGTACTTTAGTGAAAAGCCACCTTCCATGGACCGTTGTTTAACGTGATCTATATCTCAGTAGCAGGGTGTCCAATCAACTGGTATTTATCACCACACCCATCCATCATTTAACCCTTTCTTTCCCCACCATGCAGGAGAATGCATCCTCTGTCCTCTGGGAACTGAAAGTCCCGACAGCACAAGGCGTCTCGCGTTTCTGCAAGATGGCAACAACTAGAGACAGTTCAATAACTGTAAGTGTTTATTATTGTCACATGTACCAAGATGCACTGATAAAACATTGTTTTGCACACCATCCATGTAGATCATTTTATCACATTAGTGCATTGAGGCTGTACACTGGAAAAGCAATAAGAGAATGCAGAATAAAGTGTTACAGTTACAGAGAAAGTGCAGTGTGGGTGCAAGGCCATGATGTGATAGATTATGTGGTCATGTGCAATTTGTAGTGTACAAGAGAGGCGTTCAATAGTTTTATAACAGTGGGAGAGAAACTGTTCCTGAGACTGATGGTACATGCTTTCAGAGAGATTGTTCAGGGTGGGTGGGTCTTTGATTATGTTGACTGCTCTACTGAGGCAGTGAGAGCTGTGTGCCGACTCCATGGACTAGGTTCTGTGATATGTTGAGTTGTGTTCACAGCTCACTGCAGTTTCCTGCATTCACGTGCAGAGCAGTTGCCACACCAAACTGCGATACGTCCTGGATAGGATTTTTTCTACATGATGTATTGAGAGAAACAGGTGAGGGTCAAAGGGGACTTGTTGAATTTCTTTAGCATCCTGAGGGAGGAGTGGTGCCGGTGGGCTTTGTAGCCATGGTGTCTGTGTGCTTGGACCAGAACCTTCAAGGTTTCAGAAGAGCCTAAAGGGCCTTGTGTTCCCTCGGATTGAGACATTGCCATCTCGGTGATACCAGACATCTTGGTGCTTGTTCACTTTCGATGAAGAGAGCTGGGCTTTGGGTAACTGATTGCTACCATCTGGACAATGACGTTCAGCCCAAAGTACCACAGGTTATCTCATGATACTCAATGGTCGTCATAAAAACAGAGACACAAGGGGCAGCAAATGTTGGGATGTGGAGTGCGAAAACAGGCAGAACCAGAGGTACTAACCAGGTCAGGCAACATCCAGGGACAGAAATGGATGGCTGAAAATTCGTGTTGAGATCATTCTGCTGAATAGATTTGACCTGACCTGCTGAGTTTCTCCAGTAGCTCGACTTTGCACATGGTGAAACAGTCAATGTGTGATTGTCGTATACGGTGAGAGTAGTTCAGCTCCCTGCCCTCTCCCCTGCAGCTTTTACCCTTCTCTACTTTACTCTCTGCTCCCGTCTAACTTTTCCCTTCCTCACCCTTATCCTTAAATTGTCTGTTCCCCCCCACCCCAACAACATCTGTGGCCATTTCTGGCCTTCTCCCCCCTCCCTTTGCCTTCTCATGCCACCTTCCACCCCCACTTCATCTTTGCCCTCTTCTCATCACCTTTCTTGGAACATAAAACATAGGAGCAAAATCGGGTTATTCGGTTAATTGCTTCGCCATTCCATCATGGCTGGTTTATTATCCCTCTCAACCCAATATTGGAGCCTTCTCCATGTAACCTTTGACGCATTGGTTAATCAAGAACTTGTCAAACTATGCTTTAAATATATCCAGTGACTGACCCAGTGTAGCTGTCTGTGGCAAAATATTAGATTAGATTAGATTAGATCATGAGGACACGCAGTACTCTTTTATTGTCATTTAGTAATGCATGCATTAAGAAATGATAGAATATTCCTCCGGTGTGATATCACAGAAACACAGGACAGACCAAGACTGAATAACTGACAAAACCACATAATTATAACATCTAGTTATAACAGTGCAAGCAATACCGTAACTTGATGAAGATCAGGCCATGGGCACGGTAAAAAAAGTTCAAAGTCTTTCAGAAGCCCCACATCTCACGCAGACAGGAGAAGGAAGAAAACTCCCCCTGCCATGCCCGACCACAGTCCGACTCTGAGTCGTCCGACAAACTTCGAGCCTCCGACCAGCCCACCGACACCGAGCACCACCTCTGCCGAGCGCTTTGACCCCAGCCCTGGCAACAGGCAACAGGTAAAACCGAGGATTTGCGGCCTTCCCTCCTGAGATTCTCGACAGCACAGTAGAAGCGGCAGCAAACCGGGCATTTCAGAAGTTTCTGCAAATGTTCTCCGTGCTTCTCACGGCTGTCTCCATCAAATCAGAATTGTGCACGGTACCCTATTTAACAAATACGATATCATTTCACCGGAGAGGCTGCGTGCGCTGCGTCGCACCGCCATCTTCTCCTTCGGCCTTTATATTCCACAGATTCACCACCATCTGGCAAAACAAATTCATCCTCCTCTCTGTTATTAATGGATGTACCTCAGTTCTGAGGCTGTCCCCTCAGGTTCAAGAGTTTCTACTTCAGGAAACATCCTTTACACATCTACGCTATGACAATATTAAATGTTTGAATGAGATCCCCTCGTTCTTCTGAATTCCAGTGTGTACGGGCCCAGAGCCTTCAAACGCACCTCAAACATTAACCCTTTTCTCCTGGAACCATTCTGCTGAGCCTCTGCTGGACTCTTTACAAGAATGTTACAGCAGGCTGTTCAGCCCTCGATGTTGTGCCAACTTATTAACCAACTCCAAGATCAATCAGAAGTTAGAATTTTTACTCAACCATTATTGTTCCTCCTCTCTCCTATCTGTTGTGCAGTGGATGTTCAACAGGTTGCTGCCTGGACTTGTTCAACCTATCCTCATATTGTCTTCTGAGGATAGGATGAGTGAACTGAGGCTTTTCACTTTAGGGTAAAGAAGCATGAGAGATAACTTGATAGAAGTTTACAAGATCATAACCGGCATTGCTTGAGTGGATACCCAGAGGCTTTTTCACAGGGCGGAAATGGTGAATAACAAGTGGAGTAATTTAAAGTTATGTATAAGAAGGTAAGAAAGGTTTTTTCTTTTACAGAGCCTGATGGGTGTGGTGAACAACCCTAGGGATTGATAGAGATACATAAATTAGGTACTTTGAAGAAACTCTTAGAGTCATATGGATGGTAGAAAAATTGAGTGCTACTGTAGGAGGGAAGGGTTAGTTTGTTCTTGGAGCAGTTAACGGTTTGCACAATATTGTTGGCTGAAAGGCCCATACTGTGTTCAGTCTCATTCAATGCAATTTCTTGACCTCCCCGTACATTAACAAATTTCCCCTTCTCTCCGTTGCTCATCCCTACCTTCCTAATTCCCAACTCCTGATGCCTATCTCTCCAGTTCCTCACTGTCTACTTGCCCGCCCCATCTGGAACCCCCACTGGCCTTCTCTTCACTACCCTGCATCCCACCTTCCCCTTCCCTGACAATATCTCTTTGACTGACGCTTCCTCTCTGTTCTCCTCATCAAGGATGAAGGTATGAATGTCTTGCTCAGGGCATACAGAAGATCAAATCTGGCTCATGGATGAAGTCCCGCTTTTACAAACACCAGGATGACTGTCAGACAGTGTGGTACAATTCTGAAAAGATCTTGATGTTGCCCAGGAATCAATCTGTGAGTATTGACAAGTTTTGGAGGGATGATAGGATAGGGTGCATGTTTAAAGAAAGTTTACAGAAGTATTTGTCCAGAGCAACAGACCTGCCTGTGATTAGTCCCTGATTCCTGATATGGCTCCATGCTGAAGCCAGTGGAGTTTCTACATCAAGGCACCAGTATACATTTTACTTATTTCATTTGGAGAGCAGCGTGGAACAGGCCCTTCTGGCCCATTGAGCCGTGCTGCCCAGCAATCCACCTATTTAACACTAGCTTAATCACAGCACAATTTACAAACACCAACTAACCTCCCAACTAGTACGTCTTTGGACTGTGGATGGAAACCGGAGCACCCGGAGGAAACCCACGCACTGACGGGAAGAACGTAAAAACTCTTTACAGATGGGTTACCGGTCCAAGCACCCATGTCCCAAGCTGTAATTGTGTTGCACGAACCATTACACCCCTTGACCTTTGATGCTGTCTGTGTGGAGTTTGTAGCTTCTCCCTGTCGCCGTAGGGTTTACCCTGGGAGCTTCAGTTTCCTTCCACTTATTAATAATTGGTTTATTATTCTCACACATGATGAGATACAGTGAACAACTGTTTTGCATAAATCACATCACTGAAATGGACCTTGTTTTTTGTAATTATGTTCTTTCTTCAATATATTGCATATAATTTTATTTTCTAAGGAGTGCTACTGATCTGATACTATGAGCCTGTGATGCTGCTGCAAGTAAGTTTTTCTTTGCCCCTGTTCACACATGTACTTTACATATGACAAGAGATGTCGTACAAGGGATTACGGGTTACAAAATACACGTGGACTAAGATGTTAACTGTCCTGTGCTATCACCAGTGGGATCATCAGTTGATCTGTCACCTGTCTTCAGGAGTTTCGGCCAGCTTATGATCAAGACTCCCTCGAGGTGGTGGGCCAGCAGTGCTAAGGCACCACCCCTCACTGGTGAGAGGACATTTCGAAACTCTTATAACATCGGGCTGTAGCTGTGCTTGTATTCTTGAGCTGTTATATCTTCTGTCCAACAGGAATGGGGAGAAGAGAGAATGACTCGTGTGGTAGGATTCCCTGGTTATGTTGGTGGCTTTAAAGGCCTTTAGATTAATTGGCCACTGTCAATAGTCATTAGTGGGTAGGTTAGTTGTAGAATAAAGGGGGTGTTGATGTGAAGCTGTGGAGAGTAACGCACGCAAAATACTGGAGGAATTTAGCAGGTCAGGCAGCATCTGTGGACAAGAATAAACAGTCAACATTTCAGCCAAAACACTTCATTAGGATGGCATAGTAAGGGAGCAAAAGCCAGAAGAAGAAGGCAAGAGGAGGGGGTGGAGTGGTTGGTGGGTAGATGTGTGAAGGGGATGAACTACGAAGCTTGGAAGTGATAGATGGACGAGATCTCTTCAATATCCCTAATGTATCTGCCTTTACCACTAGTGCTGGCAGTGTGTTCCACGCACTCACTGTTCTGTGTAGTGAAAAAAACAACCTCTGACATGCACCTTGTACTTCCTCCAGACACCTTCAAATTATGTCCCTTTGCATTAGCCATTTTTGCTCTGGGAAAAAGTCTCTGGCAATCCACTCGATCAATGCTTTTTATCATCTTCGCAAACAACAGGAATTCTGCAGATGCTGGAAATTCAAGCAACACACATCAAAGTTGCTGGTGAACGCAGCAGGCCAGGTAGCATCTCTAGGAAGAGGTGCAGTCGACGTTTCAGGCCGAGACCCTTCGTCAGGACTAACTGAAGGAAGAGTGAGTAAGAGATTTGAAAGTGGGAGGGGGAGGGGGAGATCCAAAATGATAGGAGAAGACAGGAGGGGGAGGGATGGAGCCGAGAGCTGGACAGGTGATTGGCAAAAAGGATACGAGAGGATCATGTGACAGGAGGTCCGGGAAGAAAGACAAGGTCGGGGGGGGAACCCAGAGGATGGGCAAGGGTTATAGTCAGAGGGACAGAGGGAAAAAAAGGAGAGTGAGAGAAAGAATGTGTGTATAAAAATAAGTAACAGATGGGGTACGAGGGGGAGGTGGGGCATTAGCGGAAGTTAGAGAAGTCAATGTTCATGCCATCAGGTTGGAGGCTACCCAGACAGAATATAAGGTGTTGTTCCTCCAACCTGAGTGTGGTTTCATCTTTACAGTAGAGGAGGCCATGGATAGACATGTCAGAATGGGAATGGGATGTGGAATTAAAATGTGTGGCCACTGGGAGATCTTGTTTTCTCTGGCCAGTAGTGAATTTAAAAACGCAAACAACAGGAATTCTGCAGATGCTGGAAATTCAAGCAACACACATCGAAGTTGCTGTGCAAGTTGATATACTGCGTCCGGTGCTCCCGATGTGGCCTTCTATATATTGGCGAGACCCAACGCAGACTGGGAGACTGCTTTGCTGAACACCTACGCTCTGTCCACCAGAGAAAGCGGGATCTCCCACACATTTTAATTCCACGTCCATTGCCCATTCTCATATGTCTATCCACGGCCTCCTCTACTGTCAAGATGAAGACACACTCAGGTTGGAGGAACAACACCTTATATTCTGTCTGGGTAGCCTCCAACTTGATGGCATGAACATCAACTTCTCTAACTTCCGCTCATGCCCCACCTCCCCCTCGTACCCCATCTGTTACTTATTTTTATACACACATTCTTTCTCTCACTCTCCTTTTTCTCCCTCTGTCCCTCTGACTATACCCCTTGCCCATCCTCTGGGTTCCCCCCCACCTTGTCTTTCTTCCCGGACCTCCTGTCCCATGATCCTCTCGTATCCCTTTTGCCAATCACCTGTCCAGCTCTTGGCTCCATCACTCCCCCTCCTGTCTTCTCCTATCATTTTGGATCTCCCCCTCCCCCTCCAACTTTCAAATCCCTTACTCACTCTTCCTTTAGTTAGACCTGACAAAGCGTTTCGGCCTGAAACGTCGACTGCACCTCTTCCTAGAGATGTTGCCTGGCCTGCTGCGTTCACCAGCAACTTTGATGTGTGTTCCTTTTATCATCTTGTACACTTTTATTGTCTTCTCTCATCCTCCTTCAATCCAAAGAGAACACTCTACTTGCTTAACCTGTCCTCTTAAAATATGTGCACTAGTCCAGACAGCATCATTGTAAATTTCCTCTGCACACTCTCTATTGCTTCCGCATCCCTCCTATAATGAGGCGATGGTGTGAGCTGCTTCACCATGAGGTGGGAGAGGGCATTAGCTGAAAATAGGTAAACACAGGGGGACTATGGATGTGAGTTGGTTGTGTTCCAAACTTGCAAGGAGATCCTATATTATAACACAGGAGCTTTGATAAACATGGCATTTACATCTTCTCTTGAGACTTTGATCTGGTTGTCCCAGAGCATCAACATGCACAAGAATTGTCATATGTCAAGATGAGTGAGACATTTCTGAATGCCTCACTGTGCACCAGTCCCTCCATTTATTCATCTGCTGAGTGTCCCATCTCTTGTTCTGAGGATACTGTATGTCCTACTGCAACTAGATCTTCAACTTCCCAACCAGCAAACCTCAATCTGTGCGGTTCAGTAACAACATCTTCACCTCGCTGACAATCAACACTGGGGCATCTCAGGGACGCGTGCTTAGCCCACTTCTTTACTCTCTGTATACCTCTGACTGGATAGCTACGCAGAGTTCAAATGTCATCTATAAATTTGCTGATGAAACAACCATTGTTGGCAGAATCTCTGATGGTGATGAAAAAGTGGATAGGAGCGAGGTATACCAGCTGGTTGAGTGGTGTCACAGCAGCAACCTTGCAATCAAAGTCAGTAAGTCCAAAGAGCTGATTGTGGTGCTCAGAGAGGATAAAATGAGGGATCACTCAGCAATCCTTTCAGAGGGATTAGAAGTTTCTCGGTGATAATATCTCTGAGGACCTAACCTGGTCCCAACATACTAATGCAGCTATAAAGCAGGCAAGACAGCGGCGATGTTTCAGTAGGAATTTGAGGGGATTTGGAACATTACCTGAAACATTTGAAAATTTCTGTTTGGTCTCATCACTAATTGGCATGGGGTGTGTCTACTGCACAGGATTGAAGTAAGCTGCGGAGAGTTTTAAAATTAGCCAGCTCCATCATGGGTACTAGCCTTGGTAGTATTCAAGATACCTTCAAGAAGTGGTGCCTTGAAAAGACTCTGTCCATCATTAAGGACCTCCACCACCCAGAAGATGCCCCTTTCTCATGTTAACCATTGGAAAGAAGATACAGAAACCTGAAGGCACACACTCAGCCATTCAGGAACAGCTTATTTATGATTATGAGGACACGCAGTCCCCTTTTATTGTCATTTAGTAATGCATGCATTAAGAAATGATAAGATGTTTTTCCAGAATGATATCACAAAAACACATGACCAACCGACTTAAAAACTAACAAAAACCACATGGTTATAACATATAGTTACAACAGTGCAAAGCAATACCGTAATTTGATAAGAACAGAGCATGGCACAGTAAAAGTCTCAAAGTCTCTCGAAAGTCCCATCATCTCATGCAGACGGTAAACCAACAGCGCCGCCAACTTGCCGATGCATGAGACCACAGTCCAACTCCAAGTCCGTCCGAAAACTCTGAGCCTCCCACCACCAATCGACACTGAGCACCGAGCAGCATCTCTGCCGAGTGCCTCAACCCCGGTCCCGGCAACAAGCGATTCGCAAAGCCGAGGATTTGGGGCCTTGGTCTCCGGAGATTCTCGATCGCACAGTGGCAGCGGCAGCGAAACAGACATTTCAGAAGTTACTCCAGATGTTCCTCTGCGCTTCTCACGGCTGTCTCCATCAAATCCGGATTGTGCACGGCCCCTAGTTACACATAATCGATATTCATTCGGAACGACCGCGCGCTGCATCGTGCCGCCATCTTCTCCTCCCTCTCTGCCATCCAATTTCTGAATGGACATTGAAACTATGAACACTACCTCACTACTTTTTTAATTTCTGTTTTTGCACTGCTTAACTATTTAACTATTTTGTATACATATTTAAACTTGATGTAATAAGTGGTTTGCTTTCCATATTATCAATATTGTACTGCTACCACAAAGTTAACAAATTTCACAACATATTCCAGTGATATCAATCCTGATTCTTATTCTGGGTATTGTGAGAAGTTTTGATGCCCTTAGGTAATAAGGGATTTGGTAGCATTGGAGGCTTTGGACAGGGTCCAGAGGAGCATGGGAGTAAACCCAAGAATGAAAGGGTTAACATATCAGAAGTGATTGATGGCTCTGGGCCTCGACTCACGAAAGTTCCGAAAAATTAAGGGGATCGAACTGAAACCTATCAAATGTTGAAAGGCAAGATGGAGTGGTTTGGGCAGGATGGTACCTAAAGTCAGGGAGTCTACGAGCAAAAGATACAGCCGCAGAATAGAAAGACATCCCTTCTATTCTGAGGAGATGGAAAAAGTTTTCTTTAGCCTGTGAGTGGTTAATCTGTGAACTTCATTGTTGTGTGACGGACATGGACTGTCCCTTTAAAAGGGAGAGAGAGAGAGAGAGAGAGAGAGAGAGAGAGAGAGAGAGAGAGAGAGAGAGAGAGAGAGAGAGAGAGAGAGACAGAGAGAGAAAGAAACTAACCACAGTACTGCTGCCTGCTTCTGGATTGCTATGGTGACAGAGAGATGGAGTTATGTGATGGACAGTTCGATGTTTACAGTTCCTTTGCAGCGTTTATTTAAGCAAGGTCAGATGACTGTCACGGACAGAGAGTGGAACACCGGTTAAGACGACCGATCAACGAAAGGAAGCCAGTGACAGAAGAGTCACTGGGTGGAACTTTCGAGTGCCCACAAGGGTGGGTTGAGGTTCCATCAGTGGCTATCACTGTGCGTAGGAGGGCTGACCCGGTGGAGGCTACCGGTGTGTCTACCCTTGCCTAGGTGGTAGTGCCCTCGAAGACGGTCCCCTTTGTGATGAGCTACGTTTCGCTAACTCGAGAGTGGATTCGGAGTCTGACGACGGAAGACCAACGGCACCTGTTTATTCGTTCTTCTCCTATTGTGGATTTCACCTCGGCTTACAAACACCTCTCTCCCCCCAACCAACTCCGTGCATTGAACTGAACTTCCTTACATTACCATGGTAAGACTTTAAATCTTGCCACCCGAGCTTGAACGAGTTTGGGAAATATATTTACACACACACACATATATTAATATACATACACATACACATAACACTGCTAAATTTGGATTTACCTGGTTTAAGTTACTATATTAACTAGTTACTAATAAATAGTGGTTTTAACATCAAAATCAGACTCCAGGTGTGTTCTGTAGCTGTTGGTTCATTTAAACCGTTACACATACGTAACAGTTGCAGACAGTCATGGAGACTAAGACAATGGGTATCTTTAAAGTGGAGGTTGACAAGAGCTTGACTATTCAGGGCGTCGAAGGTCATGGGGACAATGCAGGAGAGCTGTGGTTGAAAGAGCGAAATAAATCAGCCATGAACGAATGGTGGAGCAGACACAATGGGCTAAATGGTCTAATTCTGCTCCTCTGTCTTATGGTCTTTCAGGAGAAAGTGAGAGCACTTGAAGTATTGTATTATGTCAAAGATGATGTCAATTTTATTGTCATCTGCACAAGTCATGTATGCACAGATGTAATGAAAAACTTAACTGCAGCAGGGTCTCAGGCATAGTACATCAGATAAGCAACGTTCACTGGAAAAACATAAATTGAACATAATTTATACAGAATTCCTATAAGAAAGAAGAATTTGAACACAATAGAGGAAATTTTAGGGCAACGTTACCAAAGTGGTCTGAGTATTATTATATCAACTGTTGTATCGATTTGTTCAAGAAACAAATGGTTGAAGGGAGGTAGCTGTTTGTGAACCTGGTGGTGTGGGACTTCAGGCTTTTGGACCTCCTGCCCAGTGGTCTTGTTGACTTGATGGTGGGATCTTTCATGATGGAATTTGCATTCTTGACGCAGCACCTCCTGTAGATACTACTGCAGGTCGGGGAGGGATGTGTTTGCGTTGCTCGGGCAGGGTCCACTGCTCCCTGCAGCTTCTTGGGTTCCTTCTCATTGGAATTGTCATAAAAGACTATGATGGTATGAGTCAGGATAATTTCATTACTACATCTGTCGAATATTATTTGATGACAATACAAACCTCCTGTAACTCCCAGGAAATTACCGACACTGCTGTGCTTTCCTGATGATTGCATCTATGTGCAGGACTCAGGACAGGTCACGATGAAGGAGTTTACAGCTCAGATTTGCTGGAAGAGATCAGATACTGTCTGTGGTGGCATTTTCAAGGCTTTCAGGAGAACAAATGATTGACTTTCTAAATGGTGAAGGTGCTGATGAAAGGTTGACTATTTTCTTTGTGCATTCACTGGCACATCAGAAAGTTGGAGCATAAGCAGTCCATTCAGCCCATTGATCCCTGCTACTATTTGTGCTCCATATGAGCATCCTTGCATCTTACCTGCACGCCTTCCAATTTATTTCTCCAGCCTCCCAATTCTTCCACGTACAGATTGCTGAGCAGACTCAATGGGCAAATGGCCTGATTCTCCTCCAATGTCTTATGGTATTATGGAGAGCATTCTAAATGGTTGCATTACTGCCTTGCTAAGGATGTGGCACTGCAGAAGGTTGGAAAGAATTGCAGAGACTTTTAAATTTAGCCAGCTCTGTCGTGGACACCAACCCCTGCACGATGCCTTAAAAAGGCGACGTCCATCATTAAAGATCCCCACCACCCAGGACATGTCTTTTTTGCATAATTACAATCTGCGAGGAGGTACAGGAGTCTGAAGCCTCACACTCAGGTTTTTAGGTAAGAACCCATGAACACAAATTTCATATTTCTGCTCTGTTTTGCACCTTTTATTAATTTATTTTTGTAATCTGTTCTGTGATTGACACCTTGGTTCCAGTGGAACATTGTTTAATTTCGCTCTACATGTGCACGGTTGAATGACAATAAACTGATACTTCAGCTGGATCATTTCAAAACATAGTTATATTGAGATAGTACAGGCGAAAAAGCAACAACAAAATGTAGCATATGGTTACAGAGCAAGTGCAGTGAAGGTAGACAATAGGGTGTAAGGTCATGACAAATTAGATTGTGAAGTCAAGACTTCATCTCCATCATACAAGCTCACTAACTAACGTCCAGTAGTTGAGGCCAGGACACCAGTCGGAGGGCAAGCAGCAGAATGCCATGGAGATGCCCACTGACCACTGCTTAACCATCAGTTTTAAACGCAGGAACTTGGACCTGGTAGCCACCGACACGAAGGAGGCCTGGCACTTGAACTATGGCCTCACCAATCTGAAGAACTGAGACTCCAGCTTGAAGAAGCGGGAGTGACTGGATTAGTATCATTCGCGATGTGTGCCAGGGTTGTACCAAGGAGAGAGTGTGTCACTTCACTCACTGTCTTCTCCAAAAGCTGCCCTTGTCCGTCCTCACACTGTGTAGAAGGTCAAAGGCAGCAGGCACATGGGAATCACCTTCACCCCCTCCACAAGTCACGTTTCCTGACGTAAGACCATAAGGCAGTGGTTGTCAATAATTATTTACAATCAACTTCTATGTTTTAAAAGGTTATATGTACTCTATTTATAATACTGTGTATAATATTTATACATTGGGCATTAGTGAGATCCTTGTGACTGAGGACAGACTAGTGAGGTTTTAAATACCTGTTGCAATTTAGTTAAAAATAATTGAAGATCACCTCTTTTTGCAAAATCAAGATGGTTTCAATGTTTTGATGGCAGGTGAATGGATTGACTAAAAGCACATTCATCTAGAGAAGTGATGGGAAGTCCAATTAAAATCAATTTTGCTTTCTTCCGGAGCTGCGGAAAATTACTGTGAATATAGATAGATAGATAGATATACTTTATTGATCCCGAGGGAAATTGGGTTTCGTTGCAGCTGCACCAACCAAGAATAGAGCATAAATATAGCAATACAAAAACCACAAACAATCAAACAACAATAAGCAAACTATGCTAGATGGAAATAAGTCCAGGTCCAGCCTATTGGCTCAGGGTGTCTGACCCTCCACGGGAGGAGCTGCAAAGTTCGATGGCCATTGGCAGGCACAATCTGCCATTACTCCCAGTGTTGTATCTCGGTGGAATATGGCCAGAGTCCAACAGCAAAAAGTTCAATATCCGGTCTACAAACACGTTCCTCGATTGTAATATGACCAGGATTGCACCATCCGTTGTTAACCAGAACAACAAACCCCCAACTCCTTTATGCTTACCTCTCTCAGTGCACTTCCAGTCAGCCCGAACGGTCTGGAAGCCCTCCATGGAAAAGTTTTGGTCGGGTATGTCCTCATGCAGCCGCATTTCAGTAAAACACGTAACACTGCACTCCCGAAATGTTCTCTGACTCCTGGCTAGCACCGTCAACTCATCCATTTTATTGCCCACCGAACTCTTCTTCTCCATAAATCTCTGTTGTCTCGACCCGGTCCTCTTTTCTCGCCTTTGGGATCCCCCTCTGCATCCTCTGTGTATTTTCCTCCAGATTTCAGGAGGGGTGTCCGCTGCTCTTCGCTAAACCGGCCGGCATAAGCGTAATCAGCTGGTCCCTGGAATAAACAATGCGACCATACTGCTGCCCCGCTAATGAGACGTGTCTGAATGTAACTAATCACAGCGCTAAAAGCCCAAATAAAACTCTCTCCACCAGCATGTTAGAGAGGGTGCAGCTTCAATGTGTTACCGTGAAAAAAATACAACAAATAACGTAAGTAATATGGTAAATAACGTAATATCACTAGAATCCAGAAATTTTGCCTGCTGCATTTGAATTTTGCTTCGTTATCTCACTGCGCAACTTAATAAGATATTCCTGCAACTTGGTGTCAATGTCGTTCACATTCTCCTGAAATGAATCCACCACCCAATTTGGTATATGCATCTCCTGCAGGTCTGTGAACCGAAATTGCATAGCAGTTTGCAGTGATCTCAAATGATCAAGATACAATAAGATCATCATCTTGCAATTCTATGCTGAGTGGCCAGTGAAGGAAATTGCATGAACTCAATGTCCAATATTGCTACTGAAAAATGTAAGTTTCACAAGGAACAGCCTCCTCTTTGCATGATATAAAATTGCCATTTTTTACTTTTAAATGTTGGTTCAATAAACTCAGTTTTTCATATTGATCCGACAGGTAAAGTATGTCAGACTTGGCAGCAACAATTTGTTCTCCGAGATGCTTATCACTTAGAAATGCTACAATACTTCGTTTAACAATGCAGCGAAGAGAATTACCTTTTCATAGCCATCGGACCTCTGTATGCATTGGAAGCCATTCATAATCTTCTTCATTTCCCTCACGAAGTTGTCGAGAAAGACGATCTTAAAATGCAATTAATTTGCAATCAAAGTGATGGGAGTGCCTCCTGTTAGTGTCGCCTTTTGATGAAGTCCTTGATGCCAAGGAAGTTAGTGGCAATTATGAAATTCTGTCGCTTTTCCCGATCCTGTGCAATTGCACCTCCATATATGAAGTTTATGCAACCAGTCAAAATGCGTGGTACATGGCACATTTATTGTAGTCACATGTAAGATCGTAATGAAATGGATTGTGAAGACATGAATCCATTTTATTGTACTGGGGGAAGCTGGTTACCATGATGTGCTGAGCTGTTTCCACGACACTTCATTTTCTTGTAGTCACATGCTGGATTGCAGTGAGGTAGATTGAAGTCATGAGTCAATCTGACTACTACAGAACTATTCAAAGGTCTGATAACTGCAAGGTAGAAGCTGTACCTGACAAGTCCATTCCCCGCGCAGCTAAAGATGGCTGTGACTTCCTACCTTTTCTCTGAATTATCGATCACAGCTGTGACCATATTCCCTTGGGACAGGCAGGCAGTCCTGAATCTGACCGATGGAAGTCTGCGTACTCACTGTGCTGATGGTCCTCGGATTATCGCCGGGTGTGTCTACCATTGTTTTTGGCTGGTTGGCTCGCCGGAGGTTCAGTGGGACGGGCCAGCAAGCTGGACCAGAAATTGAGTGGCTGAGTGGGAGAATGGAATCTGTAGTCAAGAAGCCAGGAAGTGAGCGAAGGATCTCCGTGGGGGCAGAGGTCAGCTGGGGAGTGGAAGTGACCGAGGAGAGGAAGGTCAGGGTGCAAAAGGGGACAGCCAAGATGATTCCGAACAGCAAGAAGATTCAGGCAGGCAGAGAAGTGGACTGGGGCGACACAAAGGCAACAGAGGGGCTCCCGGAGTTAGAACACCATTGTCTGAAGATAGGACAGTCAATCAAGAAATTGAAAAGATAAGTCCTTATATTTCATCAAAAACAGATGTCTGGAATCCCAATTCTTATGGAGTAGATGAAGGTAAAAAGGATTATATAAATAGATCTGTCCATGTTTGCTTGAGAGAGTTTGAGAAATGATACGTATCGGCACAAATGTATATCTGTGGTCTTCTTCTTCTGTAACCCATCCCCTTCAAACTGACATATTGTGCATTCAGACATGCTTTTCTGTACACCACTCTTGTAATGCATGATTATCTGAGTTACTGCCATGATCCTGTCAGCTTGAACTAATCTGGCCATTCTCCTCTGACCCCTCATTCACATGGTGTTTTTACCCACAGAACTGCTGCTCACTGGATGTCTTTATTGTTTATCCCATTGTCTTCTGTAAACTCTAGATACTGGTGAGTGTGAAAATCCCTAAACAATATAAGTTTCTGAAATACTCAAATCACCCCATCAGGCATCAACAATTGTTCCACGGTAGAGTAACTGAGATCACATTTCTTCCTCCATTCTAATGTTTGGTCTGAATAACAACTGAACCTCTTTACCACGTCTGCATGGTTTCATTAATTGAGTTGTTGTCACATGATTGGCTGATAAGATTGTTGTATTAACAAGCAGTTGTATAGCTGTACCTTATAAAGTGGCCATTGAGTGTACTTTCAGTATCATTTGCAATTCTGTAAAGTTTAGGCAGTATTAACGAATACAAAAGACTGTGACTCAAAAATGAATGCTGATTCTTTTCCTTGCTTGTGCTGAATTCATCTTTGTTTGCCATCTCTTTCTTGGCCACCTCCTCTCTTTTTCCCTCTCTGTGAAGTAATTTAGACTGTCCTTCCTGATGAGGGGAGTCACTCTGTTTGGCAAGTAAGATTTGTGGTTGTGAAACAACCTCAGGTTCTGGGGCCTCCTCCGTGGTGGTTGCAAAAGATTACTCTGAAACTGCAGGAAGTGGTTCTGACAGCTCCCGGTTAGTACTGAATTTATATTTCTGTTTGCCACCTCTTTCTTGGCCACTTCCTCTCTTTTTACCTCTCTGTGAAGTAATCTAGGCTGTCCTTTTGAAGATTAGCTTTATTTATCACATATGCATTGAAACAGTCAGTGAAATGCCTTATTTTGTGTTAACGGCCAACACAGTCTGAGGATGTGGTTAGCCGGGGGCAGCCCACAGTACTGGGACCAACATAATACGCCTACCATTCACGAACCTGAACCCGGACATTTTTGAAATGAGGGAGAAAACCATAGCACCCGAAAGCAACTATTCCAGTCATACAAAATTCTTTCAGGTATTGCTGAAAATCGATCCCCAATTATGATCTTTGGCACTGCAAAATGATTGCACTAACCACTTGGCAACAGTGATACCCCAGCTGGTAACTAATAGAGGGAGTTCTGAACTCTTGCTTGATTGCAACAGGTCTTGGTTACCATGTTCAACTGAGCTTCTGGAACGACTCAATGAGGAGGTACCAGTTTCTTCCAATTTCCTGTCTTGCACTCTTCAAGGAATTTCTAAATGGGAAAAATATTCAGAAATCAGTGTTTGAAATGGACTTGTGCGTCCTTGTACTTGATTTCCTAAAGGGTAACTTGCAGACTGAGTCGGTGGTAAGGAAGGTAAAGACAATATTAGCATTCATTTCAAGAGGACTGGAATATAAAGTTATGGAATAATGCAAAGATTGCTTTACAAAGATTGCTCAGAATGCTCCTGGAGTGTTGTGAGCAGTTTTGGGGCCTTAGCTGAGAAAGGATGTGCTGGCATTGGAAAGGGTTAATAGGAAGTTCACTAGAATGATCCTGCGAATGAAACAATTTACATACGAAGAGCACTTGATGGCTCTGTGGTTGAGAAGAATGAATGGGGGAGGGGATCTCATTAAAAATTATTGAATATTGGAATTTTAGATATAGTGGACATGGAGAGTATGTTTCCAATAGTTGAAGAGTCTAGGACAAATGGGCACGTACTCAGAATTGAGAGACATCCCTTTCGAACAGAGATAATGGAATTTCTTCAGCCAGAGGTTGATAAATCTAAGGAACTGATTGCCACAGACAGTGGTAGAGGTTAATTCATTGGGAATATATGAAGTGAAGGTGATGGGTTCTTGATTATTAAGTGGTCTTTGTTTACAATGCAACCATCACTATGTTTCGAAGTTTAACACGCAAAATGCTGGAGGAGCTCAGCAGGTCAGGCAGCATCCATGGATGTGAATATTGTGTCAACATTTCAGGCTGAGATCTTTCGTCAGGATTGAAAAGGAGGCGTGCAGAAACCAGAGTAAAGTGGTCAATATGTCAAATCCTTAGCAGCAGTTGAATATTCAGGTTGTAGAATGTTACAGAATAAATGCTGATAACTGGGACTAATATATCTAGATGGCTGAGGGCCTGTTTCTGTGCTGTATGGCTTTACTACACTTCATGGCCTGACAGATCCTTTAATTACCTGCCATTTCCTATCAGCATTAATTATTTAACTGCCCCTTGACACTGACACAGAACAGTAGAGAAACAGTGCAACACTCTCACAGTGCGAGCGATCAACAGTCGGTTCAATTCTGCCGCTCTCTGTAAGGACTTCTTACATTCTCCCCGTGACTGCATGGATTTCCTCCGTGTGCTGAGATTTCCTATCACATTCCAAGGATGTACGGGTTAAGTTCAGTAAGTTGTAGGCGTGCTCTGTTAGGACTGGAAGTGTGGTGATACTTGCAGACTGCCCAGCACATCCTCGCCCAGTGTTGGTCATCGACGTAAAAATAATGCATTTCATTGTATGTTGCAATGTATATGTGGGAAATAAAACTAATGTTGTTTTTGATAAAGCTAAGCTTGCACTTTCTCATCTCGTACCCGCTGATATCACCGAAGGGAAAATGCTTGGGTATGATTATGTACAGACAGTTTCTGTCTGAAACACCAGGATGCAATGCAATTGTTTGCTTATGGGAAACTGACAGAGTAAACAGTACACATGGAAGAAATTGCACAAGCAAATACAGTGATGAGCACAAAATAGCAGAGTGCAATCAAGAATCCTGAATCACAGTGAAGACAGGTGTAAACGTAAGCTGTATCTCTGCTTTTTGCACCTCGGTCAGGCTAGGGCTTTATTCCTTAGTACGTGAAATGTGTCATTTGTGTCAATAATAAACAGTGTGAGGATTGTGCTGGTATGACCCGCAAGAGTCGCCATGCTTCCAGCACCGACATAGGAGTACAGCCTACTAACCATGACCTGCACGACTTTGAAATGTGTGAGGAAACCCACACAGTCATGAGGAGATCTCCTACAGACAGCGGTGGGAATTGAACCTCGAGTGGTGAATGCTGGCACTGACTGACAGCTAATGAACAGGATGGGAGAGTGCAGTTAATTAAAGCATCTGTCAGGCCATGAGGTGTCACAGAGCCCTATCGCAGGGAAAAAGGCCCTTTGGCCCACATCTCAATGCAGATACATCTGTGTCAGCCCATTGTCTGCATCTGAAATGTAGCCTTCTGCAACTTAGATATTCAATGGCCCCAAAGATATTTTAGGGTGACAGTTATTCTGGTTCCAGGAGCAGCAGAGTAATTCAGGTGAGATTCCAACAGCACAAACGTGGACTTGGATAGGTATTTACTGCATGAGGGGTACCTGCCGAAGAGGGAATGTCTCCTGTACCAAAGGATGTTACTAATACTAGCTCCATTTGAAGTTGTACACTCAGACTGGATAATGGAATAAAGGTCATGCATTTAAGATGAGAAATGGTAAATTCAGAAGAAATATATGGGACAGGTTCTTTTTCCACACAGAGTGGTTGCTGCCGGGATTAGTAGTAGAGGGAACTGTAATGGAGGTATTTGAAAAGGCTCTTGGGTAGGTACATGAAGAGATATGGACATTGTGTAGGCAGAAGGGATTTGGTTAGCTTGGATTTAGTTACTATTTTAAGGTTGTTACAGCCAGGGGTGGTAATGGGGCCAAGTTCCCGTTATCTATTAAAGGCTCCCAGTGGTGTGTGCCTCTGATAACCAAATTCATCTGTGGCTTTGCTACCAAGCCCGGCGGAACCATTTCTACTAATGTGAGAAGGGGCAAAGGAGAGTTACTGTGGCCTTAAAATCAGTCACTTCCGACAGATGAGGCTCATCAACTATGGTTGGCAGCTCATCTAGGAGAAGGAAAAGTCTGATCTCAAAGCTCTGCTGCCTTGCTGCCATACCCACTCATGCGGAAGGCTTTGGGAGTAAACCCTAAGGGAAAGATCCGGAACTGGAATACTGAGTTCAATGCTGACCAGCAACTTCTGTGATGCTTCTGGTACCAAACTCTATCGGTTTCTGCCTTTGGATTCATCAGATGTGTGGAGAGGGGAAGTTTGCTCTCTCTGAGGCGCTGCCCAGACTTGTGTACCTCGACAGCTAGGACACAACATCCATGGTCAACTCTGACTGACAGAGGCCCTCATCATCATCGATAGTGAAGGATTTGTGCTACAGAAACGTAACTGGTCATTGTAAATTGTCCTGTGGTTCGGCTAAGTTCAGTAGGTAGGCTGTTGGGCAGTGCTTCTCATTGGTACAGAAGGACCTGCTCCATGCTATATTTCTAAATAAATAATGAGCAAATTGTGTGTGTTACTCTGAATTCCCAGGATCAGCAGAATCTCTTGTCTTTATGAACCTGAATCTCTTGTTCTGATCTCTGCTATTGTTTTTCTCCTCCCCCCCATCCCCATCCCTGAACCCCTGCAGTACTGATTGACAACATCCAGGAGTTGAAGCCAGGTCATCAGTCAGAGGTCAAGCAGTGGTACACCAAAGAGGTGCCCACCAGCATCTCCTTCACCATTGTCTTCAAGGGCAGGAAGAAAAACATGGACCTGGTGGCCGTCAATGCTACAGAGGCCTGCCTCTGGATCTGTGTCTTCACCAAATTCAAGAAGAGAGACTGCAGCATCAACAAGAGAGTGTGACTAGACCAATATCGATTGCAATGTGTGCCAGGGGTTACACCACGGAGGGAGGGTGCCACTTTGCCAATTGTCTTCTCTAACAGTGGCTGTCGAGTCTGCTCCCACCCCGTGTAGAAGGTCAAAGCAGAAGGCACATGGGAATAAAGTCCCATCCAAGTCATGATTCCTTACATAAGACAATAATGCAGTGGTTGTCAATATTTTTGATACAATCTGGATGTTTTAATAGTTTCAGATCACTAGTATGTGTTGTGAGATTTGTTAACTTGGTGGCAGCAATACAATGCATAACACGATAAAAACTAGAAAAATAAATGAATTACAGTAAATATATATGTATATTCAGTAGGTAAATTAAAAATAGCAATGCAAAAACAAAAATAATAAAAAAGTGATGTAGTCTTCATTGGTTCAATAACTATTTAAAAATCTGATGGCAGAGGGATGGATGCTGTTCTTGAATTGCTGTGTGTTTGCCTTCAGGCTTCTGTACCTCCTTGTTGACATTAACAATGAGAAGAGAGCATGTCTGGGTGATGGGGGTCCTTAATATTGGATGCCCCCTTTCTGAGGCAATACTTTTTAAAGATGTCTTGGTATACTACAGTGCCTTGTACCTATGATAGAGCTGACTAATTTTACAATTTTCTATAGCTTCTTTTGCTCCTGTGCAGTAGCCCTACCCCATTCCAGACGCTGATGCAACCTGTCAGAATATTTTCCACTGTATAACTGTATAATTTTCAGTGTTTTAGGTGACAAACCAGATCTTCTCAAACTCCTAATGAAATATAGCTGCTGTCTCACCTTCATTATAGCTACCTCAATATGTTGAGACCAGGTTATATCCTCAGAGATACTGACACCAAAGAACCTGAGATTGCTCACTCCTTCCACCTCTGATCCCTCTGAGGATTGGGTTGTGTTCCATCGTTTTACCCTTTCTGAAGTCCACAATCAGTTCTTTAGTCTTACTGACATTGAGTGCAAGGTTGTAGCCGCGACACCACTCTACTTGCTGGTATATCTCTCTCCGCTACTCCTCTCGTCACTATCTGAGATTCTGCCATCATCAGCAAATTTCTCAACGGCATTTGAGCTGTGCCTAGCCACACAGTCATGGCCTTAGAGAGAGTAGAGCAATTGGCTAAGCACACAACCCTGAGGTGCGGCAGAGTTGATTGTCACTGAGGAGGAGAAGAGCAAGCCCCTTCCACATGCTAATTTATATACCCAGGATATTTGAAACGGGACACAAGTAGGAGAAGCAGCTGCAGTTTCTAAGCTAACATATCACAACAGAATAGCCAATGAGATGGTCTTCCATTTAATTTTACACACTGATTCTTAGATGTGATCAACCAGGTGAGTGATGTTACCCAATCCATCAGGAATGTAGGTGCAACATTCTTGACTAATATCAGTTTAAGTGTCACCTTCCTTTGTGAGCAGGTAATTCAAGGCCATCAAAATCAGTTCCCAGACAGTCTGGTTGTACCATGCTGAGAAAGGCTAATGATTGAAATACCCTTTCTTTCTAATAAACCTCTTACCAGACAGCATGGGCAAGGTGTTCACCCAGGGCACTAGATGGCATAAATATAGCACCACATATCAAGCAGGACACCCTGTGGGAATAGTAGGTCAGCCTAGCAACTGCAGATCCACTGAGTGCCATTCAGCTTCCAACAAGTGCCCAGCTTCACAACAAAATTTGGCATACATAACCATCACAGATTACTGCTCCTGCTGATACTTGCCACCCACCTTATACCTAGTACCTGTACTCAACATCCCACCTTCACCAACACTCCCCGTCAGGTGGGGAAATCACTTGAAGGGTCAAGACGTTACAATTGTATAAATGGTACGTAGGGAAACACAAGCCCTTAAAGCACTTACTCCGACAGGGTTACTAAGGCTCAAGTTCCTTGAGGCTGTTAGCATACTCTGGGTAGCGGTTGCTGAGTTAGACTACTGCCTCCCAGCTCCCCTCAAGCAGAATGCCAAAACTGGAGAAGCCAGATTTTGGTCATCGAAGCGATTGATATCAGTGGCATCTTTTCACTGATTTAGTAAGGAGTCTTCATACAAATTCAGCAATCTGACTCATTGGTCCAGTGTACAAATTCAAACTCCATCCAGAAGGAGTTTTTACAGCATCTCCCACCACAAATCAGCATTCACCACATTGGTATTCTGTGACGCAGGAAGATACAAATACACTTAGTCCTGGTTTGTCACTGGATATTTAAAAAACACAGCAATGACAAAACTACCAGAATTCCTTCCCAAATGCTCAATTCCGACTGAATTGTGGGCATTTCATATGCAAAATAAAGTTGCCCAAATTTATAGGAAGAGGCATGCAGGTTAAACGACGCCCTACCGACACCAATGAGGCCTGAACCTCTGCTGGCAAACATTAGCCAGTAGTCTTTGTAGTGAACCCTGAAGGGAAGGTGAGGAATCTGGCAGAGAACAAAAGGATATTTACCAAGGTCTTGAAGTAAGACCCTTCCCCCTCAACAGTCTCCCTTTTTTGCTCCTCCTCACAGTATTTCCATATTGTACAGAGGGTGGGGATAGAAGCCTCATTTACCTGCTCCTGCGGAACCCCAGCATTAAGCAACTGTTATGTAACCGGCACAATGACTATCAATCGAGACAGGTTATATAAAAACAACCAAACATCAATTAAACACGAATAAACAAATCAAAAAAATGAAAACCTTAACCGGAGTTTAACCGCTATGCAGTCGTTCAACAAATCGTCACTCGGTACTGGTTCTTAAAGCGTTAAATGCGCAAACAGTTCTTAAAGCAGTAAAGTCAGATATAGTTCTTAAAATGGTAAATTGGAAAGTCCACAGGATTTATATGTTCAATTGGGAGACACTTCTTTGGAGAAGGATTTCTTCATAGACACGACTTTCCTGTTGGTTCTGTCCGAAGGATTCATGATGCAGTAAATAAACAGTTTAAAACAACTGACCTTAATTTCTTTTAGAGAGCAAACCTTGCATGAACTCTTTTCTCTTTTGGCAAGAGTAATCAGTGATGCAGGTCACTACTCCTTCAACGAAGACTCAATAAGGTCGATCCTTTGTTAAACTGCTGAACGATACCGACTCCTCTCAATCCTTTGGGTTCTGTACTTCGATAAAGTCTTCACTCTCCCTTCTACTGCTGGAATAAGTTACATCAACACATCTAGCAAAAATGTCCCATCCAGTAATATTGTACCTTGCAACAGAAGGCAACACTCCGTTTTAAAAATGAAACTGCATCATAAAAACATATATGCAACAGAAACGGATACACAGTACGTTCTAGCTGGACATCTAAAAACTAAAAAACTAACTGCGTCATCTGGGGTCTGCCCTTATATACCCGTGGTGCACATGTCATCACGTGACCTCACATCGGAAGGAAAATTACATCAGGTGACCTCCAAAAGACCATTACATCATTCTCACAAAAAAAATCACAGATCTCCCTGAGGCATGTAACACAACACTAAAAAGAATTTCTTTACAGGACATGTGGGACCTCTCTTCTCCGACCCCCCACACCCCGTCTGCTTATCTAACTTTTGTACTTGGCTACACGCAGCCTATTCTCCATTCTCTAAACCTTGCAGTTATTGAATGGTTGTACTTACAGGATAACCAACAGCTGCTGCTATTAAAAGGCAGCACTTCCTCTTTTATTGGAAAAATCACCAAAGGAATCATGTGTCCTCCCAATCCAGAAGTTAAATCAACATCCTCTGGTGGGGTACCACTGTCACGGTATATTTCTGTGATAACAGCCCACTGGTGTAGAACTTTAGAACCCTCCTCTACTCTGCTCCATTCTGCTTGGAGTTTTATATTCCATTCAGCAAGAGTGGGATAACCAAGTTTAACTGCTGCTGTTACCCAAATCCATGGTGATGCATTGTGCTCAGGGGAAGCAAGCAGTGATCTCAGGGTGTTATTGATTGCATGTTGGGACATTAGCTATTAGTTCGACTCACTCTGGCACTGCCCCCAGCACATCCCATAACCTCAGTAACCACGCAGCCAAAGTCTCCCCAGCCTTTTGTCTGTACCTATCCCCTAATTCCCTGAGCTCTGTTGTCTCAAAGGTCTCCATTACACCATCCCCAACATATTCTGAGCCTCCCCCTTCTCCCTCCTGAAAGGAAGAAGCTCCAGTACATTGCCCCCGATGGCAGGTGTGGGAATGCGTAATCCCTGGCCTGGCCCGTTCTGTTTCAGACACATGTGGGAGAGAGTGAACATCAAAGATTAGACTGAGTGGTCCACACTATTTTCATCATTTTCATCTCTCCCACATTTTCATCATCCAGCCAGTCATCCCCATCTTCCAGCACCACAGTGGGATCATCACACCGTCTCAACATGGCTCGACCCTTAACAGTATCAGGTTCCTAACTGGCCCTTCCAGCCAACTCCAAATCATGTACTTTCATTAACCAAATATCTGTACATTTGTATCTTCGAACTTCATTCCCCTACTCTGAGCCATCAACAGCGATTCGCTCAGAACAATGCAGCGCTGACTGAGATCTTCCAATTCATTCTTAAGGCTCGCTATGGTTTTATACTGATGTCTCACAATTTTTGCAAACAGCCAGCAAGCATCCGACAGTTCTCTTTCCTCACGGGAAAAACCAGCGATTTGATTATAGAAGCAATGTTTCATCCCCGCTTCAGCCCCGGTGAAATCTAACTGGTCCAACCAATGGGCATTCCAGAGCACATCAGTAAGTTAGCGAGACTTCCGAAGCCTGCGCTGTTATTTGTCCACCCTGGGACTCTGCAACTCTCAAACAGAGGGTCTTCTCTTTTAAATAATAATAGGCATCCGTTAGCTTTATGAGACCATGGATTTGCACTTTGGAAGGTTTCCAGGGCGCAGACCCTGGCAAGGTTGTATGGAAGACAAACAGTTGCCCATGCTGCAAATCTCCCCTCTCCACGCCACCAATGTTGTCCGAGGGAAGGGCATTAGGACCCATACAGTTTGGCACTGGTGTCATTGCAGAGTAATGTGTGGTTAAGTGCCTTGCTCAAGGATACAACACGCTGCCTCAGCCAAGGCTCAAACAAGCGACCTTCAAATCACTAGACGAACACCTTAACCACTTGGCCATGTGCCAACACTCTTTTAAATAGCTTCCAACAGAAATGCATTTATGCTCAAAAAACCACAGCTCACTCGCAGTGCCAAAATGTAATGTTGAATCAAGTTCATTGGTCTGGCCTATGATACCGAAGTGGGGTACGGAGGCCAGGTTCTGTAGCTTTTCGATCAGGATGGAAGTAATGATGGTGTTAAGTGCTGAGCTACAGGTAGGGAACAGCATCCTGACAGGTGTTCATATTGTCCGGGTGACATAAGGCTGCATGAAGAGCCGTTGACCTATTGCAGCCCCAGGCAAATTGTACTGGGTCCAGGTCCTGGCTGAGGCAGCAGTTGATTCTGTCTATGACCAAACCCACAAAGCATTCCATCACCGTATATGTGAGTGCAACTGGATGATTGTCGTTAAAGCAGCTCACACTACCCTTCTTGGGCACTGCTATAATTGTGTCCCTTTTGAAGCAGGTGGGAACTTCTGACTGCAGATATCAGAGATTGTTGTCACAAGTTTTCTGAGCCTTACCAGGTACTCTATCAGGTCCTGCTGCCTTGCGAGGGTACACCCTCATGAAAGACACCCTGACGTCAGCCACCCAAGAGATCACAGGGCAACCAAGTGCAGCAGAGATCCTCACAGCTGTATTTATATCCTCCTTTTCAAAGCGGGAATAAAAGGCCTTCAGTTAAATATAATGTTAGAAGTGTATATGAAAACTGAAACAATTTCAAACTTCTGAATAAGATAAGAAAGGGAGGAGAAGATGGTGACGTGACGCAGCTCGCAGCGGCCACTCTGGTGGCGATGTCTGTTATTTGTCAAGTAGTGTGCCGTGTACAATCCTGATTTGATGGAGATGGACGTGAGAGCACAGAGGAACATCTGGTGAAACTTCTGAAATGCCTGCTTCGCTGCTGCTGCTACTGTTTGGTCCAGAATCTCCGGAGGGGAAGGCCCCGAGTCCTCGGCTTTGCTTGTTGCTCAGCGGACGGGGCGGGGTCGAAGCGCTCAGCAGAGGATGGTGCTCGGTGCTCAGTATCGAAGGGTTGGTCAGTGGCTCGACGTTTTCGGACGGACTCAGAGTCCGCTGTAGTCAGGTGTTTCCAATGCTGCTGCATCAGCAAGTTTGCGGCGCTTGGAGGTTCAATGGTGGGGAGAGTTTCTCCCTTCTGCCGTCTGCGTGAGATGTTGAGGCTATGAGACTTTTTTTACCATGCCCATGGTCTGCTGTTTATCAAATTACGGTATCGCTTTGCACTGTTGTAACTATATGTTATAATTATGTGATTTTGTAAGTTTCAGTCTTGGTTTGTCCTGTGTCTTCTTGTGATATCATTCTGGAAGAACGTTGTATCATTTTTAATGCATGCATTTCTAATTGACAATAAACGAGGACTGAGTGTCCTCATAATCTAAATCTAAATAATTCAAATCTAAAGATACTTTATTTATAATAATCCATATATAATATTCTTTAACTCAGCAATGGAGACACCTAAAATATTGCTCAAAATTTAGTGAGATGATTGTGACTGATGCAAATTACTGAATATCGGTTTGCAACTTGGTGAAAGGTAATCGAAGATCACCTTACTCCACATTCACCTAAATAAGAGGTGGGAAATCTAATCAAAAACAATTTTACTTTCTCCCAGAGCTGTGGAAACTTATAGTGAATATCACTAGTTACCCAGAAATTTTGATTGCTGCATTTGAATTCTGCTTATGTTGTTATTTCACACCGCAGTTTTATATGTGGTGTCGACATCATTCACATTCTTCCCAAATGGATCCACCACCCAATTTGGTATATGTGTCTCCAGCAGGTCTGTGAACCAAAATTCTCTCTCAGTTTGCAGTGGTTTCAAATGGTCAAGAGATACAGTCAGATCATCATCTTGCAATTCTGTTCTAAGTGGCCAGCGAAGGAAATTGCATAAACTCACGACATCCAATATTCCTGCAGAAAAGATTGTTTCCCAACGAAACTGGTAATAGCAGCCTCTTTGCATGATACAGGATTGCATTTTTTATCCTTTTAATTGTTTGGTTAATAACCTCAGGTTTTCAATCATATCTGACAGATGAAATATGTCCAACAGCAGCAACATTTTGTCCTGCAACCTGCCTATCACTTAGATTTGCTGCAGAACCATTCTGAAGGGTAACAAAGTGATGCACACAATTAGCTTTTGATAACCATCCAACCACTGTATGCATTAGTAGTCATTCAAAATCTTCTTCATTCCGCTTATAAACTTGTGAAAAAACAGAATCTTTAAGTACATTTGATTTGATGAAGTTGATAGCAGCAGAGATGTTGGAGAAATATCCTCCCAATATTTTTGCAATTAAATGCTGATGGTGGATGCCACCATGTGTGTAAGAAATGTCTGTAGAGCAATTTTATTATATGAACAATGAATCCTCTCTATTTTCCAACCTTTGAAGCAGCACTACCAGATGCACAAGCCATTATATTTTCCAGTGGTATACCGTTTTCAGGGAAATAACTCTTGACTTCTTCAAAAATAGTTGTTTGTAAAACATTGAATGTGGGTCTTCAGTCTCCTGTACCTTCCCTGATGAGAAGAGGGCATGTCCTGAATGATGGGTGTCCATAATGACAGATATCGACCTTTTGAGTCATTGCCTTTTGAAGATGTTCTTGTGGTGAGGGTGCTTGTGCCCCTTATGGAGTTTACAACCTTCTGCTGATCTTTCTGTCATGTGCATTGGTGCCTTCAAACCAGATGGTGATCCAACCAGTCAAAATATTCTCCATGGTACATCTACAGAAATCGCTGGAGTCTTTGGTGACACACCCTGTTCCACAGGGTGGTTCATGAGGTGGCTAACGTGAAATAACAGGCCATTCGGCCCACAACATCTGTGCTGACCATGATGTCAACCTAACTAACAGGCAGTGAATAGACCTGCCCGGGTGTGCTCCCAGACTGCTCACGTGTCTGTCTCGTGCCTGTGAAATGTTGTCACCGAGTCTGCTTCCACCACCTCCCCGGCAGTAGTGTGTTCCTCGAAACTCCCACTTCCTGTGGAACAAAAAAACCTGCTTCACAAATATCCTTTAAACCCAAACACACCAATCTTTCCAATTGTAGCCAGTCATTTCTGCTCTTTGGTGATTTTTATCACCAGGTATTCCCTGTTTATGAAAGCTAAATTCTTGTTTTTGCCTTTTGCTTAACTTGACAGTCTCTGCCTGTACTGAGCTGTTTTTTCACTCAATATTCGTCATGGCGCTTTTCTTTGACTCAGACGTGTTGCTGTGTTTCAAGAGTTGGGAAATTATCTCAGGTTCATTTTAAAAATAGCTTGTAGCCACTGCAATGTGTCATAACTTTGAAACATTAAACCAATTCGAAGTAAGACACAGGAGACCAAAATGTGAGTCTAACTTTGTGTTGACCTGAAACGAGGTGCACATATATCATGAGATCACATGATTACATATGCAATTCACATAATTTTACATATAACCAGTAATGAATTACTGACAAAGTAAACAAAGAAGTATTCTCAATCATTCAACATATATACAAGATTACTCAAATATTACTGAAATATTAAACACACAACATCAACCTCTTCCTTTAAAAAAAATGACTTGGCCTCCACTGTGACCTGTGGCAATGAATTCCACAGATTCACCAGCCTCTGGCTAAAGAAAGGCCTCCTCATCTCTGTTAGAAATGAATGTCCCTTTATTCAGAGGCTGTGTCCCCTGGTCCTGAACTCCCTCAACAGACAAAGCAGACTCTCCACATCCACTCTTTTGAGGTCTTTCAAGATTCGATACATTTCCTTGAGATCTCCCCTCATTCTTCTGAACTCCAGAGAGTAAAGACCCAGAGCTAGCAAACTCTCCTCATATGATAAGCTTGTCAATCCTGAGATCATATTCATCAACCTCCTTTGAAACCTCGCCAACGTCAGCACATCCTTTCTTAGATAAGGACCCAAAACTGTTCACGATAATCCAAGTGAGGCCTCACCAGTCCCTTATAAAGCCCCAGCAATTTTCCTTGCTTTTATATTATAGTCCTCTTGAAATGAATGTGAATATTGCATTTATCTTCCTCTCCACCGACTCAACCTGCAAAGTAACCTTAACGGAATCCTGGACAAGGACTGTCAAGTCCCTTGGCATTTCAGATTTTTGAATTTTCTTGCCATTTAGAAAATAATTTATACATTTATTTCTTCGACCATAATGGATGACCATACACTTCCTGACATTGTATTCCATCTTCCATTACTTTGCCCATTCTCCTAATCTGTCAAAGTCCTTCTACAGCCTGGCTGCTTCCTCAACACTACGAGCCCATCCACCTATCTTTGTGTCAATTCAAACTTGACCACAAAGCCATCAATTCTGCCATCGAAATCATGACATAAAAGAAATGGTCCAAACGTCGACCCCTTTGGAACACTAGTGGTCACTGGGAGCCAACCAGAAAAGATTCCCTTTATTCCCACTCTTTGCCCCCTGTCAATCAGCCAATGCTGTATCCATGCTCGTACCTTTCCTGTAATACCATGGGTTCTTAATTTGTTAATCAGCCTTATATTTGGTACATTGTCAAAGGGCTTCTGAAAATCCAAGTATACAGCATCCACTGATTCTGACTTGTCTGTCCTGCTTGTTATTTCTTCAAAGAATTCCAACAGATTTTGTCAGGCAAGATTTTCCCTTAAGGAAACCAGGCTGATTTTGGCTGATTTTATCACGTCTCCAAGTTCCCTGAAACTACATCCTTAACAATTGACTCCAACATCGTCCCAACCACTGAAGTCAGACTAACTGTCCTATAATTTCCTTTCTTCTACCTCTCTCCCTTGGAGACACACTCCAAAATCTATTGACTCTTGAAAGATTATTAATCTTTCAATCTCTTCAGCCACATCTTTCGGAACCCTGGGTTGCAGAACTTTTGGACCAAGTGATTTATCTAGTCCTTTCAGTTTCCCAAGAACCTTCTCCCTATTAATGACAAGTTGACACACTTCTGCCCCATGACACTCTCGAACATCCAGCATACTGCTCAGAGTGAAGACTGTTGCAAAATGCTTATTCAGTTCAACCAGCATTTCTTTGCCCCACATTACTCCCTCTCCAGCATCATTTTCCAATGGTCTGGTATCTACTCTCACCTCTCTTTAACACTTTATTTAACTGAAGAAATTTTGGTATCCGCTTTAATATTACTGCCTAGCTTACCTTTGTATACAACTTTCTCCTTCTTTATGACTTCTTTAATTGCCTTGTGTTGGTTTTTAAAAGTTTCCCAATCCTCTACCTTCCCACTAATTTTTTGCTCTATTACGTACCCTCTCTTTGGCTCTTATGTTACCTTTGACTTCAGTTGTCAGCCATGGTTGTGCCATTGTGTCTTTATGTAACACTCAGCTATATTGGCTCATATTTATCTGGGGGAAGCCTCGTCCGCCGCCCACCTTCTCTCCCGGTTACGTCGGTTGCTGTACAAATGCCACCTGATTCGGCTTCAAACATCAGTCATCAGCCAGCACACAATGTACGTTTTACCAATTACAGTTTATAAATATTACTAAGTCTATGAGATTAATAGAAGTACAATACAAAAAGGAATGGAAAAGGCACCAGACTTATCAAAGTTCAATTTCTTCGTGCACACGTTGGAGCTCGGGACCTCCTTTCTTCCCTCTGCGATCCACTCGGACCCCTTCGACTCGCAGCTCGGGACCACTCAAAGTGACCAGAGCACTCCCCGTACGTCCGTCATCCTCACGGTCTCTCCTCCAACTCCCCGCCAAAACCCCCTGGTTCCCAGCCATATGAGACAGCATATCACCCCAAGAAAGAATAACATGGACACCCATTGGTTCATTTGCTCTGTTATCTATATTATAACCCAAGCAAAGTGCTAGCTAGAGACTTTATCAGCATTTAACATAACAAAGAAGCCAGTTTAATTAACATACGCAGTAACATAAAAGATAAGCAAAACAAAGAAGCCATTTTGATTAACATATGCAGTAACATAAAAAAAGAAACCCCTTACACTTAGAATACTCTTCCTCCTTGGGATATATATGCCCTCCACCTTCCGAATTGCTCCCAGAAATTCCAGCCGTTGCTGCTTTGCCGTCATCCCTGCCAGTGTTCTTTTCCAATCATTTTGAGCCAGCTTCTCTCTCATGCCTCTGTAATTCCCTTTAATCACTGTAATATTGATACATCTGATTTTAGCTTCCCCTTCTCATCAGGGTCACTTGACCTTTGCAGTTTCTTAGCTCTACCCATGATTCTACAATACCTGGTCCTCTCTTTCTATGCTTATGATTTCATTTTTTTTAAACCAACAGAGCAATGCCACCTCTCTGCCTATGCTGCCTGTCCTTCTGATACAACGTGTATCCTTGGATGTTAAGCTCCCAGCTTTCATCATCAATCAACCACAATTCATTGCAGCTACCAAAGTTGTACGTGCAAATCTAGAACTATGATACAAGTTCATCTCCCTCATTCCATAAACTGTGTGCATTCAAATATAACACCTTCAGTCCTGTATTCATCACCCTTTTTGATTGGTCCCCTTGTTACATTGCAACTCACACCGTTGATGCCAATTTTGCCTTCTCATCAGCCTTTGCTTGCTAGCAATCTCACTACCCACTATCTCTGTTTGTAAACCTCTACCCTGCCTGTCAAGTTCCCACCCTCTGCCAAATTAGTTAAATTCTCCCAAACGGCTCTGGCACACCTGACTGTAGTAATATACGTTCACCTGGATTCAGATGTAGCATTCTTTTTGTACAGGACGTACCTTTCCCGGAAGAGATCCAAATGATCCAGAAATCTGAACCCCTGCCCCTGCATCAGTTCCTCAGCCACACAGTTTTCTGTGAAATGCTCCTATTCTTACCCTCACTGGGAGCAATCCAGAGATTACTACACTGGATATCCTGTTTTTCAGCTTTCTACCTAGCTCCCTAAAATCTCTCTTCAGGACCTCCTCCCCTTTCCCAGCCATGTCAGTGACAATATGTACCAAGACTTCTGGCTGCTCATAGTCCCTATTCTGAATGCCGTGAATCTGACCTGAGACAGCCCTGAACCTGGCACCTGGAAGGCAAAATACCACCTGTGTTTCTCAGTCACATCGACAGAGTCTCCGCTCTATTTGTATAACTCTGGGATCTGCTGCAATCAGTGCTGCAGTCTTCTTCAGCTCCCTTCTCTTCACCAGCACCAGACTCAATGCCAAAGACCCAGTCACTGTGGTTCCCATCCACCCCCAACAGAATCCTAAATGATATACTTATTATTGAGGGGAACAGCCTCTGTACTGGCTGCCCAATTTCCATTTTCCTTTCTTCCCCAGACAGTCACCCATTTACCTGCCTCCTGCAATCTATGGGTGTTTACCTCCCTGTAGTACCTATCACTTTCTCACCCTCCCGTATGATCTGAAGGTCATTGACCTGCAGTTCCAGATCCTTAAGATGTTCCCTGAGGAACAGCAGCTCGGTGCACCTGGTACCGATGTGGTTGGCTGGGAAGCTGCAATCCTACATCCCACACAATAAACACAACAGCCCTGGAGACATTTTCACTGCACTAACTCTGCCCTAACAGACAAGGGATGAAGAAACTTACCAGATACTCACCATGCCCAAGCCTGATGAGCCAAACCCAACGCAACACTGGCCCACTCACACAATGGCTCTGCAATCACCTGCCTTGTTTTGAGTCGTCCTTGCTATTGAATCCCTTTCATTGATTGGGCACAGTTCAGACTGTGGCGTTGGTGTACATCGTCAGCTCTCTGCCGGCTGCAGGCATTTGTCCTTAAATATACTCCTTTTGAAATGCTTTCACAACAATCTGCAGCAGGTAAATTTCCTCTGAACAACGGACTACAAAATTACATCAATGATTTTCAGATCCTACGTTCAACGGTTAAATGTGGAGCAGTTAAGTGCGGCACCTTTAAGGGTCAGCGCCAAGGTTGAAAGTGGGCCACTTGAGATGGAATTCAAACCAGACTGAGCGCAGGGGTATGAGGCCTCCTCTGTCTACCATCTTGTTAGTGAATGTACTGTCAATTGAAAATAAGATTGACGATCTCAGGGTAAAGCTCTGATCTCAGTGTATCAGAGGCAGATGGAGATGTGCAGGTTAACTGTGTAGTTAAGAAGGCATATGGTGCATTGGCCTTCATCAACCATGGGATTGAGTTCAAGAGCCGAGAGGTAATACTACAGCTATGTAGGACCTTGGTCAGACCCCATTTGGAGTACTGTGCTCAGTTCAGGTCACCTCACTACAGGAAGGATGTGGCAACTATAGAACGGGTGCAGAGGAGATTTACAAGGATGTTGCCTGGATTGAGGATCATGCCTCATGAGAATAGGTTGAGTGAACTTGGCCTTTTCTCCTTGGAGCGATGAAAGATGAGCGGTGACCTGATAGAGGTGTATAAGATGATGAGAAGCATTGATCATGTGGATAGTCAGAGGCTCTTTCCCAAGGCTGAAATGGCATGAGCGGCCACAGTTTTAAGGTACTTGGAAGTAGGTACAGAGGAGATGTCAGGGGTAAATTTTTTATGCAGAGTGGTGAGTGTGTGGAATGGGCTGCCAGCGACAGTGGTGGAGGTGGATACGATAGGGTCTGTTAAGAGACTCCTGGATAGGTACATGGAGCTTACAAAAATAGATGGCTATGGGTAACCCTAGGTAATTTCTGAAATAAGTACATGCTCAGCACAGCTTTGTGGGCCAAAGGTTGTGTATTGTGCCGTAGTTTTTCTGTGTTTCTAACTGACGATTAAATGAGACATTTCATTTGCAACGGGAGTTATTATCTGTGATCCTAACTGCATTTTACATACCACCGGCGGCCAATCACACATTCGTGAAACTGTATGATCAAAGAAGAAACAGCCCATACTGACTCATTTCAAATCATATTCGGTGACTTTAACCAGGCCTGTTTAAAGAAAACCCTGGTCAGTTGCCACCAGCACATAACCTGTTGTATCAAAGGTCCCAACACACTGGACCACTGCTACACTACAATAAGAAATGCCTCTCACTTCTTCCCCAAACTGCGTTTTGGCAAGTCGGACCACTTGGCTGTACACCTGCTTCCTGCAAACAGACAGACCCGACAAAGCAAGGCTCTAAAGATCAAGACAATCAAAAGGTGGTCACGAGAGGCAGAGGAATGGTTACAGTATTGCCTTGAGTCAGTGGACTGGGCCGTGTTCAAGAACCCATCTGAGGACCTGAATGACTACACCAGGGCCATTACAGACTTTATTTAAACAGCTGTGGATGAGTGTGTCCCCACAAAATCATTCAGGGTTTTCCCCAGTCAGAAGCCCTGGATGAACAATGAAATCCGGAACCTGCTGAGAGCCTGATCAGAGGCATTCAAATTTGGAAATCAAGAGTTGTACGAGGTGCAGGTATGATCTCATGAAATCCATCTGTCAGGTGATGGATATTCCGGACTAAACTGGAATCAATGAGGGATGCTGGACAGCTGTGGCAGGGTTTGAATGTCATAAGCTCCTGCAAAGCTAAACCTTACGACAGAGCGGACAGCAGAGATTCATTTCCAGCTGACCTCACTGCCATCTATCCTCGCTTTGACCACCAGAGCAAGGAGGAGCCATCATTTACCCCATGTTTCCCAATGATTCTTTGTTCTCAGAATCTGAAGGTAATGTGCAGGTTGCCTACAAGAGAGTGAATCCAAGGAAAGGATCTGGTCCAGGTGGAAAACCTGGCCAAGAATTGAGACATGTGCCGACCAACTGGCTGGTGTATTCATGGATATCTTCAGCCTTTTGCTCTGGCAGTATGTGGTACCCACCTAATTCAAGAAGGCTTCAATTGTACTGGTGCCCAAGAAGAGCATGGTAACCTGTCTAAATGTCTATCGCCCATTGGTACTTACATCCAGAGTGAAGGGAGGTCTTGAGAGATTGATGTTGAAGCATATCAGCTTCTGTCTGAATGGTGACTTGCATCCACTCCAATTTGGCTACCAAAGCAAATGATCTATGGCAGATGCTATGTTGTTGACTCTTCAGTCAACAGTGGGGCATCTGTACAGCAAAGGTGCATACATCAGAATGCTCTTTATGCTCATCATCACCTCAAAACCTACCAGTAAACTCCAAGACTTGGGCTTCAGTACTCCCTTGTGCAATTGGTTCATGGATTTCCTCACTTGAAGACCCCATTCAGTTCAGAATGGCAAAAACAGCTCCACAATCTCCATCAGCACAGGAGCAGTGCAGGGATGTGTACATACTGTAGTCCCTGCTCTATTCACTTTACACCTCTGAATGTGTGTCTAAGTACAGCTCCAACACCATATACAAGTTTGCTGATGACACCACTGTTGTGGGCTGTATGAAACGGGGTGATGTATCTGTGAACAGGAGGGAGATTGAAACCTTGGCGGAGTGGAGCAATTAACAATAATCTCTCACTCAATGTCAATAAGACCAGGGAACTGATTGTAATCTTCAGGTGAGGGAAACCAGAGGTCCATGAGCCATTAATCATCGGAGGATCAGAGGTGAAGTAACGTTAAATCCCTGAGTGTCACTATCTCAGAGGACCTGTCCTGGACCCATCATATAAATATTATTGTGAAGAAAGCACGACAGTGCCTCTACTTCTTCAGCAGTCTGTGCAGGTTCGGCATGTCATCACACACCTTGGCAAACTTCTCCAGATGTGTGGTGGAAAGTGTGCTGACTGGCTGCATTACAGCCTGGTATGGGAACACCAATGCATTTTGGCAGAAAATCCTACAAAAGGTAGTGAATTCAGCTCAGTACATCACAGGAAAACCATCCCAATCATTGAGCACATCTACATGAAAACATTGCTGTAAAAAAGCAGCATCCATCATCAAAGCACCTCAGCCAGGCCATGCTCTTTTCTTGCTGCTGCCATCAGGTGAAGGTACATGACCCTCAGGACTTGTACCACCAGGTTCAAGAACTGTTTCTACCCCTCAACCATCAGGGTCTGGAACATGAGGGGATAACTACACTCATCTAAGGGCTCTGTTATATTGTTATTTCATGCTCATTATTTATTGCAATTTATTTTTCTCTGCATTTGCACAGTTGGTTTGCTGTTTACAGTTCCTGTTTTATAGATTTGCCCACAGTAAAAGAATCTCAGGGGTGTATGTGCAGACCTGTAGGTACTCTGATAATAAAATTTACTTTGGACTTTGAACTCTAAACTGCCACAATGCTCTTTTTTGAATCTTCAGTTGTGGACCTATATGAAGTCAACACTTCGTGCAATCCCGTTCACTGATTGGGTCCAATTGAAACTCTGGAAACTGCCGTGAAGCATTGTTTTTTTAAAACTTTCACTTGTGAATCTGTGTGAGGTCGTCTTTTCTTCTTGCACTGCCGATCAGTGATAGAACACAATCAATAGAAATGAATAAATAGTTGACATACTGGGCCCTTCTTCAAGACTGGAAAAGAAGGGGTAAATGCCGGAATAAAAAGTTGCAGGAAGGGGAAGGAGGATTGCTAGTAGGTGATAGGTGGAGCCCGGTGGGTAGGAAAGATAAAGTACTGGAGAGGAAGGAATCTGATAGGATAGGAGATTGAACAATAGGAGAAAGGGAATGAGGAGGGTACCCTGAGAGAGGTTAAAGGAAGCTGAGAAGAAGGAAGACGCCAGAATGGGGAATAGAAAATGAGGGGAGGGGTGGGAAATATATTATTTTACCGGATAGAAAAATCAATCTTCATGCCATCAGTTTGGAGGCTACCTAGAATACTGTATAAGGTGTATATTTGGATATGAGGTGTCATCCTCCACCCACAAGAGGAACCCATGGACCGACATATAGCAATGGGAATCATAACTAAAATGTTGGCCACCGGAAATTTTCTGCTTTTGGTGGATGGAACAGAGGGACTTAACAAAGCAGTACTCCAATTTAGGATGCGTCTCACCAATATAGAGCAGGCTGCATCTGGAACACTGGACACAGTTGGCAATCACAGCAGATTCACAGGTAAAATGTTGCCTTGCCTGGAAGGACAGTTTTGAGCCCTGAGTGGAGGTGAGCGAGGAGGTGAATAGGCAGGTGTCGCACTGAAGCTACTTGCAGGGATATGTACCAGGAGGGGGATTAGTGGGGAGGGACAGATAGACAAGTGAATCATGGAGGGGTTGATTGTTGCGGAAAGCAGAGACAGCGGGAGGTAAAAGTATTTCTGGTGGTTGGATTCCTTCCGACAAAAGTTGCAGAGGATAGTGTATCAGATGTGGAGCATCGTGGGGTGGTTGGTCAGGACAGGAGGAACTCTATCACTGTTAAGGCGGTGGGAAGATGGGGTGAGTGTGGATGTTTGGGAAATGGAGGAGATGCAGGTGAGGGCAGCAAGAATGGTGGAGGAAAGCAAACCCCATTCCTCGAAGGAGGACTTTACTCATGCCCTGGAAAGGAAAGCTGCATCATGGGACAGACGAAGGAACTGAGAATAAGGAATAGTATTTTTACAGGAGACAGGGTGGGTAGAGGTTATTCAAGATAACTGTGGGAATCTGTAGGTTTATAAAAGATGTTGATCAACAGGTGTCCTCCAGAAATGGAGAAAGAGCGATCGAGAACAGGGATGGATGTGTCCGAAATGGTGCAAATGAATTCAAGGACAGGGAGGAAGTTAGAGGCAAAGTTGATTAAATTGACAGGCTCAGCATGGGCATTTGACGCTGCACCAATGCAACCATCGATGTTGTGGAGGAAGAGTTGGGGAGCATTACTGCGGAAGGCTTGGAATATGGACTGCTCTACATAACCACCCAAGAGGCAGACATAGCCGGGGGCAATGCGGCTGCCCATGGCTATCCTTCATGTCTGGAGAAATAGGAGGAGCCAAAGGAAACACTGTTGAAGGTCAGGACTAGTTCTCCCAGCTGGAGGACGGTGGTGGTGGAGAGGAACTGATTGGTTCTTCTTAAGCCCCTCTTGATGGGGTTGGAAGTATACTGTGACTGGACATCCATGGTGAAAATGAGGGACTTATGGCCAGGATAAATACCGAGAAGATTGAGAATATAGGAAGTGTTGTGGATGCTGTTGGGTAGGGGCTGAACCAAGGTGGATAGAATAGCTATTAGGACAGGAGTTCCGTGGGATAGGAGCAGGCGGAGACAGACATTCCCAGACAGTCTGGTTTGTGGATTTTGTGTAGGAAGTAGAAGCGAGCAGTGCAGGGTCTTAGAACTATGAGTTTGGTGGCAATGGGTGAGGTCAGTGATTGTATAGCAGTTTTCTGATAGTCTGCAGTGATGTCGTCTCCAAGAAGTCGGTATAAGGAGGTGTCAGGGATCTGCCGCCTTGCCTCAGCAAGGCAGAGGTCAGTTCACCACAGCACCTGCTTTGTCTGCGGGTGTGATGGTAAGGATGGGATTGGTGCGGAGAGAGAGGAGAGTCTGTTGGTCTTCATTAGTCAAGGGACTGAATTCTAAGGACATGATGTTGCAGCTCTATTAAATTCTCAGTAGACAACACTTTAGATTATTGTCTTCATTTCTTGACGCTTCATTATTGGAAGCACTAGAGAGGGTGCAGAGCAGATTTTCAAGGATGCTGTCTGGATTAGAGAGCATGTCTAATGATGAAAAATTAAGTGACCTTGGGCTTTTGTCGAGGAAGGGTAAATGAGATCAGACTTTTCACGCTCTCTGGTACATTGGATGGCATTTTGCCATTTCCATAGCATATGACTGCTTTTTAAAAGGCTAGGTCATTGGTGTAAACTAAAATCAGCAGTGCTCCCAAAACCAAACCCTGCTGAACCCCATTTTGATATCTTACAGGTGTGAAAATTATTCTCTCACCATAACTGGGTGTTTTCTGTTTTGACTCAGTTCTGCACCCATTTGCACACCTTATTTTTGATTATTAACCTCTTGTCAAAGGCCTTCTGAACATAAATAATATTAACCTTTCTATTGTCATCATAAATTTTAGTTGCCTCTTTATTGAACTCCAGCATATTACTAAACCATGATTTTCCCTTTCTGAACCCATGCTGCTTTTGGCTAACATTCATGTTCTCATCAGCTGCTTTTCTTCATCCTTCTTATATACCGGGGCAACATTAGCCCATTTCCAGTCATAGTCATCGTTATACTTTATTGATCCCGACGGAAATTGGTTTTCGTTACAGTTGCACCATAAAGAATGAAATCGTAATAAAACCATAAATAATTAAATAGTAATATGTAAATTATGCCAGGAAATAAGTCCAGGACCAGCCTATTGGCTCAGGATGTCTGACCTTCCAAGGGAGGAGTTGTAATATTTGATGGCCACAGGCAGGAATGACTTCCTATGACGCTCTGTGTTGCATCTCAGTGGAATGAGTCTCTGGCTGAATGTACTCCTGTGCCCAACCAGTCCATTATGTAGTGGATGGGAGACATTGTCCAAGATGGCATGCAACTTGGACAGCATCCTCTTTTCAGACACCACCATCAGTGAGTCTAGTTCCATCCCCACAACATCACTGGCCTTACGATTGAGTTTGAATTTCACCAGTCTTCAGTGACTTTTGAAAAGTACATGTTAGTGCTTTGTATATATAATCACAGATCTCTTTAAGTACCTTTGCATATATGTTGTTTGGCCCAGAGATCCATTAACTTTCAGCTTTGTCAGCTAAAACAAGACTTCACCTCCTAAGAACTCCAAGTCATTTAAAATGACCTTATTTTTCTATACAATTACTGGCATATTGGTAACATCTTGGACCAGGCTGAAAGGTTGGCACAACACATGTGTCAGGGCATGTACTGTGCTCTTCTGTTCTATGTTGTCAATTAGTGTGTAAAGTTGACTTGAAGTAGGAGCCAAGGGGTGGCAGAGGATGGTTTTTCAGAGGGGAGGCTAGTTACAAGCAGAGTACCACAGGGGTCAGTGCTGTGCCCTCTTTCATTCATTACTTTGGAAGAGAATCTAGATGTATGGCTAGTAAGTTTGCAGATGATACTGAAACTGGTGATACACTGGACAGTGAAGGTTATCTAAGATTACGATGGGATCTTGATCAATTGGACTTTACCATCCAAGGAGTGACAAGTAAAGTTTACATGAAATAAAGTTAAATTCAATGTCCGATTTTGTTAAAGACAACCTGGAGCAGGACATCCACAGTAAATGATTGAGCTCTTGAGATATGCTGTAGAATAGAAAGAACTGGGGATGCAGGTACTCAGTTCCTTGAAGTGGTAAAATGGGTAGCCCGGATGGAAAGAAACGCATTTGGCACAGTGCTCTTCATCAGTCAAGATACTCAACGCAGAGGGTCAGGATGTCATGTGTCGGATCTCGGTAATTTTCAATCCTTGGCTTCTTTTAGTTCAGGAATGAGCAAGAAACATTGATTCTTCACAATCGTTTATTTTAAAGTTTAAACCAAGATACAGAGAATTTGAAAGTAGATGAGGAGCTGAGAAGCAAGCAGAGATTAAAGAGATACAATAGATTCAATGAAAAGATGGCGCCTTTGAAAAATCTATTACCACAAAACTTGAGTAAATGGAAATTTCTTTCACAAGTACAATCTAATCAGTGGTTGCACAATGACAGATGCATGGGTAATGTGCCCAACACTTGGCCAATTGCAAAATGAAAAGGTATTATGTAAGTGCTATATCGTCTTCTGCCAGTAAGTGGGGATGAACACCAGATATTGTGAAAAATACACAAGTTTGTTATAGATACAAATTATGTCAATAAAAAAACACAATTAACACTTAAGTCTTGCATTAATTCAACTGATATCTTATAAAACCAATTCCAACAGTGTTCCCTTTGATTCAATGAGGTAGTATGTTACAATCACTGTATCTGAAAATTCAGACAGAAAATCTTAGAACTTTCTACGTTACAGAATAATTAGAAACTACTGTGATCATACAGTAACAAAAGGAATATGAGTTCTTAAAAGCATCTATACTATTCTGTCATGATTGGATACATTAAGAATACTCACACAAGTTTGATCTTGTTACAGCAATTTTTGGGTTTTGCACATTTACAGTTCACAAATTACTTGTGCTTAAAGTCTTCCCACAGCACATGTCTTAAATCTGGAGTCACTTTATCTCACTTGCAGTGGCTGGTGTTTATCCACCTACTTTCACCCTCTACCTTGACTGCTGAATTGGTAATTAACAGTACTTGCTCAGGACCTTCCACCGAGCTCTGAGTGGTTCCTTTTTTTCTGACCAGGAACTACGCGCCAGGAATCAAGGTGTGTCCTCCTTCCGAGAGACCACTTCAAACAGCAGAAACCTGTTGAGAAACAGACTGAACAAATGGGGTTAGTTTTACAGAATAATCAACTAAACTTCTCAGATAATGTGTATATCAGTCACTTTGAGTTTGAGAGTTTCTAGTAGTGATGTAGGTTGCCCTGTTACCACAAGAACAGTGGAATACTTGGACCACCAAGCAGCTGTCACTTCACAGAATCATAGAAATCGACAGCACATTACAGGTCTTCAGCGAACAATTTGTGCCCAACTTGTACAGTACTGCCTAAAATTGTCCTAATTGCCCTCTACTTTTCTAAGCTCCATGTACCTCCCTAACAGTCTCTTCAAAGACCCTTTTGTATCTGCCTCTACCACTGTCACCGGCAGTGCATTCCACGCACCCAGCACTCTCCGTGTAAAAAAACTTACCTCTGACATCCCCCTTGTACCTACTTCCAAGCACCTTAAAACTATGCCCCCTCGTGTTAGCCATTTCAACTGTGGGAAAAACCCTCTGCCTTTTCACATGATCAATTCATCTTATCATCTTATACACCTCTATCAGGTCACCTCTTGTCGTCCGTAGCTCCAAGGAGAAAAGGCCAAGTTCACTCAACCTATTCTCCTGAGGCACGCTCTCCAATCCAGGCAATATCCTTGTAAATCTCCTCTGTACTCTCTCTATAGTATCTACAGTATCAACGGTAGTGAGGTGACCAGATCTGAACACAGTACACGAAGTGAGGCCAAAGTAAGGTTTTATATAGATTTATCCTTACCTCATGGCTCTTGAACTCAATCCCTCGGTTGATGAAGGCCATCTAACTATAAGCCTTCTTCACAACATCAACTGTGCAGCAGCTTTGAGTGTCCTATGGACACGAACCACAAAATCTCACTGATCCTCCACACTGCTGAGAGTCTTATCATCAATAGTACATTTTGTCTTCAAATTTAACCAACTGAAATGAACCACTTCTCACTTATCTAGGTTAAATTGCATCTGCCACTTCTCAGCCAAGATCTGCATCCTATTGATGTCCTGCTGTAACCTCTGACAACCCTCCAGACAATCCACAACACCCCCAACTTTTGTCTTATCACCAAACTTAGGAACCCACCCTTCTACTTCCTCATCCAGGACACCCATAAAAAGGCAACAGATCATTGCTGGTCTCCATGTTTTTCAGATACAACTACTGTCATGTAGTCATGCTTCACTTTGACATACAGGGTAAATGGCCATACGTATCAGGGATTCCTAATGCAGATACAGTACTTAGTATCACTTTAAAAGTTTGAAATGCTTCCATCTGTTCTTCTTGAAGAGTCACAGGGTCGTCGGAGTACTTGCTGTCTTTCAGCAGACTAATGAGAGGTTGAGCAATTTCAGCATATGAATCGACCCATGCTCTGCTACAATTGCACAAACCCAAAATGATTGAAGTTGTTGGACTGTTGTAGTTGATTTTGCTGATGTAATGGCCGTTGCATGACACTTCAGACCATGATGTTTTGTCCAGACTGGAAATGAAGGGGGAAGAAGTTAGAATAAGAGGGTGGGGGAGTGGAGGAAGAAGTACAAGGTGAAAGAGAGGGGAGCAGGTATGTAAAGAGCTGGACATTTGATTGGTGGAAGTGATAAAGAGCTGGAGAAAGGGCAATTTGATAGGAGAGGACAGAAGAACATGGAGGAAACAGAAAGGGGAGGAGCACCAGAGAGAAGTGATGGGCAGGTAAGAAGAAAATATTTGAGAAGGAAACAAGAATGAGGAATGGTGAAGGGGAAGTTGTAATCACTGGAAGTTTGAGGAATCAATATTCATGCCTTCAAGCACATCTTTCCCTCCCTCTTAATTTCATCTTTCCGCAAAGATCACTCTCTCTCCCCACTGATTCCCACACTGTTAACTGTTCTCTGGGGTTTTTGGAGAACTTTGGCCATTATTTTAAGTCTGATCTTAATGATTACTCTTCACATTTCGATGTCATAGTTGTGTAAGGTATGATGATTGGCTTACAAATTGCTTTATTTTTTAGTAGGGCTGACAGCCAGATGTGCCCAAGAATTCATCAGGACTTATTCTTAACCCACAGATTTATGAAGGCTCATCTCTTAGCCCATTAGAGTTGCAACTCGTAATTTCTCAGTGGTGATCCACAACAAAGTAAAATACAGTTTTGTTCTCACTCATAAACTCCCTTTAAATGGTGTGCTGAAGCAGAATCAGATGATTTGTCTGACAATTCAAGAATGGAGAAAGCTCTCTATCCTCCTGGATGTGCATCAAAAATTGCTTTATTTGACGAATGAATTCTTCGAATTCTGTTTCTTTCAACTAACCGGACCCACAAAGTGCGGCAAAAACTATTGGATCTCGGTAATTATAGATCTTTTATGAGTTTAGAATGAGCAAGTTGAACAACTACAGAGATAGCGCAGTGCAGTGCAATTAAATAATAGGATGCAAAATCATAATAAGGTAAATTGTGAGGTCAAGAATCTATCAACAGAATATAGAACATTACAGCACAGTACAGACCATTCAACCCATGTTGTTATGACGACATTTTAAAGGGCTGTAAGATCTATCTAAATCTTCCCCCCTCATAGCCCTCATGTTCTTGATATTTATTGCTTATTTATTATATGTAATTATATAATTATTTTATTTTATTTTTGTATTTGCAGTTTGTGGTCATTTGTACACTGGTTGTCCATCCTGTTGGTGTGGTCTTTCATTGATTCTGTTATGGTTATTGGATTTATTGAGTATGCCTGCATGAAAATAAATCTCATGGTTGTATATGGTGACATATATGGACCTTGATAATAAATTTACTTTGAACTTTGCAGAGTTTCTTCATTGTCCCCACTGTATCTGTCCTATTGTCAAGGACAGATGGAGTACAAGCTGTCCTTCAGCATGGTGGAAGGTGCTTTTGGGCTTTTGTATACTCTGTTGGATGGGGGAGGCGACAAGAAAGAATGTGGAGGTGTTGTTGATTACGCTGGCTGCCTTACTGAGGCAGTGAGAAGTGTAGAAAGAGTTCATGGAGGGAGATTGATTTCTGTGATGTGCTCAGTAGTATCCATAATCCTCTGCATTTTCTTGTAGTCACGGGCAAGATCATAATGAGGGAGATTGTGAAGTGATGAGTCCATCTGGTTGTACTGTGGAATGGTTCAATAGACTATTCTTCTTTTGTGCTAATGGTGGCTTGCACCTATCAGGAAGGTGCATTTCCGCCACCTACTGTAATGTAGTATGAAGGGAGCCATGATGGGGATCAGATCCTCTCTCAGAAGCCCCTTTTCATTAAAGAGTTCACCAGGGTCCTATACGATTTAACCGTCCCTGCCTCAGGTCCCAGAATATCCTGCACATTCGGAACTCCAGATCTACCCACTAATTGCCTCAGTTGCCTGTATATTACCGACAATCCCATTCTGCCTTCGTTCACTGGTAACCCCGTTTTCTTAAGCTGGACAGATAGGTAAACTCCAGTCCCAGCACAGTTGTAGTTTGAAGATGGTTTTACTGTTCACCAATGTGTTACAGTACACAAAGAGCTGAGTAAAGGCAGTACATCTTGGCGTTCTCATGAAAGGTAGATTCAAATACTGATTAAGATTCCTTCGACTTCTAACAGAGTGCTTCTAACTAATAGTGGCTGAATGGAATGTACAAACGATATAAAATAGCTGGACTGATGAATGAAACCTAATCGCTTAACAATGTGATAATAAGTAATCAACAACAGCTGTGAACTTACAAGTAAGCAATGAGATCTAGTAATGATAAATAAATTAACAAACCAAGTCAGGGAGGACATAAAACTTTCCATCTGGCATCTGTAAAAGATATCAGCAACTGAACTCAGGGCCTTCACAAAAAAATTAAACATATTAGAGTCAATGCTCCTGATCAATTCTAAAGAATCATAAGATTGCAATCAAGTTACTTGTATAGAAATATCACTTAAGGGAACACCAAAACGTGACACATATGCTTTAAATTCCAGACCACTGGCTAACAGACTTTTTGCATTCCAATGAAGAACTGGAAGTTCATGTAAGAACTGTAAAGATCAGTCTGTAGCACCCCATATACAATCACTCTCAACCACCAGCCCATTCCCTCTACTGTCATTCCCAAATCTTCTCCCCAAAGTACTTCATGTACCTGTTCTGCAGTAATTCCCACTAATCGCAAATATCTTGATGCTGCATCCACCACAATTCTAAGTTTATCAGATTTCTCTCACACTGGTGCAGTTCAATGAACCACGGCACATAGAAACACAAGAAAAGATATATTTTTAAAAATCAATACCTCACTGGATGCCTCACCTCCCAGACTCCCCGCCTACATAACCTCACTCCATGTTCTTGCTCCATCCGAATCTTTGCAAGTGTATGTTTTAACTCGATGTCCAACAGATGTACAGGAATCAAATCTTCTCACATCTTCAACATAAGAAATATTATTCGCTATCTTCACCTCTGAATTTCCCAAGCCTTTTGCAATAGGGCAAACTAAATAATTTGCACTATGAACATCCCGACAGTTGCAGAATCTTGCCTCAGCACCAACTTCACAATTCTCATACTCACGTTCACGAACCCGATGAAGCATTTTATCACAATTAGAAATGAAAATAATCATTACTTTAAGTCGACATGATCAGTGAGCCCAGTCCTAATGCCCTGCACTGGGTGACCTTTCTGATCCGAACCCTCCCATCCTCGACTCATTTTCCTTTCACTCCTTGCCAAAATCCATCCCAGACCATCACTTTTCTCCCATTTGAATTCCCCGCCATCGGCTCCCCTCAGTCACATTCCCGGTGCTGCGAACCGCCAGCCCCGTCACTGTGGCGCCAACACTCTCCGGTTGTCTCCGCTCCCTGTCAGCCGCTCTCCCGGCCCAATCCTCCCCCCACACTCTCTCAAGCCTCCGTGTCGGTCCGCCACACTCCGTTCGATAGTCTGATAACTGCAAGATCGAAGCTGACCGTCCCCACACACGGGCCCCGCGTCCGACCCATGCCAGTCCGCACACTCACCGCGCTGGGGGCTACGACTGTCGGCCGGCGGGGCCGCCTTCGTCTTCGGCTCTTAGGCCCGCCGGGTGTTCGATAGGAAGGGTCGCCGAGCCGGGGTCTGAGCGGGAGAAGGGAATCGGTGGCCAAGAGGTCAGGAATTGAGGGAATTGTGCCCGTGGGGGAGAGGAAGCGACCGGGGAGCCGCAAGCTGGGGCGGCACGGCCCGGTCGGAAGGTCGGGGAGCGGAGCCCCAAGCTGAGGGAGCGAAGCCGGGAGACTGGAGAACCAAACGTGAGAATCAGGAGGCTGGAAGCCTGGATCCAGGGGAGAGGGAATCAGATCAGGAAGTAGGGAACCTGCATGTGGGTGAGGGGAGACTGATCCTGAGGAGCTCGATGGAGGCAGAGGACCTGGATCTAAATCTGGAGCCTGGATGCCACAATTTACAGGCGGGAATATGGAGCCAGGGTCTGAAGAAAGGGGCAGGGGGTCGAGCCTCAGGAACTGGCAGTTGGCCCAAAGTTGAACATGATGGATGAAAACTGGGATCCTGGTGATGAGAGAGTGAAAATTTGAAGTGAGGGCAGGGGAACGGTCGGAGATCATCAGGAGCTGAACCACGAAGAGAGACCGGCGGTAGGACGGGTGTAGGGTACGCGGCTACGCCATAACTACGGCGTAGATTCAATGCCAAATTATAAATTGACCTTAAGAGATTGTGTCTAATGTAATGACATCAGTGTAAGGCGGTTGCTTTTGGTTAGTTTGTAATTGAAATAAAGGGCTTCTCATTAAAAATACAGAAAGTCGAATCCCAACTCTTACAGAGCAGATGAAGGTAAAAATGATAGTAAAATAGATCTATCTGTGTGTGAGCGAGTTCGAGCTGTGGGGTCGGGGAAGGGCCTGGCTGAGAGGGAGAATGGTATCGGGCGAGAGGCCTGACAATGAGCGGAGAAGGGTTGGTCAAGACGCAGAAGGAGACAACCAAGTGGTCAGAAACTTAGCAGACTCTAGCATGGAAAAATAAAGAATGGGGCGATGCAGAGGCGCCAGAGGATTTCCGGAGCTAGGAAACCAGTCCCGAAGAGATCTCCTAAAAAGTACAGAAGGCCAAATCATAGCTCTTATGCAGTAGATGAAGGTAAAAATGATTGTAAAGTCGATCTGTGTGTGTGTGTGAGAGAGTTTGAGTGATTAAATGTCAAGGAAAAAATGCTGTATCAAGTTTAGTTTTAATATAAAATTAACGCAATGGTCTCCTGTGTTGAATGAAGTGGTTCGTGAATGAATGTTCATGGTCTTCTGTTGCTGTCGCCCATCCCTTCAAGGTTTGACATGTTTTGCATCCGGAGACGCAAACACGAGAAAATCTGCAGATGCTGGAAATTCAAGCAACACACACAAAATGCTGGTGGAATGCAGCAGGCCAGGCAGCATCTATAGGAAGAAATACAGTCAACATTTCAGGCCAAGACCCTTTGTCAGGAGTAACTGAAAAAAGAGGTAGTAAGAGATTTGAAAGTGGGAGGGGGAGGGGAGATCCGAAATGATAGGAGAAGACAGGAGGGTGAGGGATGAAGCTAAGAGCTGGAAAGTTGATTGGGAAAAGGGATACAGAGCTGGAGAAGGGAGAAGATCTTCGGACAGGAGGCCGAGGCTGAAAGAAAGTGGGAGGGGAGCCCAGAGGAAGATGGAGAGCAGGCAAGGAATGATTGTGAGAGGGACAGAGAGAGAAAAAAAAGGGGAAATAATAAATAAATAAGGGATGGGGTAGGAAGGGGAGAAGGGGCATTAATGGAAATTAGAGAAATCAGTGCTCATGCCATCAAGTTAGAGGCTACCCAGACGGAATATAAGGTGTTGTTCCTCCAACCTGACTGTGGCTTCATCTTGACAGTAGAGGAGGCCATGGATTGACATATCAGATCGGCAATGGACGTGGAATTAAAACGTGTGGCCACTGGGAGATTCTGCTTTCTCTGGCTGACAGAGCGTAGGTGTTCAGTGAAACAGTCTCCCAGCCTGCGTCGGGTCTCACCAATTTATAGAAGGCCACAGCTGGAGCACTGGACGCAGTATATCACAGCAGCCGACTCACAGGTGAAGAGTCGCCTCACCTGAAGGGACTGTCTGGTGCCTTGAATGGTGGTGAGGGAGGAAGTGTAAGGGCAGGTGTAGCACTTGTTTCGCTTACAAGGATAAGCACCGGGGGAGGGGGGAGATTGATGGGAAGGGATTGGGGGACGAATGGACAAGGGAGTCGCCTAGGGGGCGATCCCTGCGGAAAGCAGAAAGATGGGGGGAGGGAAAGATGTGCTTGGAGGTGGGATCCCGTTTGGAGGTAGCAGAAGTTACGGAGAATTATATGTTGGACCCGGAGGCTGGTGGGGTGGTAGGTGAGGACAAGGGGAACCCTATCCCTAGTAGGGTGGCAGAAGGATGTGGTGAGCAGATGTGCGTGAAATGACAGAGATGCATTTGAGAGCAGAGTTGATCGTGGAGGAGGGGAAGCCCCTTTCTTTAAAAAAGGAAAACATCTCCTTCGTCCTGGAATGAAATGCCTCATCCTGAGTGCAGATGTGGCAGAGACGGAGGAATTGAGAGAAGGGGATGGCATTTTGCAAGAGATAGGGTGGGAAGAGGAATAGTCCAGGTAGCTGTGAGAGTCCGTAGGCTTACAGTAGGCATCAGTAGATAAGCTGTTTCCAGAGATAGAGACCGAAAGATCAAGAAAGGGGAGGGAGGTGTCAGAAATGGACCAGGTAAATTTAAGGGCAGGATGAAAGTTGGAGGCACAGTTAATGAAGTCAACGAGCTCAGCATGCGTGCAGGAAGCAGCGCCAATGCAGTCGTCGATGTAGCGAAGGAAAAGTGGGGGACAAATACCGGTATAGCTTGGAACATGGACTGTTCCACAAAGCCAACCAAAAGGCAGGCATAGCTGGGACCCATACGGGTGCCCATGGCTACACCTTTAGTTTGGAGGAAGTGGAAGGAACCAAAGGAGAAATTATTAAGAGTAAGGACTAATTCAGCTAGACGGAGGAGAGTGGTGGTAGAGGGGAACTGGTTAGGTCTCGAATCCAAAAAGAAGCGGAGAGCTTTGATATCTTTCTGATAGGGGATGGAGGTATTTTGGGACTGGAAATCCACGGTGATAATTAGGCAGTGGGGACCAGAGAACTTAAAATCTTCGAAAAAATTCAGCGTGAGATGTGTCACGAACATAGGTGGGAAGGGATTGAACAAGAGGGGATAAAACAGTGTCAGGGTATGCAGAAATGAGATCGGTGGGGCATGAGCAAGCTGAGACAATGGGTCTACCTGGACAAGCAGGTTTATGGATCTTGGGTAGAAGGCGGAAACGGGAAGTGCGGGCTGTGGGAAGTATGAGGTTGGTGGCAGTGGATGGGAGATCCCCAGAGCTGATAAGGTTGGTGATGGTATGGGAGACAATGGCCTGGTGCTGCTTAGTGGTGTCATGATCGAGGGGTAAATAAGAGGAGGTATCAGCTGTTGCTGTGCCTGGGCAAGGTAGAGGTCAGTACGCCTGACTACAACAGCGCCCCCCTTATTGGCGGGTTTTATAGTAAGGTTAGGATTGTTGCGGAGGGAGTGGAGAGCAGAGCGTTCAGAAGGAGTTAGTTTGGAATTGGAACAAGGTGTGGTGAAATTGAGACGGTTGATGTCCCGTCGGCTATTAGCAATAAAGAGATCCAGAGCAGGCAGAAGACCAGAGCGGGGTGTCCATGAAGAGGAGGAGGGTTGAAGGCAGGAGAAGGGATCATTGGGGGTGGGAGAGTCCTTGCTGAAGAAGTAGGCTCGAAGATGGAGCCGGCGGAAGGAGAGTTCAGCGTTATGGCGCACGCAGAACTCTCTGAGGTCTGGGCAAATGGGGACAAAGGTAAGGCCCTTACTGAGGACAGAGCGCTCTGCCTCGGGGAGCTGAAGGTCGGAGGGGATGGTAAAGACCCAGCACGGATGAGAGCTGGGATCAGAGGAGGGAGGGAGGCCTGAAGAAGAGTCTCGGTCTGAAACGTGGACTGTACTTCTTCCTTCAGATGCTGCCTGGCCTGCTGGGTTCCGCCAGCATTTTGTGTGTGGTGCTTGCATTCAGAGATGCTGTTTTTCACACCACTATTACAACAAGTGATTATTTGAGTTACTTTTCCTTTCCTGTCAGCCTGAACCAGTCTGACAGAATGGAGTTGTATACTCAGGCTGGATGATGGACTATAGGACATGCATTTCAATTGAGAAGGGGTAAATTCAAAGGAGATGTGCAGGGCAAGTTGTTTTTCACACAGAGTGGTGGCTGCCAGGGATGGTACTGGAGGAAAGTATAATAGAGGTGTTTTGAAAGGCTCTTAGATAGGTACATGAATGTGTATGGAATGGAAAGGTATGGACATTGTGTCGGCAGAAAAGAGTAGGTTAGTTAGGAATTAATTAATATTGTAATTATTTTGTCAAGGAATGATGGGGCAAAGGGCCTTTTTCAGTGCTGTGCTGTTCCATTGTCTAGATAGTCAGCAGACTCTGGACAGAGTCTCTCATTACCTGTAACGTGATCTCTGCAGAGTGGGATTTTTTTTGGTGTGTTGCACCAGTCAGCCATTCTTGACTGCTGTGTGGTGTCAGGATTGGTCTCCCTGCAGATTAACCAGGTCACGATATGAACATTCCTGACTCGACCCTTTTTTTTAATGAGGCCGAATGGCGAGCTCGACGCTCAGCCCGACACGGATGGAAAGCGTGCTCGGCGGGAGGTGGGGGAGATGTTCCGAGTGGATTCAAATTCGGGAACCTTCGCTCCGGAGTCCGGTGCTGATGCCATTGCGCCACCAGCCGGCATCAGAGTGGGTACTTGACTCTTTAAAGAGTGTCCTTTGTTTTGGAATCTAAGGACATTCCATCCAAGCAATATTTTTTGTTTTCAATCTGCCACAATTTTACTTTGTACTTTAGTGGAAAGCCAATTTCCACGGACTGTTCTTTAACATGATCTATAGCTCAGTAACAGGATGTCCAATCAACTGGTGTTTACTGCCATACCCATCCATTATTTAACCCTTTCTTTCCCCACCATGCAGGAGAATGTACCCCCTATCAAAAACTAACGTTTCCTGGACTGGGAACTGAAAGTACTGACAACACAAGGTGTCTCACACTTCTCTGCAAAATGGCGACAATTTGAGACAGTTCAATAAATGTAAGTGGTTTATTATTCTTATATGTACCAATTCTCACTGATGAAACTTTGTTTTGCACATCATCCATGTAGATCATTTGTCACATTAGTGCATTGAGGTTGTACAGGGGAAAAGCAATAAGAGAATGCAGAATAAAGTGTTACAGAGAAAGTGCAGTGTAGGTGCAAGGCCATGATGTAATAGATTATGTGGTCATGTGCAATTTGTCGTGTACAAGAGAAGCGTTCAATAGTTTTATAACAGTGGGAGAGAAACTGTTCCTGAGACTGATGGTACATGCTTTCAGAGAGATTGTTCAGGGTGGGTGGGTCTTTGATTATGTTGACTGCTCTACTGAGGCAGTGAGAGCTGTGTGCCAAATCCATGGACTAGTTTCTGTGATATGTTGAGCTGTGTTCACAGCTCACTGAAGTTTCCTACATTCACGGGCAGAGCAGTTGCCGTACCAAACTGCGAAACATCCTGATAGGATTTTTTCTACATGATGTATTGAGAGAAACAGGTGAGGGTCAAAGGGGACTTGTTCAATTTCTTTAGCATCCTGAGGGAGGAGTGGTGCCGGTGGGCTTTGTAGTCATGGTGTCTGTGTGCTTGGACCAGAACCTTCAAGGTCTCAGAAGAGCCTAAAGGGCCTTGTGTTCCCTCGGATTGAGACATTGCCATCTCAGTGACACCAGATATCTTGGTGCTTGTTCACTTTCAATTAAGAGAACTGGGCTTTGGGTAACTGATTGCTACCATATAGACAATGACATTCAGCCCAAAGTACCACAGGTTATCTCATGATACACAATGGTCGTCATCAAAACAGAGACACAAGGGGCAGCAAATGCTGGGATGTGGAGTGCGAAAACAAGCAGAACCAGAGGTACTAACCAGGTCAGGCAGCATCCAAAAGAGAAATGGATGGCTGAAAATTCGTGTTGAGATCATTCTGCTGAATAGATTTGACCTGACCTGCTGAGTTCCTCCAGTAGCTCAAATTGGCACATGGTGAAAGCAGTCAATGCATGATTGTCGTATACGATGAGAGTAGTTCAGCTCCCTGCCCTCTCCCCTGCAGCTTTTACACTTCTCCACTTTACTCTCTGCTCCTTTCTAACTTTTCCGTTTCCCACCCTTATCCTTCAATCGACCCGGCTGGTGGCATAGTGGCATCAGTGCCAGACTTCGGGACGAGAGGTCCTGAGTTCGAATCCAGCCGGCTCCCCTGCAGGCTTTCCATCCGTGCTGGGTTACGAGCTGGTGATCTGTTTGGAAACTCACCCGCAGAAGACAATGGCAAACCACTGATATAACTTGCGTCATACGTGGTTCCCTACTACGTCAGAGAGGCATGGAGGAAATCATCTGCTAACTGGAGAAACTCTGGATGCAATGTACCTTTCCTTGCTCTCCTTCAATTGCCTCTTCCCCCCACCCCACCCCCAACATCTGTGGCCATTTCTGGCCTTCTCCTCCCCTTCCTCTGCCTTCTCATGCCACCTTCCACCTCCACTTCATCCTTGCCCTTCACTCAGTACCTTTCTTCGACCATAAAGGATAAGTCATAGGAGCAGAATCGGCCATTCGGTTTATCAAGCCTGCTTCACCATTCCACCATGGCTGGTTTATTATCACTCAGGCCAATTACTGAGCCTTTGATGCATAGATTATTCAAGTTCCTGTCAATCTATGCTTTAAATATCCCCAATGGCTTGCCCTGTACAACTGTCTGTGGTAAACAAAATCCACAGATTCACCACCCTCTGACAAAAGAAATTCATCCTCCTCTCTGTTATAATTGGACGTACCTGTATTCTGAGCCTGTCCCCTGGGGTTTAAGAGTCTCTGCTTCAGGAAACATCCTCTCCACATCTATCCTATGTAGGCCTTTCAATATTCAATGATTTAATGACATCCCCTCATTCTTCTAAATTCCAGTGTGTACGGGCCCATATCCATCAATGCTCCTCAAATGTTTACCATTTGACCATAGACATAGGAGCAGAATTAGACCATTTGGCCCATCTATTCTGCTCCGCCAATCAATTATGGCTGATCCTTCTTTTTCTCTACCTCAACCCGTGTTCCCAGCCTTCTGCCTGTAACCTTTGATGCTATGTCCAAACAAGAATCTAGCAATCTCTGCCTTAAATACACCCAACGACCTGGCCTCCACAGTTGCATGTGGCAACAAATTCCACAAGTCACCACCTTCAGGCTAAAGAAATTTCTCCACATCTCTGTTTTGAAAGGGTGGCCTTCTATCCTGAGGCTGTGCCCTCTTGTCCTGGACTCTCCCACCATTGGAAACATCCTTTCCATATCCACTCTGTCTCGGCCTTTCAAGATTCGAAAGGATTCAATGAGATCCCCCCTCGTCCTTCTGAATTGCAGTGAGTCAGAGCCATCAAATGTTCCTCGAATGATAACCCTTTTATTGCTGGAATCTTTCTTGTGAACCTCCTCTGGACCCTCTCCAATGCCCAAGATGAGAGGCCCAAAACTGTTCACAATTCTCAAGGTGAGGGCTCACCAATACCTTAGAAAACCTCAGCATCGCATCCTTGCTCTTGTGTTCTAGACATCTTGAAATGAATGCTAACATGGCATTTGCCTTCCTCACCACTGACTCTACCTCCAAGTTAACCTTTAGGGTGTTCTGCACAAGGACTCCCAAGTCCCTTTACATCTCTGATATTTGGCTTTTCTCCCCATTTAGAAAATGTTCTGCGCGTTTATTTCTAATACCAAAGTGCATGACCATGCATTTTCCAACTTTGTATTTCATTTGCCACTTTACTGCCTGTTCTCCTAATCTGTCTAAATCCTTCTGCATCCTACCTGTTTCCTCAACACTACCTGCCCTCCACCAATCTTCATATCATCTGCAAACTTGGCAACAAAGTTGTCTATTCCATCAGCTAAATCATTTATATACAGTATAAAAAGGAGTGGTCCCAACATCATCCCCTGTAGAACATGACTAGTCACTGATAGCCAATCAGAAAAGGATCCTTTTATTCCCACTCGCTGCCTCCTACCAATCAGGCAATGCTCTAACCATGTTAGTAACTTTCCTGTAATACCATGGGCTCTTAACTTGGTAGACAGGATCATGTGTGGCATCTTGTCAAAGGTCTTCTGAAAGTCCAAATATACAACATCCACTGCATCCCCTTTCATGTCCACAGAATCTCCCATCTGTTCCCCTCATTATTGAGTCCCCTATCACGACCACTCCCTTCTTCTCTGTCTTCCCTTTCTGCACCACGGACCCATGCTCAGTGCCTGTAACCTGGTCACTGTGACATTCTCCCGGGAAGTCATCCCCCACGAAAGTATCCAAAGCTGTATACATATTTTTGAGGGGATGGCCACAGGTGTGTTCTGCTCTAACTGCATATTTCTATTGCTCCTGACAGTCACCCAGCTACTCGCCTCCTGCAACACCGGGATTTTCTCCCAGAATCATTCTGTTGAGCCTCTTCTGAACTCTTATATAGAACATTACAGCAGGCCCTTCGACCCTTGATGTTGTGCCAACGTAGTAATCAACTCCAAGATCAATCAAAAGCTTACAATTTTCACTGAGCCGTTACTGTTCCTCCTCTCTTCTATCTATTGTGCAGTGGATATTCAACAGGTTGCTGCCTGGACTTGTTCAACCTATCCTCATATTGTCTTCTGAGGATAGGATGAGTGAGCTGAGGCTTTTCTCTTTAGGATGAAGAAGAATGAGAGGTAACTTGATAGAGGTTTACAAGATCATAACCGGCATTGATTGAGTGGATACCCAGAGGTTCTTTCCCAGGGCAGAAAGAGGTAAGAAAGGTTTTTTTACAGAGCCTGGTAGATGTGCTGAACCACCTCAGGGATCGAGGTAGAGATAGATAAATTGGGTACTTTGAAGAAACTCTCAAAGCATATGGATGATAGAAAAATTGAGTGTTACCGTAGGAGGGAAGGGTAAGATTGATCTTAGAACAGCTTAAGTGGTTTGCACAATATTGTTGGCTGAAAGGCCCATACTGTGCTGTGTTGTTCAGTCTCATTCATTGCAATTTCTTAACCTTCCCGTACATTAATAAATTTCCCCTTCTCTCCATTGCTCACCCCTACCTTCCTAATTCCCAACTCCTTATGTCTATTTCTCCAGTTCCTCACTCTCGACTTGCCCGCCCCATCTGAACCCCCACTGGTCTTCCTCTTCACTACCCTGCATCCCACCCTCCCCTTCCCTGACCACATCTCTTTGACTGACACTTCCTCTCTGTTCTCCTCATCAAGGATGAAGATATTAAGCCATGCTGAGGGGTAACCATATGCAGAATATCAAATCTGGCTCTTAGATGAAGTCCCACACTTACAAACACCAGGATGACTGTTGGACAGTGTTTTCTAGAATTCCGAAAAGATCCTTATGTTGGCTAGGAATCAATCTGTGAGTATTGGCAAGTGTTGGAGGGATGATAGGAGAGGGAGCATGTTTAAAGAAAGTTTATAAAAGTATTTGTCCAGAACAACAACCGTGCCTGTGATTAGTCCCTGATTCCTGATATGGCTCCATGCTGAAGCCAGTGGAGTTTCTACATCAAGGCACCAGTATACATTTTACTTATTTCATTTGGAGAGCAGCGTGGAACAGGCCCTTCTGGCCCATTGAGCCGTGCTGCCCAGCAACCCACCTATTTAACACTAGCCTAATCACAGCACAATTTACAAACACCAACTAACCTCCCAACTAGTACGTCTTTGGACTGTGCTTGGAAACCGGAGCACCCAGAGGAAACCCACGCACTGACGGGAAGAATGTAAAAACTCTTTACAGGTGGGTTACAGGTCCAAGCACCCATGTCCCAAGCTGTAATTGTGTTGCACGAACCACTGCACCCCTTGACCTTTGATGCTGTCCGTGTGGAGCTTGCAGGTTCTCCCTGTTGCCGTAGGGTTTACCCTGGGAGCTTCTACCTATTAATAATTGGGGTATTATTCTCACACATGATGAGATACAGTGTACAAGTGTGTTTTGCATAAATCAGTTTGCACTGAAGCGGACCTTGTTTTTTTTGTAATTGTGTTCTTCAATACATTGCATATAATTTTATTTTCTCGTGAATACTGCTGATCTGACACTATGAGACTGTGCTGCTGTTGCAAGTAAGTTTTTAATTGCCCCTGTTCACACATGTACTTTACATATGACAATAAATACGACTGATAGCTGCACATATTATTTTAAAATGTAAGTAGATTGAGATGGCACAAGGGAAAAACAATACCAAAATGCCTAATACACACGCAATGGCCATTTTATTAGGCACACCTGTACACCTCATTAATGCAGATAACTGATTGGCCAATCATGTGGCGGCAACTCAATACATAAAAGCATTGAGACGTGGTCAGGAGGTTCAGTTGTTGTTCAGACCAAACATCAGCGTGGGAAAGAAATCTGATTTAGTGAATTTGAATGTTGGTGATCGTTGGTGCCAGATGAGGTGGTTTGAGTATCTCAGAAACTGCTGATCTTCTGGATGTTCATGCACAGCAGTCTCTAAAGTTTACAGAGAATGATGTGAAAAGCTAAAAACATGCAGTGAGCAGCAGTTCTGTGGGAGAAAATGCCCGTTAATGAGAGGTCAGAGAAGAATGGTCGGACTGCTTGAAGGTGTCGGGAAGGTGACAGTAACTCAGTTAAGCACAAGTTGCAACAGTGGTATGAGAAGAGTATCACTGAATGCACCACACATTGCATCTTGAGGTGGATAGGCTGCCGTAGCAGAAGACCACAGGTGGCTACTCGGTGGCCACTTTATTAGGGTACAGGAACAATTAATGTGGCCATGGAGTGTATTCGTCACATGTACATTGAGACACAGTGAAATGTCATTTTGCATCAGTTCAAGTCATGTGGATTGTGAGATCTAAAGTACATTTTTATTGCATGAGAGGACATTTCAAGAGTCTTATAACATCGGGCTGTAGGTGTGCTTGTATTGTTGAGCTGTTATATATTCTGTCCAACAGGAACAGGGAGAAGAGAGAATGACCCATGTAGTAGGATTCCCTGGTTCTGTTGGTGGCTTTAAAGGCCTTTAGGTTAATTGGCCACTGTCAATATCCATTAGTGGGTAGGTGAGTAGTGGAACTTAGAGGGAGTTAAGGTGAAACTGTGGAGTATCACAGGCTCATAGCAAAATACTGGAGGAATGTAACAGGTCAGGCAACATCTATGGACTAGAATAAACAGTTGACATTTTGGGTCAAGACCCTTAATTAGGATGGCACAAGAAGGAAGTGAAAGCCAGAGGAGAAGGTGAGAAGAGAGGGAAGAGTAAAAACCGATAGGTGAGAGGTGAACATGATCAGGGGAAAGGTGGGAAGATGTGAGAAGGGGGATAAACTGAGAAGTTTGGTGACATGTGGACGAGATCTCTTCAATGTCCCGAATGTACCTGCCTTCACCACCACTGCTGGCAGTGTGTTCCACGCTCTCATTGTTCTGTGTAGTTTTGAAAAAAACTACCTCTGTCATGCACCCTGTACTTCCTCCGATCACCTTAAAATTATGTCTCTTCGCATTAGCCATTTTTGCTCTGAGAAAAAGTCTCTTGCTAGCCACTGGATCAATGCCTCTTATCATCTTGTACACTTCGATTAAGTCTCTTCTCATTCTCCTTCGATCCAAATAGAACACTCTACTTGCTTAACCTATCCTCATAACATAAGTACACTAGTCCAGATACCATCATTGTAAATTTCCTCTGCACACTGTCTGTTGTTTCCATATTCCTCCTATAATGAGGCGATGGTGTGAGCTGCTTCACCATGAGGTGGGAGAGGGCATGAGCTGAAAATAGGTAAACACAGGAGGACTATGGATGTGAGTTGGTTGTGTTCCAAACTTGCAAGCAGATCCTATATTATAACAAGGGAGCTTTGATAAAACGGCGTTTACATCTTCTCTTGAGACTTTGATCTGGTTTTCCCAGGTCATCAGCATGGACAAAAATCGTCACATTATATTTTGAAATAGATATTTCTAAATGCCTCACTGGTCACCAATTTCTCCCTTTGTTAATCTGCTGAGTACCCTATCTTTTGTTCTGAGGATACTCCATGTCCCTCTGCAACTGGATGTTCGACTCCCTAACCAGAACACCACAGTCTGTGCGGTTTGGTAACAACGTCTCCACCTCGCTCACAGTCAACACTGGGGCACCTCAGGGATGCGTGCTTAGCCCACTTCTTTACTCTTTGTATACCTCTGACTGGGTGGCTGGGCACAGCTCAAATGTCATCTGTACGTGTGCTAATGAAGCAACCATTCCTGGCAGAATCTCAAGATGGTGACGAAAAGGTGTACAGGAGTGAGATATACCAGCTAGTTGAGTGATGTCACAGCAACATCCTTGCAATCAAAGTTGGTAAGTCCAAAGAGCTGATTGTGGTCTTCAGAGAGGATAAAATGAGGGAACACTCAGCAATCCTTATGGAGGGATCAGAAGTGGAGAGAAAGTGAACAATTTCAAGTTCCTTGGTGTTAATATCTCTGAGGACCTAACCTGGTCCCAAGCATATCAATGCAGTTATAAAGAAGGCAAAACAACGGCTATATTTCAGAAGGGAATTTGAGGAGATTTGTAATGTTACCTGAAACATTTAAATATTTCTGATTGGCTTCATCACTAATTGGTATGGGGAGTGTCTATTGCACAGGATTGAAGTAAGCTGCAGAGAGTTTTAAAATTAGCCAGCTCCATCATGGGTACTGGCCTTTGTAGTATTCAAGATACCTTCAAGAAGCGGAGCCTTGGAAAGACGGTGTCCATCATTAAGGACCTCCACCACCCAGGAGATGCCCCCTTCTCATGTTACCATCAGACAAAAGGTACAGAAACCTGAAGGCACACACTCAGCTATTCAGGAACAGCGTATTTCTCTCTGCCATCCAATTTCTGAATGGACATTGAAACTATGAACACTATCTCACTACTTTTTTAATTTCTGTTTTTGCACTACTTATTTAATTTAACTATTTGGTGTACATATTTAAACTTGGTGTAATAAGCAGTTTGCTTTCTATATTATCAATATTGTACTGCTACAACAAAGTTAACAAATTTCACTGCATATGCCAGTGATATTAAACTTGATTCTTATTCTGGGTACTGTGAGAATTTTTGGGGCCCCTGGGTAACTAGATTTGATTCAACTTTATTGTCACTGTGCTGAGTACGGATACAAAGCCAATGAAATGCAGTTAGCATCTAACCAGAAATGCAAAGAATAGTGTTATTTATGAAATAACTGCGAATGAAAAGTAAGTGCTACAGCACAGAAATATAAAAGTACTGAGACATTACAATATGGGTGCAATAATGCTCAGCGCTGTGATGTGAGGTTCAGCAGGGTCACAGCCTCAGGGAAGAAGCTCTTCCTGTGCCTGCTGGTGGGGGAACAGAGGCTCCTGTTGGGTTCACCGGATGGGAGGAGAGTAAGAAGTCTGTGGTTAGGGTGAGGTGCATCCTTGCTAATGCTTTTCGCCCTGCTCAGACAGCGTTTATGGTAGATGTTCTCAATAATGGATTTGCTAGCGTTGGAGGCTTTGGACAGGGTCCAGAGGAGCATGGGAGTAATCCCAAGATTGAAAGGGTTAACATATCATAAGTAGCTGATGGCTCTGGGCCTTTACTCACTATACTTCTGAAAAATGAGGGGGATCTCCTTGAAACCTATCAAACATTGAAAGGCAAGATGGAGCGGTTTGGACAGGGTGGTACCTATAGTCGGGGCATCTACGAGCAAAGGACACAGCTGCAGAATAGAAAGACATCCCTTCTATTCTGAGGAGATGGGGAAAATTTTCTTTAGCCAGTGGATGGTTAATCTGTAAAGGTCATTGCTGCAGACAGCTCTGGAGGCTAAGTCAGTGGGCATCTTTAAAGTGGCAGTTGCTAAGTGCTTGATCTGTCAGGCGTCATATGTTACGGGGAGAATGCAGGAGAGCTGTGGTTGAAAGAGTGAAATAAATCAGCCATGAACGAATGGTGGAACAGACATAATCAGCCAAATGACGTAATCCTGCTCCTCTGTCTTATGATCTTTCAGGAGAAAGTGACAGCACTTTCCAGCAACGACCATGGACACATTCGAAGTGATTACGCAACCACCAACTGCGACGCCAGCCTTGAACTCCAGGCCGGGTCTTTATGTGCTGCTGTTGTGACTCCCGTCTCCCCTTCCCCCACCACCACTCCGCAGCCCCGTCTTCCTCAGATCCCACCGTCAGCTCCTGGGCCCTCAGAGGCTCCATCTTCCTCTCACCCCAACCCTCCCCTCTCCATTGACACCCCCAGCCTCCCCCCTCCCTCCTCTGATCCCAGCTCTCATCCGTGCCGGGTCTTTACCATCCTCTCCGACCTTCAACTGTCGGAGGCAGAGCGCTCTGTCCTCAGTAAGGGCCTCACCTTTGTCCCCCTTCGCCCACACCTCAGCGAGTTCCGTGTTCGCCACGATGCGGAACTTTTCTTCCGCCGTCTCCGTCTCCGAGCCTACTTCTTCGGCAAGGATTCTTCCACCCCCACCGATGACCCCTTCTCCCGTCTTCAACCCTCCTCTTCTTCATGGACACCCCGCTCTGGTCTTCTGCCTGCTCTGGATCTCTTTATTGCCAACTGCCGACGGGACATCAACCGTCTCGACTTCACCGCACCTTGTCCCCATTCCAACCTCACTCCTTCGGAACGCTCTGCTCTCCACTCCCTCCGCACTAATCCTAACATTATTATTAAACCTCTGATAAAGGGGGTGCTGTTGTAGTCTGGCGTACTGACCTCTACCTTGCCGAGGCACAGCGACAACTCGCGGATACCTCCTCTTATTTACCCCTCGATCGTGACCCCACTAAGGAGCACCAGGCCATTGTCTCCCACACTATCAACGACTTTATCCGCTCAGGGGATCTCCTATCCACTGCTACCAACCTTATAGTTCCCACACCCCGCACTTCCCGTTTCTACCTCCTACCCAAGATCCACAAACCTGCCTGTCCTGGCCGACCTATTGTCTCAGCTTGCTCCTGCCCCACCGAACTCGTTTCTGCATACCTCGACACTGTCTTATCACCCCTTGTTCAATCCCTTCCGACCTATGTTCGTGACACTTCTCACACTCTTAAACTTTTCGATGATTTTAAGTTCCCTGGCCCCCACCGCTTTATTTTCACCATGGATGTCCAGTCCCTATATACTTCCATCCCCCATCAGGAAGGTCTCAAAGCTCTACGCTTCTTTTTGGATTCCAGACCTAATCAGTTCCCCTCTACCACCACTCTGCTCCGTCTAGCAGAATTAGTCCTTACTCTTAATAATTTCTCCTTTTGCTCCTCCCATTTCCTCCAAACTAAAGGTGTAGCTATGGGCACCCGTATGGGTCCTAGCTATGCCTGTCTTTTTGTTGGGTTTGTGGAACAATCTATGTTCCGTGCCTATTCTGGTATCTGTCCCCCACTTTTCCTTCGCTACATCGACGACTGCATTGGCGCTGCTTCCTGCACGCATGCAGAACTCGTTGACTTTATTAACTTTGCCTCCAACTTTCACCCTGCCCTCAAGTTTACCTGGTCCATTTCCGACACCTCCCTCCCCTTTCTAGATCTTTCTGTCTCTGTCTCTGGAGACAGCTTATCCACTGATGTCTACTATAAGCCTACTGACTCTCACCGCTATCTGGACTATTCCTCTTCTCACCCTGTCTCTTGCAAAAACGCCATCCCCTTCTTGCAATTCCTCCGTCTCCGCCGCATCTGCTCTCAGGATGAGGCTTTTCATTCTAGGACGAGGGAGATGTCTTCATTTTTTAAAGAAAGGGGCTTCCCTTCCTCCAATATCAACTCTGCTCTTAAACGCATCTCCCCCATTTCACGTACATCTGCTCTCACTCCATCCTCCCACCACCCCACTAGGAATAGGGTTCCCCTGGTTCTCACCTACCACCCCACCAGCCTCCGGGTCCAACATATTATTCTCCGTAACTTCCGCCACCTCCAATGGGATCCCACCACTAAGCACATCTTTCCCTCCCCCCCTCTCTCTGCATTCCGCAGGGATTGCTCCCTACACAACTCCCTTGTCCATTCGTCCCCCCCATCCCTCCCCACTGATCTCCCTCCTGGCACTTATCCGTGTAAGCGGAACAAGTGCTACACATGCCCTTACACTTCCTCCCTTACCACCATTCAGGGCCCCAAACAGTCCTTCCAGGTGAGGCATCACTTCACCTGTGAGTCGACTGGGGTGATATACTGCGTCCGGTGCTCCCGATGTGGCCTTTTATATATTGGTGAGACCCGACGCAGACTGGGAGACCGCTTTGCTGAACATCTACGCTCTGTCCGCCAGAGAAAGCAGGATCTCCCAGTGGCCACACATTTTAATTCCACATCCCATTCCCATTCTGACATGTCTATCCACGGCCTCCTCTACTGTAAAGATGAAGCCACACTCAGGTTGGAGGAACAACACCTTATATTCCATCTGGGTAGCCTCCAACCTGATGGCATGAACATTGACTTCTCTAACTTCCGCTAGGCCCCACCTCCCCCTCGTACCCCATCTGTTACTCATTTTTATGCACACATTCTTTCTCTCACTCTCCTTATTCTCCCTCTGTCCCTCTGAATATACCTCTTGCCCATCTTCTGGGTCACCCCCCCCCGTCTTTCTTCCCGGACCTCCTGTCCCATGATCCTCTTGTATCCCCTTTTGCCTATCACCTGTCCAGCTCTCGGCTCTATCCCTCCCCCTCCTGTCTTCTCCTATCATTTTGCATCTCCCCCTCCTCCTCCAGCTTTCAAATCCCTTACTCACTCTTCCTTCAGTTAGTCCTGACGAAGGGTCTTGGCCTGAAACGTCGACTGCGCCTCTTCCTATAGATGCTGCTTGGCCTGCTGCGTTCACCAGCAACTTTGATGTGTGTTGCCAGCACTTTAAGTGTTGTATTATGTCAAAGTTGAAGTGAATTTGATTGTCATCTGCAAAAGTCATGTATGCAGGGATGTGATGAAAGATTTACTTGTAGCAGCATTGGAGGCACATCACATCAGATAAGCAACATTCACTGAAAAAAAATTTAAAATAATTTATCCACAATTCTTACAAGAAAGAGGAATTTGAACAAAATACAATAAATTTTAGTGTAAAGTTACTAAAGTGGCCTGAGTATTATTATACCAAGGGTTGTAACGATTTGTTCAAGAACAAAGAGAAAGGGTTGAAGGGAGGTAGCTGTTTGTGAACCTGGTGGTGTGGGACTTCAGGCTTTTGGACCTCCTGCCCAGTGGTCTCAGTGACTTGATGGTGGGATCTTTCATGATGGAATTTGCATTCTTGAGGCAGCACCTCCTGTAGATACTCCTGCAGGTGGGGGAGGGATGTGTTTGTGTTGTCTCGGGCAGGGTCCACTACTCTCTGCAGCTTCTTGCATTCCTTCTCATTCGAATGTCGTAAAAGACTGTGATGGTACGAGTCAGGATAATTTCATTAGTACGTCTAGAATATTGTTTAAAGACAATCCACACCTCCTTAAACTCCCGAGAAATTAAAGACACTGGGATGCTTTCCTTGTTATTGCATCCATATGCAGGGCTCAAGACAGGTCACAGTGAAGGAGCTAACAGTTCATATTTGCCAGAAGAGATATGATACTGATAATACACTATTTGTGGTGGTGTGTTGAAGGCTTTCAGGAAAACAAATAATCTTGTTTCTAAATGGTGAAGGTGCTGATGACAGGTTGACTGCTTTCTTAGTGCATTCACATCAGAAATTTGGAGTATAAGCAGTCCATTCAACCCAATGATCCCTGCTACTACTTGTGCTCCATATGAGCATTCTTGCATCTTACCTGCATGCCCTTCAATTAATTTCTCCAGCCTCCCAATTCTTCCACGTACAGATTGCTGATCAGACTCAATAGGTAAATGGCCTGATTCTCCTCCTATGTGTTACGGTATTATGAAGAGCATTCTAAATGGTGGCATCACTGCCTTGCTATGGATGAGCCATAAAGGTGTAAAGTCATGACAAATTAGATTGTGAGGTTAAAATTCATCTTTTTCATAGAAGCGCCATTCAAGACTCCTATAATATAGAACAGGAAACACTGCAGCAGAATACAGTCCCTTTGTTGTGCTGACCTTTAAACCTTGTCTAACATCAATCTCACCTTTTCCTTCCACATAGACCACCATTTTTCTATCATCCATGTTCCTGTCTAAAAGGTTCTTAAATGCCTCTCCCACTACACCTGGCAGGGTGTTCCACGCACCCACCCACCACTCTCCGTGTGAAGAACTTTCCTCTGACATCCCCCTCCAGCTTTCTTCAGTCACCTGAAAGTTTGTATTCATCATTTCTACTCTGGGAAAATGTCTCTATCTATAAATACTCTATGCCTCTTATCATCTTGTACACATCTATTAAGTCACTTCTCATCCTCCTTCACTCTCAAGAAAAAAGTCCTGGCTTGCAGAACCTATTTTCCCAAGATGTGCTCTCCAGTCCAGGCAGCATCCTGGTAAATCTCTCTGCACCTTCTCCAAAGCTTACACATTCTTCCTTTAATGAGGTCACCCGAAATATGACAGTGGGATAGGAACTGTCGACCTGGAGTAGGGATTAACGGGTCCTTTTCAGAATGGCAGGCAGTGACTAGTGGGGTACTACAAGGCTCGGTCCTGGGACCGCAGCTATTTACAATATACATTAATGATTTAGGTGAAGGGATTAAAAGTAATATTAGCAAATTTGCAGATGACACAAAGCTGGGTGACAGTGTGAAATGTGAGGAGGATGTTATGAGAATACAGGGTGACTTGGACAGGTTGGGTGAGTGTACAGATGCATGCCAGATGCAGTTTAACGTGGATAAATGTGAGGTTATCCACTTTGGTGGCAAGAGCAGGAAGGCAGATTACTATCTGAATGGTGTCAAGTTAGGAAAAGGGGAAGTACAACGAGATCTGGGTGTCTTTGTTCGTCAGTCACTGAAAGTAAGCATATAGATACAGCAGGCAGTGAAGAAAGCTAATGGCATGTTGGCCTTCATAACAAGGGGAGTTGAGTATAGGAGCAAAGAGGTCCTTCTGCAGTTGTACAGGGCCCTGGTGAGACCCCACCTGGAGTATTGTGTGCAGCTTTGGTCTCCAAATTTGAGGAAGGACATTCTTGCTATGGAGGGACTGCAGCGTAGGTTCACTGGGTTAATTCCAGGGACGGAGGGAATGTCATATGTTGGAAGATTGGAGCGACTGGGCTTGTATACACTGGAATTTAGAGGGATGAGAGGGGATCTGATTGAAGCATAGAAGATTATTAAGGGATTGGACATGCTAGAGGCAGGAAACAAGTTCCCGATGTTTCCCTGCACCTATCGTCTGTCGTCTGGTGGTATGTGTTTTCAAGGTTTATTTTGATCTTGATGGGAACGGGGAGAAATGTGCATGTTTGGGGTGAGAGAGGTTCTTTACTCTGTCTTTTGATGTACATGTGACAAAATTCTGAATCTGCAGGTTAGGGAGCTCCATATGCAGAGAATAAAGAGCTGACATTTCAGGCCGAGATCTTACATCAGGACTCCTGATAAAGGGTTTCAGCCTGAAACACTGACTCTTTATTCCTCTCCATAGATGCTGCCTGACCTGCTGAGTCACCCTGGCATTTTATGGCGTCATGGCAGTGTGTCAGTTGGCATGACACTATTACAGCTCCCGACATGAGAGTTCGGATTTCAATTCCAGCACCGTCTATAAGGATTTGTACATTCTCTCTCTGCCCACGAGTGTTTCCTCTGGGTGCCCCAGTTTTCTTCCACAATCCAAAGACGTACTGATGAGTAGGTTAATTAGTTATTGTAAATATCCTGTGATTATACTGGTGTGAAATAGGTGGATTGCATTACAGAGCAGCTCTTTGGGTCGAGGGGCCTGATCCACACAATATTTCTTAATAAAACAATAAATGAATAACATGTTGTGTGTGTTACTCTAGTATTTGCAGAATGTCTTGTGTTTATGCCTGTGAATGTGAATCTCTTGTTCTTACCTTTGCTGTTATTTTACTGCCCCTCTCCCACCGTCACTCCTGAACCCCTGTAGTCTCGATCTCGATCAATGACATCAAGAAGTTGAGGCCCGGACACCAGTCGGAGGGCATGCAGCAGAATGCCATGGAAATGCCCACTGACAGCTGCTTCACAATCAGCTTTAAAGGCAGGAAACTGGACCCGGTGGCCACCGACACCAAGGAGGCCTGACACTGGAACTATCATTTCACCAAACTCAAGAAACGAGACTCCAGCATGAACAAGAGGGAGTAACTTGTGAGGTTTTGAATATCTTGTTGCAATTTCTTTAAAAATAATTGAAGATCACCTCTTTTCACATCAGTATGGTGGTTACAGTGTTTTGATTGCAGGTGAAGAGATTGAATAAAAATACATTCAACTAGATAGGTGGTGGGAAATCCTATTAAAATCAATTTGGCTTTCTCTCAGAGTGGAATGTTATTCTGTATCCAGAAATTTTGCCTGCTGTATTTGAATTTTGCTTGATTTGTTATCTGACTGTGCAGCTTAATAAGATATTTTTGCAATGTGATGTCAGTATCATTCACATCTCACAATATCGCCCAATGTTCTTCCAACATTATGGCATTCAAGTTCTGATGGTGGGTGTCACAGTGTATGCAGAAACATCAGGAACAGCATTTTTGATATGAACAATGAATTCTCTGTATCTTCGTACCATCGAAAAAGTATTAACAGATACACAAGGCATTGTATTTTGCAGTGGATTTTTTTTTGCAGAAGTAGCTCTTGATTTGAAATATAGTTTCACGTTTGGTATCTGACTTAAGCTTTCAGGCAAAAAGTCATTTTCTCACTGGTGTAATCTCACGTGAAAAGTATCAGTATTGAATATACATATAAAAATAAATTTAGCTTTTTGGTGTTTCTTAGATACGTGTCATAATTTTTTTTTAAATGCTGCAATACATTGAAATTCTACGGGGCAATAAAGAATGTAGATTTGTCAAGAAAAGTGAATTGAACTTCCTTTCAAAATATGATAAGTGACAGGGATTTAATGGAAGTTGTAGCGGTAGGTAATGTTGCAATGGTACACTTCATTCGTTTTCACCTCTTTGCAATTTAGCCATTACTGGCAGATGATCCCACTGCAGTAACTGCATATTCAAAACCCGGACTCCAGCAACGACCATGGACACCTTCACAGCGATTGCGCAACCACCAACTGCGACTCCAGCCTTGAACTCCAGGCCGGGTCTTTATGTGCTGCTGTTGTGACTCCCGTCTCCCCTTCCCCCACCACCACTCCGCAGCCCCGTCTTCCTCAGATCCCACCGTCAGCTCCTGGGCCCTCAGAGGCTCCATCTTCCTCTCACCCCAACCCTCCCCTCTCCATTGACACCCCCAGCCTCCCCCCTCCCCCCTCTGATCCCAGCTCTCATCCGTGCCGGGTCTTTACCATCCCCTCCGACCTTCAACTGTCGGAGGCAGAGCGCTCTGTTCTCAGTAAGGGCCTCACGTTTGTCCCCCTTCGCCCACACCTCAGCGAGTTCCGTGTTCGCCACAATGCGGAACTTTTCTTCCGCCGTCTCCGTCTCCGAGCCTACTTCTTCGGCAAGGACTCTTCCACCCCCACCGATGACCCCTTCTCCCGTCTTCAACCCTCCTCTTCTTCATGGACACCCCGCTCTGGTCTTCTGCCTGCTCTGGATCTCTTTATTGCCAACTGCCGACGGGACATCAACCGTCTCGACTTCACCGCACCTTGTCCCCATTCCAACCTCACTCCTTCGGAACGCTCTGCTGTCCACTCCCTCCGCACTAATCCTAACCTTATTATTAAACCCGCTGATAAGGGGGGTGCTGTTGTCGTCTGGCGTACTGACCTCTACCTTGCCGAGGCACAGCGACAACTCGCGGATACCTCCTCTTATTTACCCCTCGATCGTGACCCCACCAAGGAGCACCAGGCCATTGTCTCCCACACTATCAACGACTTTATCCGCTCAGGGGATCTCCCATCCACTGCTACCAACCTTATAGTTCCCACACCCCGCACTTCCCGTTTCTACCTCCTACCCAAGATCCACAAACCTGCCTGTCCTGGCCGACCTATTGTCTCAGCTTGCTCCTGCCCCACCGAACTCGTTTCTGCATACCTCGACACTGTTTTATCACCCCTTGTTCAATCCCTTCCGACCTATGTTCGTGACACTTCTCACGCTCTTAAACTTTTCGATGATTTTAAGTTCCCTGGCCCCCACCGCTTTATTTTCACCATGGATGTCCAGTCCTTATATACTTCCATCCCCCATCAGGAAGGTCTCAAAGCTCTACGCTTCTTTTTGGATTCCAGACCTAATCAGTTCCCCTCTACCACCACTCTGCTCCGTCTAGCAGAATTAGTCCTTACTCTTAATAATTTCTCCCTTTGCTCCTCCCATTTCCTCCAAACTAAAGGTGTAGCTATGGGCACCCGTATGGGTCCTAGCTATGCCTGCCTTTTTGTTGGGTTTGTGGAACAATCTATGTTCCGTGCCTATTCTGGTATCTGTCCCCCACTTTTCCTTCGCTATATCGACGACTGCATTGGCGCTGCTTCCTGCACGCATGCAGAACTCGTTGACTTTATTAACTTTGCCTCCAACTTTCACCCTGCCCTCAAGTTTACCTGGTCTATTTCCGACACCTCCCTCCCCTTTCTAGATCTTTCTGTCTCTGTCTCTGGAGACAGCTTATCCACTGATATCTACTATAAGCCTACTGACTCTCACAGCTATCTGGACTATTCCTCTTCTCACCCTGTCTCTTGCAAAATGCCATCCCCTTCTCGCAATTCCTCCGTCTCCGCCGCATCTGCTCTCAGGATGAGGCTTTTCATTCTAGGATGAGGGAGATGTCTTCATTTTTTAAAGAAAGGGGCTTCCCTTCCTCCACTATCAACTCTGCTCTTAAACGCATCTCCTCCATTTCACGTACATCTGCTCTCACTCCATCCTCCCACCACCCCACTAGGAATTGGGTTCCCCTGGTCCTCACCTACCACCCCACCAGCCTCCGGGTCCAACATATTATTCTCCGTAACTTCCGCCACCTCCAACGGGATCCCACCACTAAGCACATCTTTCCCTCCCCCCCTCTCTCTGCATTCCGCAGGGATCGCTCCCTACACAACTCCCTTGTCCATTCGTCCCCCCCATCCCTCCCCACTGATCTCCCTCCTGGCACTTATCCGTGTAAGCGGAACAAGTGCTACACATGCCCTTACACTTCCTCCCTTACCACCATTCAGGGCCCCAAACAGTCCTTCCAGGTGAGGCATCACTTCACCTGTGAGTTGACTGGGGTGATATACTGCGTCCGGTGCTCCCGATGTGGCCTTTTATATATTGGTGAGACCCGACGCAGACTGGGAGACCGCTTTGCTGAACATCTACGCTCTGTCCGCCAGAGAAAGCAGGATCTCCCAGTGGCCACACATTTTAATTCCACATCCCATTCCCATTCTGACATGTCTATCCACGGCCTCCTCTACTGTAAAGATGAAGCCACACTCAGGTTGGAGGAACAACACCTTATATTCCGTCTGGGTAGCCTCCAACCTGATGGCATGAACATTGACTTCTCTAACTTCCGCTAGGCCCCACCTCCCCCTTGTACCCCAGCTGTTACTCCTTTTTATGCACACATTCTTTCTCTCACTCTCCTTTTTCTCCCTCTGTCCCTCTGAATATACCTCTTGCCCATCCTCTGGGTCACCCCCCCCCGTCTTTCTCCCTAGGCCTCCTGTCCCATGATCCTCTCGTATCCCCTTTTGCCTATCACCTGTCCAGCTCTCGGCTCTATCCCTCCCCCTCCTGTCTTCTCATATCATTTTGCATCTCCCCCTCCCCCTCCAGCTTTCAAATCCCTTACTCACTCTTCCTTCAGTTAGTCCTGATGAAGGGTCTCGGCCTGAAACGTCGACTGCGCCTCTTCCTATAGATGCTGCTTGGCCTGCTGCGTTCACCAGCAACTTTGATGTATGTTCCACTGCAGTAACTGCAGCTTTCATGTCACATTTTATCAGTATAACACACATGGGTCAGTGGGAGGCCATCTGGACCAGCCTGCTGCTTGAGCCTTGCTGACTGGCTTTGCTGCAGACAGCCTGGTGAGGTAGTATTCCAAGACCATTCATGAGAATCTGATGGTGGAGTGGAAAAAGCTGTTCCTAAAATGTTGAGTGTGGCTCTTTGGTCTCATGTACCTCCTCGCTGATGGTAGCAATGAGAAGAGACATACAGTATTCTCATCGTGTTATCACCTTTTGATGAAGTCCTTGATGCCAAGGAACTGAGTGCCCATTATGAAATTTACAACCCTCTGTCACTTTTACCCAATCCTGTGCAATTGCACCTCCAAATATGAAGTTTATGCAACCAGTCAAAATGCATGGTACATGCTGCATTGATTGGAGTCACATGTAAGATCGTAATGAGGTAGATTGTGAAGTCACAACTCTATTTTATTATACTGCAGGAAGCCGGTTTCCATGATGTGCTGAGCTGTTTCCACAACACTCCTGAATTTCTTCTATTGACATGCTGAATCACAATGTGGTAGATTGTGAAGAGTACTACGGAACTATTCAACAGTCTACTAACAACAAGATGGAAGCTGTACCTGACAAGTCCGTTCTCTTCTCTGCTGAAGACGATGTTGTCTTATTACCTTGTCTCTGGAGTATCGCTTGAAGCTCCAACCACATTCCCTTGGCATTGGCAGCAGTTCTGTATCTGACCGAAGTAACTCCACATACTCACCACGCTAGTGGTCCTTGGAGTGTCGCCATGCGTGGCTGCCATCTTGTTTGGCTGGTTAACCCGCTGGAAATTCAGTAGGAAGGGCCAGAAGTAGGAAGCTGGACCAGAAATTGAGCGATTGAGCGGGTGAATGGAATCTGTGGCCAAAAGGCCAGGAAGTGAGCAAAAGACCTCTGTGGGGGTTAGTGGAAGCGACTGAGGAGAGGGAGGTGAAGATGCAAAAGTGGACAGCCAAGATGAATCTGAAAAGCAAGAAGATTCAGGCAGGCAGAGAAGTGGACTGGGGCGACACAAAGGCAACAGAGGGGCTTCCAGAGTTAGAAAACTGGTGTCTGAGATAGGGCAGTCAATCAAGAAATTGAAAAGATGAGTCCTCGTATTTCATCAAAAACAGATGGCTGGAATCCCAATGCTTATGGAGTAGATGAAGGTCAAAGGGGTTATATAAATAGATCTGTTAATGTTTACTTGAGAGAGTTTGAGAATTTAAATGTGTCGGCAGAAATGTGTATCTTTGCGGTCTTCTGCTGCTGTAACCCATCCTCTTCAAACTGACATATTCTGCATTCAAACATACTTTTCTGCTCACCACTCTTGTAACACATGATTATCTGAGTTACTGCCATGATCCTGTAAGCACGAACTAATCTGGCCATTCTCCTCTGACCCCTCGTTCACATGGCATTTTTAGCCACAGAACTGCCGCTCACTGGTTGTCTTTATTGTTTATCCCATTGTTTTCTGTAAACTCTAGGTACTGGTGAGTATGAAAATCCCAAAGCAATATCAGTTTCTGAAATACTCAAATCATCCCATCAGGCATCAACAATTGTTCTACAGTCAAAGTAACTGAGATCACATTTCTTCCTCCATTCTGATGTTTTGTCTGAATAACAGCTGAAATTTTTACCACATCTGCATGCTTTCATGAATTGAGTTGCTGTCACATGATTGGCTGATAAGATTGTTGTATTAATAAGCAGTTGTATAGCTGTATAGTGGCCATTGAGTGTACATCGAGTTTAGACAGTACTAATAAGTAGAAAAGACTGACTCAAAATAGAACGCTGATTCTGTTCTTTGAAGCGCTGAATTCATCTTTCTGATTGCCATCTCTTTCTTGGCTGCCTCCTCTCTTTTTACCTCTCTGTGAAGCAATCTAGGCTGTCCTTTTAAAGATTAGCTTAATTTATCACATGTACATTGAAACGGTCAGTGAAATGACAGAACTTGTGTCACGCGCAGGGGACAGCCCACAGTTGTTTCCACAGTTCTCAGACCAACATAGTACACCTATCATTCACTAACCTGAACCTGGACATCTTTGGAATGAGGGAGGAAACCATTTCTGAATGGAAAACGTAGCACCCAGAAGGAACTATTCCAGTCATACAAAATCTGTACGGACACACGTGGGAATCGAACCCCAAGTATGATATTTGGCACGCAAAGTGATAACCTAGCCGGTAACTAATTGATGGGATTCTGAACTCTTGTTTGATTGAAACAGGTTTTGGTAACCATGTTCAACTCAGTTTTTGGAACGACTCAATGAGGAGGTACCAGTACCAGTTTCTTCCAGTAACTTGCAGACTTGAGTCAGAGGTAAGGAAGGCAAATGCAATGTTAGCATTCATTTCAAGAGGACTGGAATATAAAATTACAAATGTAATACTGAGGCTTTACAAGGCATTGGTCAGACTGCTCTTGGAGTGTTGTGAGCTGTTTTGGGGCCCTTATCTAAGTAGGAATGTGCTGGCATTGGAAAGTGTCGAGAGGAAGTTCACCAGAATGATCCTGGGAATGAGTGGATTAACATATGAAGTGCACGTGATGGCTCAGGGCTTGTACTGATTGGAGTTTAGAAGAATGAGGGGGTATCTCATTTAAAACCATTGAAGATTAAAAGGCTAGCTGTAGTGGATGTGGAGGGTATGTTTCCAAGAGTTGAAGAGACTAGGACAAGTGGGCACATACTCAGAATTGAGGGACATCCCTTTACGACAGAGAAAATGGAATTTCTTTGGCTAGAGGGTGGTGAATCTAAGGAATTCATTGCCACAGATGGTAGTGGAGGTTAATGCATTGGGAATATTTGAAGTGGAGGTTGATGGGTTCTTGACTAGTGAGGGTGTCAAAGGTCATGGGAGAAGGCAGGAGAATGGGATTGAGAAGATTAATAAATTACCCATGATGGAATGGTGGAGCAGATCTGATGGGCCGAATGCAGTAATTCTGCTGCTGTCTTATTATGTTGAATTGATTGTATATTTCCATGTTTGCTGAGACTCTGGGTGTAAACTAATTGTTGTATTTGTTTACAATGCAGCCATCACTATGTTTAAAAGCATCACGCAAAATGCTGTAGGAACTCAGCAGGTCAGGCAGCTGCAATAGATCGGAATATAGATCAACATTTCAGGCTGAGATCTTTCGTCAGGATTGAAAAGGAAGCGTGCAGAAACCAGAGTAAAGTGGTCAATTTGTCAAATCCTTTGCGGCACTGAATATTCAGGTTGTAGAATGTTACAGAATAAATGCTGATAACTGGGACTAGTATATCTGGATGGACCAGGGCCTGTTTCTGTGCTGTATGGCTTTACTACACTTCATGGCCTGACAGATCCTGTAATTACCTGCCGTTTCCCATCAGCATTAATTATTTAACTGCCCCTTGTCACTGGTACAGCACAGTAGAGTAACAGTACAATGCTCTCACAGTGCTAGCGATCACCAATCAAGGTTCAATTCTGCTTATCTAAGGAGTTTTTACATTCTCCCCGTGACTACATGGATTTCCTCCGTGTGCTGAGATTTCCTTCCACATTCCAAAGATGTACGGGTTAAGTTTACTAAGTTGTAGGTGTGCTCTGTTGGGACTGGTAGTGTGGTGATACTTGCAGACTGCCCAGTACATCCTCACACAATGTCGGTCATTGATGTAAAAATAATGCATTTCATTATTTAGCCAGAGGGTGGTGAATCTGAGGAATTCATTGCTGCAGACGGAGGTTAATTTATTGGGACTCTTTGAAGTGGAGGCTGATGGTTTCTTGATTAGTAAGGGTGTCAAAATTCATGGGGAGAATGCAAGAGATTCAGGGCTTTATTCCTTTGTATGCGAAATGCGTCAATAATAAACGCAGTGTGAGGATTGTGTGGGGGAGAGCCCGCAAGAGTCGCCATGCTTTCAGCACCAACATACTAGGCGCATAACCTACTAAACATAACCTATACGACTGAAATGTGGGAGGAAACCGGAGCACTCGGAGGAAACCCACACAGTGATGGGGAGAATGTAGAAACTCCTTACAGGCAGCGGTGGGAATTGCACCTTGACTGGTGAATGCTGGCACTGTAAAGCATTGCATTGACTGACAGCTAATGAACAACATGGAGAGTGCAGTTCATTAAAGCATCTGTCAGGCCATGAGGTGTCACAGAGCTCCACCACAGGGAAAAAGGCCCTTTGGACCACATCTCAATGCAGACCCATCTGTATCAGCCTGTTATCTGCATCTGAACTGTAGCTTTCCACAACTTAGATATTCAGTGGCCCCAAAGGTACTTTGGTTGACACCGATTCTGGTTCCGAGAGCAGTGGTGTAGTACGGATGTGATTCAGGTGAGATTCCAACAGCACAAACTTAGACTTAGATAGGCATTGACTGCACGAGGGGTACCGGCCGAAGAGGGAATATCTGATGTGCCAAAGGACACTGCTGAAGTTAGCAACAGTTGGAGTTACATACTCAGACTGGATAATGGAATAGAGGTCATGCATTTAAGATGAGAAGGGGTAAATTCAGAAGAAATATATGGGACGGGTGTTTTTCCCACACAGAGAGTGGTTGCTGCCAGGGATGGTAGTAGGGGCAATTGTAATAGAGGTGTTTGAAAAGGCTCTTAGGTAGGTACATGAATGTGCAGGGAATGGAGAGATATGGACATTGTGTAGGTAGAAGGGATAAGGTTAGTTAGCAATTAATTACTATTTTAGGGTTGATATAGCCAGGAGTGGTAATGGGGATGAGATCCCACCAGGTATTAACTGCTTCCAATGGCGTGTACCTCTAACAACCAAGTCCAGCTACTGGCCTTCACGTGTGGCTTAGCTACCACGCCCGGCAGAACCATTTCTACTATAGGAGAAGGGGCAAAGGAGGGGACTATTACCTTAAAACCAGTCACTTTGGGTGGATGGGGCTCGTCAGCCATGGTGGGCAGCTCATCAAGGAGAAGGAAAACTCTGATCTCAAACCTCCGCGAGCCGCAAGGAAAGGCGTTGGGAGTAAACCCCGAGGGGAAATTCCGGAGCTGGATTCCCTTAGGCAGTCTTCCATTGAGTTCAGTGCTGGTAACTCCTGTGACGCTGCTGGTATCAAACTATATGGGTCTCTGCCGTTCCTTTGGATTCATCAGATGGGTGGAGAGGGGGAGCTTGCTGTCCATATCATACTGCCCAGAGTTGCGTACCTAGACAGCGAGGACATGATATCCATGGTCAACTCTGACTGATGGAGGCTCTCATCATCACCAATAGTGAAGGATTTGTGCTACAGAAACATAACTGGTCATTGTAATACGCCATGGAGATGTCCAGCAGCCGCTGCTTCACCATTGTCTTCAAGGGCAGGAAGGAAAATGTGGACCTGATGGCCATCAATGGCATAGAGGCCTGCCACTGGATCTGTGTCTTCAACAAACTCAAGAAGAGAGACTGCAGCATCAACAAGAGAGTGTGACTGGACCAACGTCGTTTGCGGTGTGTGCCAGGGGTACACCACAGAGGGAGGGTGCCACTTTGCCCAATATCTTCTCTGACAGCAGCCCCCAAGTCTGCTCCCACCCCCTGTGGAAGAGCAAAGGTAGTAGGCACATGGGAATAACCTCCCATCGAAGTCACGTTTCCTTACATCAGACAATAATGCAGTGGTTGTCAATATTTTTGATACAATTAATATGGATGTTTTCATAGGTTACAGTTATTTTTATAGTTTGAGAATCAAGCCTCATATCACTAGCATGTGTTGTGAGATTTGTTAATTTAGTGGCAGCAGTACAATGCAATACATGATAAAAACTATAGAAAAATAATTGAACTGCAGTAAATATATGTCTTAAGTCGTTAAATTAAAAAGTGTAAAAACAGAAACAATAAAAAAGGTGATGTACTCTTCATTGGTTCAATAAATATTTAAAAATCTGATGGCAGAGTGGAAGAAGCTGTTCCTGAATCGCTGAGTGTGTACCTTCAGGCCTCTGTACCTCCTTGTTGACGGTAACAATGGGAAGAGGGCATACACGAGAAAGTCTGCAGATGCTGGAAATTAAAGCAACACACACAAAATGCTGGTAGAACGCAGTAGGCCAGGCAGCATCTACAGGAATAAGTACTCGACGTTTTGGGCCAAGACATCCTGACGAAGCCCCACCATCTGCAAATGTGGCCACAAGCCATGAATTCCACCTTCCAAATCATTGACATAAAAGAAATGGTCCTAACGTAGACCCCTTTGGAACACTGGTCGTCACTGGCAGCCAACCAGAAAAGATTCCCTTTATTCCCACTCGTTGCCCCCTGTCAATCAGCCAATGCTCTATCCATGCTAGTACCTTTCCTGTAATACCATGGGTTCTTAATTTGTTAAGCAGCCTTATGTTTGACGCATTGTCAAATGGCTTCTGAAAATCCAAGTATTCAGCGTCCACTGATTCTCTCTTGTCTGTCCTGCTGGTTATTTTTTCAAAGAATTCCAACAGATTTGTCAGGCAAGATTTTCCGTTAAGGAAACCATGCTGATTTTGGCTGATTAAATCATGTCTCCGAGTTCCCTGAAACTACATTCTTAACAACTGACTCCAACATCTTCCCAACCACTAAAGTCAGACTAACTGTCCAATAATATCCTTTCTTCTGCCTCTCTCCCTTTTTTAAGGCCCATTCCAGAATCTATTGATTCTTGAAAGATCATTAATCTTTCAATCTCTTCAGCCACCTCTTACAGAGCCACGGAGTCTGTTACGTCATCAGCAACAATGAATTAGAATTGAGTCAGGTTTTATGAACAAACATAAACATTTATTAAACTCTGCTCAACAATAGTGAAAAGTAAACAAACAACTAACTTAACCAGAAGTTAACTGCTATACGGCAATTTAGCAAACAGCCGAACTCGAACAGCTCTTAAAGTGGTAAATTTAAACACAGTCTGAAAGTGGTAAATTGGAAAGTCCAAGTGATTTATTCAATCAGTAAGGAGAGACTTCCCTGAAGAGATCCAAATGATCTAGAAATCTGAACCCCTGCCCCTGCATCAGTTCCTCAGCCACACAGCTTTCTGTGAAATACTCCTATTCTTACCCTCACTGGCAGAAATCCAGAGATTACTACCCTGGATATCCTGTTTTTCAGCTTTCTACCTAGCTCCCTAAAATCTCTCTTCAGGACCTCCTCGCCTTTCCTACCCATGTCATTGGTAATATGTACCGAGACTTCTGGCTGCTCATAGTATATATTTAGAATCCAGTGAATCTGATCTGAGACAGCCCTGATGCTGGCACCTGGAAGGCAACATACCATTTGTGTTTCTCAGTCACATCTACAAAATCTCCTCTGTTCGTATAACTCTGAGATCTGCTATCAGTACTGCAATCTTCTTCAATTCCCTTCTCTTCATCAGCAGCAGACTCAATGCCAAAGACCCAGTCACTGTGGCTCCGCTCCACCCCCAACAGGATCCAAAATGGTGTACTTATTGAGGGGAACAGCCTCTGAACTGGCTGCCCAATTTCCATTTTCCTTTCTTCTCCTGACTGCCTCCTGCAAACTATGGGTGTTTACTTCCCTGTAGGTCCTATCACTTTCTCACCCTCCCATATGATCTGAAGGTCATTGACCTGCAGTTCCAGATCCTTAAGATGTTCCCTGAGGAACAGCAGCTTGGTGCACCTGGTACCAACCTGGTTGGCTGGGAAGCTGCAATCCTACATCCCACACAATAAACACAACAGCCCTGGAGCCATTTTCACTGCACTAAATCTGCCCTAACAGATAAAGGATGAAGAAACCTATCAGATACTCACCTTGCCGAAATCTGATGAGCCAAACCCAACCTAACATGGGCCCACTCACACAATAGCCGCTCAGCAGGCCCCTGCCTTTTTTTGAGTCGTCCTTGCTTTTGAATCCTTTTCAATGATTGGGCACAGTTCAAACTGTGGTGCCAGTGTACATCGTCAACTCTCTGCGGGCTGCAGGAATTTGTAACAGTTTTCTTCTTAAATACCTTCGCTACAATCTGCAGCAGGTAAATTTCCTCTTAACAACAGACTACGAAATTACATCAGTGACCTTCAGGTCTCACGTTCAATGATTAAGTGTGGAGCAGTTCAGCACAGTGCCTTTAAGGATCAACGCCAAGGCCAAAACAGCACCAGCAGAGGCGGGATTCAAACTAGGCTGAAGCACAGAGGCATGAGGCCTCCTCTGCCTACCATCTTGTCAGCGAATGTACGTTCAATTGAAAATAAGATTGATGATCTCAGGGCAAGGCCGTTGTATCAGAGGCAGATCTCAATTGTTTCTTGCATTCAGGCTTGGTTAACAGCAAACATGCCAGACACAGCTGTCCGACCAGAATGTTTTCTGATTATCCGAATGGATCGAACCTCAAAGTCTGGCAAGGAAAGAGGTGGCAGAGTGTGCTTTTTAGTCAATTTTCATTGGAGTACGGACATGTCAACTTCTTGTTCCCTTTACTGAAAACATCTATCGATTAAACAAGGCAATTCATCTATGATCCTGACTGCAGTTTACATACCACCAGCCGCCAATTATAAGCACACACTCGTGAAACTGAACGATCGAAGAAACAGCCCATCCTGACTCATTTCAAACTATATTCGGTGACTTTAACTTTTGAAGACATCCCTGCTCAGTTATCACCAGCATGTAACCTATTGCACTGGAGGTTCCAAAATCATTCAGGGTTTTCCCCAGTCAAAAGGCCTGGATGAACAATGAAATCCAGAACCTGCTGAGAGCCCTATCACAGGCATTCGAACCTGGAAATCAAGAGTTGTACCAGATGCAGGTATGATCTACAGAAAGCCATCTCTCAGGTGATAGATATTCCGGACTAGTCTGAAATCAATGAGGGATGCATGACAGCTGTGGCAGGGTTTGAATGACATAAGCTCCTACAAAGCTAAACCTTACAACAGAGAGGACAGCAGAGATTCATTTCCAGCTGACCTCATTGCCATCTATGGTTGCTTTGACCACCAGAGTAGGAGGAACCATCATTTACCCTATGTTTCCCAATGATTCTTTGTTCTCATTTGAAGATGATGTGCAGGTTGCCTACAAGAGAGTGAATCTAAGGAAAGCATTTGGTCCAGATGGAGAACCTGGTCGGGGACTGAGACGTGTGCCGACCAACTGACTGGTGTATTTAGGGATATCTTCAGCATCCTCCTCTGGCAGTCTGTGGTACCCACCTGCTTCAAGCGGGCTTCAATCATACTGCTGCCCAAGAAGAGCATGGTAACCTGTCTAAATGACTATCGCCCAGTGGTACTTATATCCAGAGTGAAGGGAGGTTTTGACAGATTGGTGTTGAAGCATATCAGCTTCTGTCTGAATGGTGACTTGGATCCACTCCAATTTGGCTACCAAAGCAAATGATCTATGGCAGATACTATGTTGTTGACTCTTCAGACAACACTGAGGCATCTGGACAGCAAAGGTGCATACATCAGAATGCTCTTTATGCTCATCGTCACCTCAAAACTTACCAGTAAACTCCAAGATTTGGGCTTCAGTACCCCCTTGTGCAATTGGTTCCTGGATTTCCTCACTTGTAGACCCCATTCAGTTTAGATTGGCAAAAACATCTCCACAATCTCCATCAGCACAGGAGCAGTACGGGGATGTGTACATACTGTAGCCCCTGCTCTAATCACTTTACACCTCTGAATGTGTGGCTAAGTACAGCTCCAACACCATATACAAGTTTGCTGATGACACCACTGTTGTGGGCTGTGTGAAAGCGGGTGATGAATCAGTGAACAGGAGGGAGATTGAAAACTTGGTGTAGTGGAGCAATAACAATAATCTCTCACTCAATATCAATAAGACCAGGGAACTGATTGTAATCTTCAGGTGAGAGAAACCAGAGGACCATGAGCCATTAATCATCAGAGGATCAGAGGTAGAGTAATTTTAAATTCCTGAGTGTCACTATCTCAGAGGACCTTTCCTGGACCCATCATATAAATATTATTGTGAAGAAAGCACGACAGTGCCTCTACTTCTTCAGCAGTCTGTGCAGGTTCGGCATGTCATCACACACCTTGGCAAACTTCTCCAGATGTGTGGTGGAAAGTGTGCTGACTGGCTGCATTACAGCCTGGTATGGGAACACCAATGCATTTTGGCAGAAAATCCTACAAAAGGTAGTGAATTCGGTCCAGTACATCACAAGAAAAACATCCCAATCATTGAGCACATCTACATGAAAATATTGCTTTAAAAAAAAGCAGCATTCATCATCAAAGAACCTCACCCATGCTCTTTTCTTGTTACCGCCAGCAGGCAAAGGTACAGGTGCCTCAGGACTTGTACCACTGGATTCCAGTACAGTTACTACCCCTCAGCCTTCAGGCTCTTGAACATAAGGGGATAACTACACTCATCTAAGGACTCTGTTATATTGTTATTTCATGCTCGTTATTTATTGCAATTTATTTATATTGTTAACCCCGTAACTGGGTTGCCAAACCAGCAGAAATGACCACTCATTGGAGTCTGGATTACTAGGCACTAATAAAGTTTTATTAAAGAAGTAAGTAACACAGTAATCTAATCGTAAGGATATAAATGCAACAGGTTAGCAATGATAATACACACATGTACACAGAACTAGGGTAATAGGAATCAAACCAAGCTCCATCTCAGTCTAGGGTTAAAATGATCAGTCTTAAGTGACGCAGAGTTCAGTTCAGATTAGTACATTTCGCATTAATTGCTGTTGCGCCGTTGGAGAGAGAGAGAGGGAGGGGGATGCAATTTGAGTCAGGCAGACCTTTGATGTACTCCGCAGTTGGTTTCAGGCAGACCCTTTTATGTCTTCTATCCCGCTGTGGTCACCGACTGTGACCCCTCTGTTCCGGATTCAACCGTTCTTCCCCAGTGAACCCGGCACCCAGGCAAGGGCGGACACACACACCAGGTTCTCACTGATCGTACCTTTACACCCTGTGAGTCTATGGTTCATTCCCGTGAACCGGACCTCCAAACTCCACCAACTTGTGGGGGCACACCGCTCTTCCAGGGTCTCGTTATCTTGTGATCTCGTAGTGTGTCCCATGCCCCAGCGAACCTGTTCTTTTTATCCCCCAGCTGGGGTATCACCTGTCCATCAAACTTCAAACAGTTCAGGTTCAAAGCAACCGATCTGTCAATATTTTGAATTGTGTTTCTTTTCTGTTAATCTCTCTCTCCTCTCTCATTAACATTTTGAACATTTCTCCATTGTCTCTCTTATCTCTCTCATTAGCATCAAGTTTGGCGTCACAATATCTGCATTTGCACAGTTGGTTTACAGTTTACAGTTCCTGTTCTATAGATTTGCTAAGTATGCCCACAGAAAAAGACTCTCAGGGTTGTTTGTGCAGACATGTGTGTACTCTGATAATAAAGTTTACTTTGAACTTTGCACTCTAAACTGCCACAAAGCTGTGTTACTTTTTAGTCTTCAATCGTGGACCTATATGAAGTCAATTCTTCTTGCCATCCCGTTCACTGATTGGGCCCAATTGAAACTCTGGAAACTGCCATGAAAAAGGCATTGAGTTTTTTAAACCTGGAATATTATTGGCTAGCTTACCTTTGTATTCCATCTGTTCCTTCCTTATGACTTCTTTAATTGTCTTCTGTTGAGTTTTAAAAGCTTCCCAATCACAAACTTCCCACTAATTTTTGCTCTATTATATGCCCTCTCTTTGGCTCTTATGTTTTCTTTGACTTGTCTTGTCAGCCACGATTGTGTCATCCTGCCTTTAGAATACTACTTCTTCTTTGGGATATATCTACATCCTCTGCCTTCAGAATTGCTGCCAGAAATTCCAGGCATTGCTGCTCTGCTGTTATCCCTGCCAGTGTTCTTTTCCAATCAATTTTGGCCAGCTCCTATCTCATGTCTCTGTAATTCCCTTCACTCCACTGTAATATTGATACATCTGATTTTAGCTTCCCCTTCTCAAATTGCAGGGTGAATTCCATTAGGGCTCCTGTTCCGAAAGCGCTCTGATCAATTCCAGTTCATTGCACAATATCCAGTCTAGAATAACTGATGCCCTCGTGGGCTCGAACACAAGCTGCTGTAAAAAGCCATCTTGTAGGCATTCTAGAATTTCCCCCTCCTGGGGTCCAGCACCAACCTATGTATTCCCACCCCCGTGATGATTGTAACATTGCCCTTTCGGTATGCATTTTGTACCTCCCATTGGAATTTGTAGACCACATCTTTGCTACTGTTTGGATGTCTGTATATAACTCCAATCAGGGTCATTTTACCCTTGCAGTTTCTTAGCTCTACCCACAATGATTCTCCACCATCTGATCTTAACTTACCTTTTCTATGGCTATGGTTTCATTTTTTGTACAAACAGAGCCATGCCACCCCTCTGCTTATGCTGCCTGTCCTTTTGATACAATGTGTATCCTTGGATGTCAAGCTCCCAACTTTAATCTTCTTCCAGCAACAATTCATTGAAGCTCACAATGTCGTACATGCAAATCTATAACTGTGGTCCAAGTTCATCTGTTTTATTCCATAAACTGCGTTCTTTCAAATATAACACCTCAGTCCTGTATTCATCACCCTTTTTGGTTTGTCCCCCTTTTACATTGCAACTCGTACAATATAACCATATATAACCATATTACAATTACAGCATGGAAACAGGCCATCTCGGCCCTTCTAGTCCGTGCCGAATGCTTACTCTCACCTGGTCCCACCGACCTGCACATCCCAACTCCTATAATCAATGTTCTGATTTATAAAGGCCAGCATACCAAAAGCTTTCTTCACCACCCTATCCACATGAGATTCCACCTTCAGGGAACTATGCACCACTATTCCTAGATCCTTCTGTTCTACTGCATTCTTCAATGCCCTACCACTTACCATGTATGTCCTATTTTGATTAGTCCTACCAAAATGTAGACCTCACACTTATCAGCATTAAACTCCATTTGCCATCTTTCAGCCCACCCTTCTATCTGGCCTAAATCTCTCTGCAAGCTTTCAAAGCCTACTTCATTATCCGCAACGCCACCTATCTTAGTATCATCTGCATACTTACTAAACCAATTTACTACCCCATCATCCAGATCATGGGGTGGTAAATGAATATTCAGGGATATACATCCGATCAAAAGGACAGACAAGCTGGCAGAGGGGTGGGGTGGCTCTGCTGGTGAGGAATTAAATTCAGTCACTTGCGAGAGGGGACATAGAATCAGGAGATGTAGAGTCAGTATGGATAGAACTGAGAAACTGCAAGGGCAAAAAGACCCTGATGGGAGTTATCTACAGGCCCCCAAACAGTAGCCTGGATATAGGGTGCAAGTTAAATCAAGAGTTAAAATTGGCATGTCACAAAGGCAATTCTATGGTTGTTATGGGGGATTTTAACATGCAGGTAGACTGGGAAAAATAGGTTGGTACTGGACCCCAAGAAAGGGAGTTTGTGGAATGCCTCAGAGATGGATTCTTACAGCAGCTTGTATTAGAGCCTACCAGGGAGAAGGCAATTCTGGATTGAGTGTTGCGTAATGAGCCAGATTTGATAAGGGAACTCGAGGTAAAGGAGCCATTAGGAGGTAGTGACCATAATATGATAAGTTTTAATCTACAATTTGAGAGGGAGAAGGGAAGATAGAAAATTGGTTGGCAGACAGGAAAGAGAGTAGCGATTAATGGGTCCTTTTCAGAATGGCAGGCAGTGACTTGTGGGGTACCACAATGCTCAGTGGTGGGACTGCGGCTATGTACAATATACATTAATGATTTAGATGAAGGGATTAAAAGTAGCATTAGCAAATTTGCAGATGACACAAAGTTGGGTGACAGTGTGAAATGTGAGAGGGATGTTATGAGATTGCAGGGTGACTTGGACAGATTGGGTGAGTGGGCAATTGCATGGCAGATGCAGTTTAATGTGGATAACTGTGAGGTTATCCACTTTGGTGGCAAGAACAGGAAGGCAGATTACTATCTGAATGGTGTCAAGTTAGGAAAAGGGAAGTACAATGAGATCTAGGGGTCCTTGTTCATCAGTCACTGAAAGTAATCATGCAGGTACAGCAGGCAGTGAAGAAAGCCAATGGTATGCTGGCCTTCATAACAAGGGGAATTGAGTATAGGAGCAAAGAGGTCCTTCTGCAGTTGTACAGGGCCCTGGTGAGACCACCCCTGGAATATTGTGTACAGTTTTGGTCTCCAAATTTGAGGAAGGACATTCTAGCTATTGAGGGAGTGCAGCGTAGGTTCACAAGGTTAATTCCCGGGATGGCGGGACTGTCATATGTTGAAAGATTGGAGCGACTGGGGTTGTATACACTGGAATTTAGAAGGATGAGAGGGGATCTGATTGAAACGTATAAGATTGTTAAGGGATTGGACATGCTAGAGGCAGGAAACATGTTCCCGATGTTGGGGGAGTCCAGAACCAGAGGCCACAGTTTAAGAATAAGGGGTAGACAATTTAGGACGGAGTTGCGGAAAAACTTTTTCACACAGAGGGTTGTGGTTCTTTGGAATGCTCTGCCTCAGAAGGCAGTGGAGGCCAATTCTCTGGATTCTTTCAGAAAAGAGTTAGATAGAGCTCTTAAAGATAGCGGAGTGAAAGGATATGGGGAGAAGGCAGGAAAAGCGTACTGATTGTGGATGATCAGCCATGATCACAGTGAATGGTGGTGCTGGCTCGAAGGGCTGAATGGCCTACTCCTGCACCTTTTGTCTACTGTCTATTGTCTATTGTCTATTATCATTAATGTATATGACAAACAACATTGGACCCAGTACAGATCCCTGAGGAACACCACTAGTCACCGCCCTCCAACCTGACAAACAATTATCCACCACTACTCTCTGGTGTCTCCCATCCAGCCACTGTTGAATCCATTTTACTACTTCAATGTTAATACCCAGCGATTGAACCTTCCTAACTAACCTTCCATGTGTAACCTTGTCAAAGGCCTTCCAACATCCACCACTTTACCCTTGTCAACTTTCCTTGTAACTTCTTCAAAAAATTCAATAAGATTTGTCAAACATGACCTTCCACACACAGATCCATGTTGACTGTTCCTAATCAGACCCTGTCTATCCAGATAATTATACATACCATCTCTAAGAATACTATCTATTAATTTACCCACCACTGACGTCAAACTTACAGGCTGATAATTTCTAGGTTTAGTCTTAGAACCCTTTTTAAACAACGGAACAACATGAGCAATACGCCAATCCTCCGGCACCATCCCCGTTTCTAATGACATTTGAAATATTTCTGTCAGAGCCCCTGCTATTTCTACACTAACTTCCCTCAAGGTCCGAGAGAATATCCTGTCAGGACCCGGAGACTTATCCACTTTTATGTTCCTTAAAAGCGCCAGTACTTCCTCTTCTTTAATCATCATAGTTTCCGTAACTACCCAACTTGTTTCCCTTACCTTACACAATTCAAAATCCTTCTCCTTGATGCATACCGAAGAAAAGAAATTGTTCAAAATCTCCCCCATCTCTTTTGGCTCCGCACATAGCCGTCCACTCTGATTCTCTAAGGGACCAATTTTATCCCTCACTATCCTTTTGCTATTAATATAACTGTAGAAACCCTTTGGATTTATTTTCACTTTACTTGCCAAAGCAACCTCGTATCTTCTTTTAGCTTTTCTAATTTCTTTCTTAAGATTCTTTTGACATTCTTTATATTCCTCGAGCACCTCATTTACTCCATGCTGCCTATATTTATTGTAGATATCTCTCTTTTTCCAAAACAAATTACCAATATCCCTTGAAAACCATGGCTCTCTCAAACTTTTAACCTTTCCTTTCAACCTAACAGGAACATAAAGATTCTGTACCTCAAAATTTCACCTTTAAATGACCTCCATTTCTCTATTACATCCTTCCCATAAAACAATTTGTCCCAATCCACTCCTTCTAAATCCTTTTGCATCTCCTTAAAGTTAGCCTTTCTCTGATCAAAAATCTCAACCCTGGGTCCAAACCTATCCTTCTCCATAATTATATTGAAAGTAATGGCATTGTGATCACTGGACCCCAAGTGCTCCCCAACACATACCTCTGTCACCTGACCTATCTCATTCCCTAACAGGAGATCCAACACTGCCCCTTCTCTAGTTGGTACCTCTATGTATTGCTGCAAGAAACTATCCTGCACACATTTTACAAACTGTAAATCTTCCAGCCCTTTTACAGTATGGGCTTCCCAGTCTATGTGTTGAAAATTAAAATCTCCCACAATGACAACCTTGTGCTTACTACAAATATCTTCTATCTCCTTACAAATTTGCTCCACCAATTCTCGCTCCTCATTTGGTGGTCTATAATACACCCCTATAAGTGTTACTACACCTTTCCCATTCTTCAGTTCCACCCAAATAGCCTCCCTAGATGAGACCTCTAATCTATCCTGCCAGAGCACTGCTGTAATATTTTCTCTGACAAGCATTGCAACACCTCCCCCTCTTGTTCCTCCGATTCTATCACACCTGAAGCAACGAAATCCAGGAATATTTAGTTGTGAATCACACCTCTCCTGCAACCATGTTTCACTAATAGCTACAACGTCATACTTCCAGGTATCAATCCATGCTCTAAGCTCATCCACCTTTCTTAAAATGCTCCTAGCATTAAAATAAATGCATTTAAGAAATCTTCCACTTCTTACTCTCTGTTTATCACTAATGGTGCAAACAACTTTATTATTTCCTTTTTCTTACTTCTCCCCTACACCTGTTCCCACACTCTGGTTCCGTCCCCACCTTGTATCTAGTTTAAATCCACTGGAGCCTCTCTAGCAAACCTACCTGCAAGAATATTTGTCCCCCTCCAGTTCAGATGTAAACCGTCCCACTGGAACAGGTCCCACCTTCCCTGGAAAACTGCCCAATTATCTATAAATCTGAAGCCCTCCCTCCTGCACCATGTCTTCAGCCACGTATAGATCTGCGCTATCTTACTTTTTCTAAACCCGCCTGTACGTGGCACTAGTAGCAATCCTGAGATTGCTATCCTGGAGGTTCTGTCCTTTAACTTGGCGCCTAACTCCCTGAACTCAGCTTTCAGGACCTCCTCACTCTTCATACCCACGTCATTGGTCCCTACATGGACCATGGCATCTGGCTGCTCACCCTCCCTCTTGAGAATACTGAGAACTCAATCCGAGATATCGCAGACCTTGGCACTAGGGAGGCAACAGACCATCCAGGATTCTCCATCTCTTCCACAGAACCTCGTATCTGTTCCCCCTAACTATCGAATCCCCTATCACTACTGCTCTCCTCTTTTCCCTCTTTCCCTTCTGAGCTGAGGGTCCCGTCTCGGTGCCATAGACGCAACCACTGCAACTTGTCACTGGTAGGTCGTCCCCATCAACAATATCTAAAATGATATACTTATTATTGGTGGGAATGGCCACAGGGGTGCTCTGCTCATTCTGTCTATTCCCCTTCCCTCTCCTGACAGTCACCCAGCTACCTGCCTCCTGACTCTTAAGGGTGACTGTCTCCCTGTAACTCCTGTTTATTTCTGCCTCTGCCTCCCGAATGATCTGAAGGTCATCCAGCTCTAGCTCCAGTTCCCTAACTCAGTTTGTCAGGAGCTGCAGCTGGATGCACCTTTTACAGGTGTAGTCATCAGGGACAATTGTGCTCGCCTTGACTTCCCACATCCTGCAAACAAAGCACTCAACCGCCTTAACTGCTGCCTCCTTTACCTGCTCCTAAGGTAATTAGATTAATTAAAGCAACTTACCCGGCCTTACCTCACTTGGAGTGAAGCTCGCCCTCAGCCTCTGCTCGCCGAAGCCTCTGGAGCCAAAGCCTTCATACTCTGTCTCCCTCTACTCTGTCGCCCGCTACAACGTCGCTAACCATTGCTACAATCTTGCCCTCTTATCAGCCTTTCCTTGCTAGCAGTCTCACTACACACTGCCTCGTCCTCTGCCCTGGCTCTCAAGTTCCCATCCCCTGCCAAATTAGTTAAATTCTCCCCAACAGCTCTGGCATACCTGCCTGCAGTAATATAGGTCCTCCCTGGGTTCAGATGTTACACATTCTTTTTGTACAGGACATACCTTCCCCAGAAGAGATCCAAATAATCCAGAAATCTGAAACCCTACATCTGCATCAGTTCCTCAGTCACACAGCTTTCTGTGAAATGCTCCTATTCTTACCCTCACTGGCAGCAATGCAGAGATTACTACCCTGGACATCCTGTTTCTCAGCTTTCTACCTAGCTCCCTAAAATCTCTCTTCAGGACCTCCTCCCCTTTCCTACCCATGTCAGTGATAATATGTACCAAGACTTCAGGCTGCTCACAGTCCCTGTTTAGAATGCCATGGATCTGATCTGAGACAGCCCTGAACCCAGCACCTCGAAGGCAACATATCATCTGTGTTTCTCTATTGCACAGAGAATCTCCTCTCTATTCGTCCAGCTATGGGATCTACTGTGAGTATTGCAATCCTCTTCAGCTGCATTCTATTCACCAGTACCAGACTCGATGGCAAAGACCCAGTCATTGTGGTTCCATCCCCTCCTTCCCTCCCCCCCAGGCAGGTCATTCCCCCCACCAACCCCCAACAGAATCCAAAATGAGGGGAACAGCTTTTGTACTGGCTGCCCAGTTTCCTTTCTTCTCTTGAGAGCAACCTAGTTTCCTGGGTCCCACAACCTTTCGGTGTTTACCTCCCTGTAGCTCCTATCATTTTTTCACCCTCCTGTATGATCTGGAGATCATGGACCTGCAGTTCCAGCTCCTCAAGATGTTCTCTGAGGAACAGCAGCTCGGTGCACCTGGTACCGACGTGGTTGGCTGGAAAGCTGCAATCCCACATCCCACACAATGAACACACCACAGCCTTGGAGCCATTTTCACTGCACTAACTGTGCCCTAATGGACAAGGGATGAAGAATAAAGAAGAAGAAACCGACCAGATACTCACCTTGCCCAAGCCTGATGAGCCAAACCCAACCTAACACTGGCCCACTCACACAATGGCTGCTCCGCATGCCGAGCCTTATTTGTAATTCCTTCTTGCTATTGAATCCCTTTTAATGATTGGGCACAGTTCAATCAGTGGTGCTGGTGTACATCGTCAACTCTCTGCAGGCTGCAGGAATTTGTACCAGTTTTCCTCTTAAATGTACTCTTTTGGAACAACTTTGGCTACATTCTGCAGCAGGAAAATTTCCTCTTAACAACGGTCTTTGAAAATACATCAATGATCTTCAGATATCACGTTCGATGGTTAAACGTGGAGCAGTTAAGCGCGATGCCTTTAAGGGCCAATGCCAGGGCCAAGGCCGAAAACACGTCGTGAGAGGCGGGATTCAAACTAGGCTGAAGCACAGATGCATGAGGCCTCCTCTGCCTACCACCTTGTCAGCAAATGTACAGTCAATTGAAAGTAAAATTGATGATCTCAGGGCAAGGTTGTTGTAGCAGAAGCAGATCTCAACTGTTTCTTGCATTCGGATTTGGTTAACAGCGAACATGCCAGACACAGCTGTCCGACCAGAATGTTTTACAATTTTCAGAATGGATCGAACCTCAAAATCTGGTAAGGAAAGAGGTGCCGGAGTGTGCTTATTAGTCAATTTCCACTGGAGCACAGATGATGGGGTCTGTCAACTTCTTGTTCCCCTGACTTAGAACAACTAATGATTAAACAAGGCATTCCATCTGTGATCCTGAGTACAGGTTACATACCACCAGCCGCCAATTATAAGCAAGCACTCGCGAAACTGCCCATCCCAACGCATTTCAAATTACAGTTGGTGATTTTAACCAGATCTGTTTGAAGAAACAGCAGCACGTAACCTGTTGCACCAGAGGTCCCAACACACTAGACCACTGCTATACTGTGATAAGGAACGCCTATCGCTTCTTCCCCACACAGCATTTTGCCAAGTTGGATCATTTGGACATTCACCTGCTTCCTGCAAACAGACAGAGCCTAAAGAGCAAGGCTCCAGAGATCAAGACAACCAAAAGGTGGTCACGGGAGGCAGAGGAATGGTTACAGGATTGCCTTGAGTCAGTGGACTGGGCCGTGTTCAAGATCCCATCTGAGGACCTGAATGACTACACCAGGGCCATTACAGACTTTATTTAAACAGCTGTGGATGAGTGTGTCCCCACAAAATTATTCAGGGTTTTCCCCAGTCAGAAGCCCTGGATGAACAATGAAATCTGGAACCTGCTGAGAGCCCGACCAGAGGCATTCAAATCTGGAAATCAAGAGTTGTACCAGTTGCAGGTATGATCTACGGAAACTCATCTCTCAGGCTATTGGGATTCGGCACTAGACTGGAATCAATGAGGGATGCTGGACAGCTGTGGCAGGGTTTGAATGTCATAACCTCCTACAAAGCTAAACCGTACAATAGAGAGGACAGCAGAGATTCATTTCTAGCTGACCTCACTGCCATCTGTGGTCGCTTTGACCACCAGAGCAGGAGGAACCATCATTTACCCCACGTTTCCCGATGATTCTTTGTTCTCATTTGAAGATGATGTGCGGGTTGCCTACAAGGGAGTGCATCTAAGGAAAGCATTTGGTCCAGATGGAGAAGCTGGTCGGGAACTGAGACGTGTGCCAACCAACTGACTGGTGTATTCACAGATATCTTCAGCGTCTTGCTCTGGCAGTATGTGGTACCCATCTGCTTCAAGCAAGCTTCAATTGTACTGGTGCCCAAGAAGAGCGTGGAACTGTAGGTGACGATCGCCCAGTGGTACTTACATCCAGAGTGAAGAGGGGTTTTGAGAGGTTGGTGTTGAAGCATATCAGCTTCTGTCTGAATGGTGACTTGGATCCACTCCAATTTACCTACCAAAGCATACATCGGAATGCCCTTTATGCTCATCATCACCTCAAAACTTATCAGTAAACTCCAAGACCTGGGCTTCAGTACTCGCTTGTGCAATTGATTCCTGGATTTCCTCACTTGTAGACCCCATTCAGTTCATCAGGGAACTGATTGTAGTCTTCGGGTGAGGGAAATCAGAAATCCATGAGCCAGTATCATCGGAGGACTAGAGGTAGAGTAACTTTAAATTCCTGGGTGTCGCCATTTCCTGGATCTATCATATGAATATTATTGCGAAGAAGGCACGATAGAGCCTCTACTTCTTTAGGATTCCACGGAGGTTCGGCATGTCATCAAAAACCTTGGCAAATTTCTCTAGATGTGTCATGGAAAATGTGCTGACTGGCTGCATTACAGCCCTGTATGGGAAGACAATGCATTTGAGCGGAAAATCTAACGAAAGGTACGGGATTCGGCCCAGTAAATCATGGGAAAACCATCTCAACTATTGAGCACATCTACGTGAAAACATTGGTGTAGAAAAGCAGCATCCATCATCAAAGAATCTCACCCAGGCCATGCTCTTTTCTCGCTGCTGCCGTCAGGTGAAGGTACAGGTGCCTCAGGACTTGTACCACCAGGTTCATGAACTGTCACTACCTCTCAAATATCAGGCTTTTGAACATAAGGGGATACTACACTCATTTAACGACTCTGTTATATTGTTATTTTATGCTCGTTATTTATTGCTATTTATTGATATCTGCATTTGCACAGTTGGTTTACAGCCTACTGTTCCTGTTCTAGATTTGCTAAGTATGCCCGCAGAAAAAAGAATCTCAGGGTTGTATGTGATGACATGTATGTACTCTGATAATAAAATTTACTTTGAAGTTTGAAACCGAAAAACTGCCACAAAGCTCTGTTTTTTTAAATCTCCAATCGTGGACCTATATGAAGTCAACTCTTCTTGCGATCCCGTTCACTGATTGTGCCCAATTCAAACTCTGGAAACTGCCATAAAGCATTGCTTTTTCAAAAAACCTTCACTGGTGGATTTGTGTGAAGTCACCTCTTCTTCTCACACTGCCAATCAGTGATAGAACACAATCAATGGAAATGAATAAATAGTTCACATGTCGGGCTGAGACCCTTCTTCAGGACGGGAAAGAAAGGGGTAACTGCCAGAATGAAAAGTTGTGGGAAGGGGAAGGAGGATAGCAAGAAGGTGATGGCTAGAGACTGGTGGGTAGGAATGATAAAGAGCTGGAGAAGAAGGATCTGATAGGATAGGAGATTGGACCATAGGAGAACGGGAAGGAGGAGGGTATCCTGAGGGACCTGATTGGCAGCTGAGAAGGAAGAAGCCAGAGTGGGGAATAGAAAATGAGGGGAAGTGCAGGAAATATATTATTTTACCAGAAGGAGAAATCAGTATTCATGCCATCAGGCTGGAGGCTACCCAGAATACTGTATAAGGTGTATATTTGGAATATAGAGGAGGCTGGATCTGGAACACTGGACAAAGTAGATGACCCTGGCCAATTCACAGGTAAAATGTTGCCTTCCCTGGAAGAACTGTTTGGAGCTCTGAATGGAGGTGGGGAAAGAGGTGAATGGGCAGATGTAGCACTTATGTTACTTGCAGAGATAAGTACAGGAGAGGGATTAGCGGGGAGGAACAAATAGAGAACGGTATCACGGAGGGGGCCCTTGCTGAGGAAAGTGGAGAGAGCAGGAGGTAAAAGTATTTTGGTGGTCGGAACTCTCGGAGGTGTCGGAAGTTGCGGAGGATAGTGTATTAGATGTGGAGCATCGTGGGGTGGTTGGTCAGGACGGGAGGAACTCTTATCACTGTTAAGGCGGTGGGAAGATAGGGTAAGTGCAGACATTTGGGAAATGGAGGGGATGCAGGTGAGGGCAGTAAGAATGGTGGAGGAGAGTAAACCCCTGTTCTTTAAAGGAGGAGGACTTTACTCATGTCCCGGAAAGGAAAGCTGCATCTAGGGACAGACGAAGGAACTGAGAATGAGGAATAGTATTTTTACAGGAGACAGGGTGGGAAGAGGTTTGGTCAAGATAACTGCGTGAGTCTGTAGGTTTATGAAAGATGTTCATCAACAGGTTGTCTCCAGAAATGGAGAAAGAGAGATCAAGCACGGGGATGGAGGTGTCCCAAATGGAGCAAGCAAATTTAAGGACATGGTGGAAGTTAGATGCAAAGTTGATAAAACTGACAGGTTCAACATGGCTGTATGATGCTGCACAAATGCAAGTCTTCAATGTTGCGGAGGAAAAGATGGGGAACATTATTAGGGAAGGCTCAGAATATGGACTGTTCTACATAACTAACGAAGAGGCAGATATAGCTGGGGGCCATGCGGGTGCCCATGGCTAACCCATTGAGTCTGGAGAAAATATGAGGACCCAAAGGAAATATTGTTGAAGGGTCAGGACCAGTTCTCCCAAACGGCGGAGCGTGGTTGAGGGGAACTGATTGGTCCATTTATTGAGAAAGACACGGGGAGCTTTAGGGCCTTCTTGATGGGGTTAGAAGTATAATGAGACTGGACATCCATTGTGAAAATGAGGCACTTATAGCCAGGAAAGTTAATGAAGAGATTGAGAGCACAGAAGTGTCCTGGATGTCGGTGGGAAGGGACTGAACCAAGGTGGAGAGAACAGACTTGAGGTATTAGGACATGAGTTCCATGGGATAGCAGCAGGCACAGACAGACCTTCCCAGACAGTCTGGTTTGTGGATTTTGGGTAGGAGGTAGAAACGAGCAGTGCTTGGTCTGAGGACTATGAGTTTGGAGGCAGGGGATAAGGTCGGTGACGGTGTTGCAGTTTTCCTGATGGTCTGCAGTGAGCTCCTCTTCAAGGAGTAGGTGTAAGGAGCTGTCAGAGCTGCTGCCATGCCTCAGCAAGGTAGAGTTCAGTTCGCCACAGTACCTCCTTTGTCTGCAGGTGTGATGGTAAGGTTGGGATTAGTGTGGAGACGGAGGATGGCCCGTTGGTCTTCATCAGTCAAGGGACTGAATTCTAAGGACATGAGGTGATGTTGCAGCTCTATAAAACTCTTGTTCGACAACACTTTAGATTATTGTCTTCAGTTCTAGTCACCTCATTCTCGGAAGCACATGGAGGAACTAGAGAGGCTGCAGAGGAGATTACAAAGATGCTGTCTGGATTAGAGAGCATGTCAAATGCTGAAAAATTGAGTGAGCTCAGGCTTTTGTCTTTGAGTAAAGGCAAATGAGACAAACCTTGATAGAGGTATTGTTCCTTTCCACACCTTCTGGTACATTGGGCAGCATTTTGTTGTTTCCATAGCATACGACTGTTTCTTTTACGAGGCTAGGTTGCTAGCTCAACGCTGAATGCAGCACGAATGGAAAGCATGCAGGGTGCTGGCCTGATTTGAACTTGGGATCATTCGTCTGGAAGTCTGGTGTTGATTCCACTACACATTCCAACCAACACCTGATAGAGGTGTACAAGATGATAACAGACATAGAGTGGACAGTCAACGCCTTTTTCACAGGGTGACAATGGCTAAGAGAGGACATACTTTTAAAATGACATCCAAAGTAGGTTTCATTTTCAAACAGACAATATGGTGCACACATTCAATGCCCTGCCAGGGATGGTAGTAGAGGCAGATGCATTTAGAAAAAGCACATGAATGATAGGACAATGGAGGGCTGTGTGAGAAGGAATGGGTTTAGAACATTAGAAACTTTTTGACAAGGACAGGCCATTTGGCTCAACAAAGCATGCCAAATTCATATTCACATGGTGTGTTGAAATAACTATAGAGTTTAGATTTGTAAGTCTCTAAGATACTACTCTCAGCGACACAACTAGATAGTTTGTTCCATGTGTCCACAACTCGACTGTGTAAAGAAATGCTTCCTGACGGTAGTCTAAAATCTCCTCTTAACCAGTCTGCACCTATGGCCCCATGTCCTTGATGATGGATTAATCGTGAAGTAGCATCTGGCATCCACTTTACTTATATCTTTAATGATTTTGAACACTTCTATCATGTCTCCTCTCATTCTACATCTACTTAAGCTGTAAAGATTTAATTCTTTCAATCTTTCTTCATAGCTCATACCCTGCAGTCCTGGAATGAGTATAGTCGCCCTTCTCTGAACTCTCTCCAGTGCCTTCACATCCCTCACAAAATATGGTACACAGCATTTAATGTGTGGCCTCACAAATGCATTATAGAGCTGAAGGAGAATGTTTCTTGACCTGAACTCCACTGAGCCCATTATATAGCCAACATTCTATTAGCCTTCCTAATCGCTTCTGTGCATTGTTTGGATATTGATCGTGATGAGTTTTCCAGGCCACCCAAATCCTTCTCATACAGTGCAGTTTCTTACTCAAGGCACCCCAATGTATATTTATATCTAATATTCCTACTTCCTATATGTAATTCCTTACATTTACTGTCATTAAATTTCAGCTACTGTTTATCTGCCCACGTCTAGATTTTGTTTAGATCTAACTGTATTGATTCTGCCGCCTGAATGTAATCAGCCCATCCCACTAATTTTGTGTCAATGGTAAACTTTACTGGCTTATTTGCTATGCGCTTATCTAAATTATTCGTGTAAATTAAAACAACAGTGCTCCAAAACCAATCGCTGCAGAAGCCCATTTTTAACTTCTTACAGGTGTGAGAATGATCCTCTCACCATAACTCATTTTCTGTTTTTGAGCCACTTCTGTACCCATTTGCACACCTTATCCTGAATCCCTATCTTCTGTAATTTGATTATTAACCTCTTGTGGGTACCTTGTCAAAAGCCTTCTGAAAGTCAAAGGGAATTATAATAACCACCCTATTGTTATCATAAATTTTAGTTACCTCTTCCTAAACCTTAGCATATTAGTAAAAAATGATTTTCCCTTTCTGAACCCATGCTGGCTTTCGGCTAACATGCCTTTTCTTATCAGCTGCTTTTGCAGTTCCGTATCTACTCATATACAGTATAGTCTTATATACTGGGACAATGTTACACATTTCCAGTCCTTTGGGAGTTCACCAGTCTTCAATGACTTTTGAAAAATACATGTTAGGAGTTTGCATATGTAATCACAGATCTCTTTAAGAACCCTTGCATATATGTTGTTTGGCCCTGGAGATTTATTACCTTTCAGCTTTGTCAGCTAAAACAGGACCTCACCTCCTAAGATCGCCAAGTCATTTAAAACGACAACGACCTTATTCTTCTACACAATGACTGGCATACTGGTAACATCTTGGACCAGATTGAAAGGTTGGCACAACACACGTGTCAGGGCATGTACTGTGCTCTTCTGTTCTATGTTGTCAGTGTTACGTACCCCGTAACTGGGTTGCCAAACCAGCAGAAATGGATCACTCAGTTGGAGTCTGGAGTACTAGAACTAAGAAAGTTTTATTAAAGAAACAAGCAACACAGTAATCGAAAGGATAATAAATGCAACAGTTCAGCGATGATAAACACACATGTGCACAGAATTAAGATAACAGCATCAATCAAGCTCTATCGTTGTCTAGGGGTAAATGACCAAATTTCAAAATGACTCAAAGTTCAGTCCAGTTCAGTTCGCAGTAATCGTTGCCATGGCGATGGACAACGTGGGGGAAGAGAGATATAGAACAGGAACAACTGATCATTCAGAACACTGCTTCACTCACAGACCGGCGAGATTGCTCACAAGCAACTTTTTGGGCGGGTCCTTGGTGATGTCACCTGAGGTCACCGACTGTGACCCCTCCTCCAGATGCGGTCGATCCTCTGCAGTGAACCCGGCACCCAGGCAAGGGCGGACACACACCGGGTTCCCGCTGATCGTACCTTTCCACCCTGGTCGTTGTCTGGTACTTCTCACCCACTCGTGAGAGGCGCACCGCTTCCAGGGTCTCATTACCTCGGGTGGCGTGTGTCCTGCCTTAGCGAATCTGTCCCTTTTTATCCCCCTGCTGGGGCATCGCCTGTCCATCACTTCAAACAGTTCAAGGTTCAAAGAGGGGAGCCGCTCCAGACAGCTCTCTCTCCCCCGTTCCTTCATTACACATCTCCAGACGCTGCTCCATTGTTCCTTATCTCTCCTTCCCCTGAGGGCAGGTGGCAGACCACTTGCTGATGTCACTGATGCTAACCCAGGCCAGCAAACATCTTAATTTTATGTGTATTCTCGTAACATCAGTTAGTGTGTAATGTTGGCTTGAAGAAGGAGACAAGGCGCGGCAGAGGATTGTTTTTCAGAGGGGAGGCTAGTTAGAAGCAGAGTACCACAGGGGTCAGTGCTGTGCCCTCTTTCATTCGTTACTTTGGAAGAGAATGTAGATCCATGGTTAGTAAGTTTGCAGATGATGCTAAAATTAGTGGTACACTGGACAGTCTACATGGCAAGAAAGACAAGTAAAGTTTACATGAAATAAAGTTAAATTCAATGTCCCATTTTGTTCAGACAAACTAGGGCAGGACCTCCACAGTAGATGATTGAGCTCTTGAGAAATGCTGTAGAATAGAAAGATCTAGGGATGCAGGTACTTAGTTCCTTCAAGTGGTAACACGGGTAGTCCGGGCGGAGAGAAACGCTTTTGGCACGGTGCTCTTTATCAGTCAAGATACTGAATGCAGGGGTCAGGACGCCATGTGTCGGATCTCGGTAATTTTCAATCCCTGGCTTCTTTTAGTTCAGGAATGAGCAAAAACATTGATTCTTCACAATCATTTATTTTAAAATTTAAACCAAGATACAGAGAATTTGATACTAGCTGCGGTGCCAAGAAGCAAGCAGAGACTAAAGAGATACAATAGATTCAATGAAAAGATGGCGCCTTTGAAAAGTGTATTACCTTTATACCCAAGTTAATGGAAATTTCTTAGACCTGTACAGTCTAATCAGTGGTTGCACAATTATAGGTGCGTGAGTAATGAGCCCAGCACTTAGCCAACTGAAAAGTAAGAAGGTACTGTATATGTAAGTGCTATACTGCCTTCTGCCAGTAAGCAAGGATGAATATCAGATATTGTGAAAAATACATGAGTTTGTTAAAGATACCAATTATGTCAACAAAAAACTATGATTAAAACTCGATTTTAGTCTTGCATTAGTTCACCTGATACCTTTAAAAAAGTATTAAATAAATTCAATTCCAACAGTCCTCCATTTTATTCAATAAGGTAGTATGTTACAATCACTGCATCTGAAAATTCAGAGACAGAAAATCTTAGAAGTTTCTACGTTACAGAGTAATTAAAAACTACTTTGATCGTATAGTAATAAAAGGATTATGGGTTCTTAAAGGCATCTATACTATTCTGACATGATTGGATACATTAGGAATACTTACACAAGTTTAAATTTGTTAGAGTGATTTTTGGGTTTTGCACATTTACAGTTTACAAATAACTTGTGCTTAAAGTCCTCCCACAGCACGTGTCTTAATCTGGAGTCACTTTATCTCACTTGTAGTGGCTGGTGTGTATCCACCTACTTTCACCTTCTGCCTTGACTGCTGAATTGGTAATTAACAGTACTTGCTAAGGACCTTCCACCATGCTTCGAGTGGTTCCTTACGTCGTTTTTTGACCAGGACCCACTCGCCAGGAATCAAGGTGTGTCCTCCTTCCGAGAGACCACCTCAAACAGCAGAAACCTGTTGAGAAAGACTAAACAGCTTGGGTTAGTTTAACACAATTATCAACTAAACTTCTGAGATAATGCGTATATCAGTGACTTTGAGATCGAGAGCTTCCAGTAGTGATGTAGGTTGCCCTATTACCACAAGAACAGTGGAATACTTGGACCACCAAGCAGCTGTCACTTCACAGAATCAGAGAAATCTACAGCACATTACAGGCCTTCAGTGAACATTTTGTGCCGACCTTGTAACCTACTCCAGAAACTGCCCAAAATTACCCCAGCCTATTGTCCTCTGCTTTTCAAAGCTCTATGTACCTAAGAGCTCTATGTATCTAAGAGTCTCTTAAAAGATCCTATTGTATCTGCCTCTACCACTGTCGCTGGCAGTGCATTCCACGCACCCAGAACACTCTGTATAAAAAACTTACCTCTGACATCCTCCTTGTACCTACTTCCAAGCGCCTTAAAACTGTGCCCCCTCGTTTTAGCCATTTCAGCCCTGGGAAAAAGCCTGTCTTTTCACACGACCAAGGCTTCTCAACATCTTATACACCTCTATCAGGTCACCTCTCATGGAGAAAAGGCCAAGTTCACTCAACCTATTCTCATAAGGCATGCTCTCCGATCCAGGCAACATCCTTGTAAATCTCCTCTGCACTCTCTCCATAATCTCAACATCCTTCCTGTAGTGACGTGACCAGATCTGAACACAGTACTCCAAGTGAGGCCTAATTAAACTCTTACATAGCTTTCTTATTACCTCATGGCTCTTGATCTCATTCCCAGGGTTGATGAAGGCTATCACACCATACACCTTCTCACAATAATGTCAACTGCGCAGCAGCTTTGAGTGTCCTATGGACATGAACCCCCAAATCTCGCTGCTCCTCCACACTGCCGAGAGTCTTGTCATCAATGTGCTGAGGAAGAGGATTTCTTGGAATGTATGCGGGATGGTTTTTTGAACCAACATGTCGAGGAACCGACTAGAGAGCAGGCTATTCTGGACTGGGTTTTGAGCAATGAGGAAGAGTTAATTAGCGATCTTGTCGTGAGAGGCCCCTTGGGTAAGAGTGACCATAATATGGTGGAATTCTTCATTAACATGGAGAGTGACATAGTTAATTCAGAAACAAAGGTTCTGAACTTAAAGAGGGGTAACTTTGAAGGTATGAGACGTGAATTAGCTAAGATAGACTGGCAAATGACACTTAAAGGATTGACGGTGGATATGCAATGGCAAGCATTTAAAGGTTGCATGGATGAACTACAACAATTGTTCATCCCAGTCTGGCAAAAGAATAAATCAAGGAAGGTAGTGCACCCGTGGCTGACAAGAGAAATTAGGGATAGTATCAATTCCAAAGAAGTAGCATACAAATTAGCCAGAGAAAGTGGCTCACCTGAGGACTGGGAGAAATTCAGAGTTCAGCAGAGGAGGACAAAGGGCTTAATTAGGAAGGGGAAAAAAGATTATGAGAGAAAACTGGCAGAGAACATAAAAACGGACTGTAAAAGCTTTTATAGATATGTAAAAAGGAAAAGACTGATAAAGACAAATGTAGGTCCCCTGCAGACAGAAACAGGTGAATTGATTATGGGGAGCAAGGACATGGCAGACCAATTGAATAATTACTTTGGTTCTGTCTTCACTAAGGAGGACATAAATAATCTTCCAGAAATAGTAAGGGACAGAGGGTCCAGTAAGATGGAGGAACTGAGTGAAATACATGTTAGTAGGGAAGTGGTGTTAGGTAAATTGAAGGGATTGAAGGCAGATAAATCCCCAGGGCCAGATGGTCTGCATCCCAGAGTGCTTAAGGAAGTAGCCCAAGAAATAGTGGATGCATTAGTGATAATTTTTCAAAACTCGTTAGATTCTGGACTAGTTCCTGAGGATTGGAGGGTGGCTAATGTAACCCCACTTTTTAAAAAAGGAGGGAGAGAGAAACCGGGGAATTATAGGCCGGTTAGCCTAACATCAGTGGTGGGGAAACTGCTGGAGTCAGTTATCAAGGATGTGATAACAGCACATTTGGAAAGCGGTGAAATGATCGAACAAAGTCAGCATGGATTTGTGAAAGGAAAATCATGTCTGACGAATCTCATAGAATTTTTTGAGGATGTAACTAGTAGAGTGGATAGGGGAGAACCAGTGGATGTGGTATATTTGGATTTTCAAAAGGCTTTTGACAAGGTCCCACACAGGAGATTAGTGTGCAAACTTAAAGCACACGGTATTGGGGGTAAGGTATTGGTGTGGGTGGAGAATTGGTTAGCAGACAGGAAGCAAAGAGTGGGAATAAACGGGACCTTTTCAGAATGGCAGGCGGTGACTAGTGGGGTACCGCAAGGCTCAGTGCTGGGACCCCAGTTGTTTACAATATATATTAATGACTTGGATGAGGGAATTAAATGCAGCATCTCCAAATTTGCGGATGACACGAAGCTGGGTGGCAGTGTTAGCAGTGAGGAGGATGCTAAGAGGATGCAGGGTGACTTGGATAGGTTGGGTGAGTGGGCAAACTCATGGCAGATGCAATTTAATGTGGATAAATGTGAAGTTATCCACTTTGGTGGCAAAAATAGGAAAACAGATTATTATCTGAATGGTGGCCGATTAGGAAAAGGGGAGGTGCAACGAGACCTGGGTGTCATTATACACCAGTCATTGAAAGTGGGCATGCAGGTACAGCAGGCGGTGAAAAAGGCGAATGGTATGCTGGCATTTATAGCGAGAGGATTCGAGTACAGGAGCAGGGAGGTACTACTGCAGTTGTACAAGGCCTTGGTGAGACCACACCTGGAGTATTGTGTGCAGTTTTGGTCCCCTAATCTGAGGAAAGACATCTTTGCCATAGAGGGAGTACAAAGAAGGTTCACCAGATTGATTCCTGGGATGGCAGGTCTTTCATATGAAGAAAGACTGGACGAACTGGGCTTGTACTCGTTGGAATTTAGAAGATTGAGGGGGGATCTGATTGAAACGTATAAGATCCTAAAGGGATTGGACAGGCTAGATGCGGGAAGATTGTTCCCGATGTTGGGGAGGTCCAGAACGAGGGGTCGCAGTTTGAGGATAGAGGGGAAGCCTTTTAGGACCGAGATTAGGAAAAACTTCTTCACACAGAGAGTGCTGAATCTGTGGAATTCTCTGCCACAGCAAACTGTTGAGGCCAGTTCATTGGCTATGTTTAAGAGGGAGTTAGATATGGCCCTTGTGGCTACAGGGGTCAGGGGGTATGGAGGGAAGGCTGGTTTCTGAGTTGGATGATCAGCCATGATCATAATAAATGGCGGTGCAGGCTCGAAGGGCCGAATGGCCTACTCCTGCACCTATTTTCTATGTTTCTATGTTTCTATGTTAATATTACATTCTGTCTTCAAATTTGACCGACCAATATGAACCATTTCTCACTTATCTGGGTTAAACTGCATCTGCCACTTCTCAACCACAGGACTTATTCTTAAGCCACTAATTTATGAAGGCTCATCTCTTAGCTCATTAGAGTTGCAACTCGTAATTTCTTAGTAGGGATCCACCACAGACAAAGTAGCATACAGTTTTGTTCTCACTCATAAACTCCCTTTAAATGGTGTGCTGAAGCAGAATCAAATGATTCTCTGACAATTCAAAATTGGAGGAAGCTTTTCTACTTCCTGGATGTGGATCAAAAATTCCTTTCTTTGACCAATGAATTCTTCAAATTCTGTTTCTTTCAAGTAACCGGTCCCATATTGTGCGGCAAAAACTACTGGGTCCCGGTAATTATTGATCTTTTACGAGTTTAGAATAAGCAAGTTGAACAGCTACAGAGATAGCGCAGTGCAGTGCAGTTAAACAATAAGATGCAAAATCATAATAAGGTAAATTGTGTGGTCAAGAACCTATCAATAGAATATAGAACATTCCAGCACAGTACAGACCATTCAACCCATGTTGTATGACATTTTAAACGGCCTCGGCACAATGGAGGTCGACGGGGGGAATATGGGGTTGCGGGGAGCGGGGGTGGTGGCGCTACCTCCCTGCAATGAGTTTTTGCAGGGTGGGATGTCTGACATTGCAACGGTGAAGGGTCATACATTCTGGCAGAATAATGAATACAGTCTATCCCGATGAAGCTGTTTATCACAATTAGAAATGAAATACTTTAAGTCGACATCATCAGTGAGCCCAGTCCTAATGCCCTGCACTGGGTGACCTTTCTGATCCGAACCCTCCCATCCTCGACTCATTTTCCTTTCACTCCTTGCCAAAATCCATCCCAGACCATCACTTTTCTCCCATTTGAATTCCCCGCCATCGGCTCCCCTCAGTCACATTCCCGGTGCTGCGAACCGCCAGCCCCGTCATTGTGGCGCCAACACTCTCCGGTTGTCTCCGCTCCCCGTCAGCCGCTCTCCCGGCCCAATCCTCCCCCCACACTCTCTCAACCTCCGTGTCGGTCCGCCACACTCCGTTCAATAGTCTGATAACTGCAAGATCGAAGCTGACCGTCCCCACACACGGGCCCCGCGTCCGACCCATGCCAGTCCGCACACTCACCGCGCTGGGGGCTGCGACTGTCGGCCGGCGGGGCCGCCTTCGTCTTCGGCTCTTAGGCCCGCCGGGTGTTCGATAGGAAGGGTCGCCGAGCCGGAGTCTGAGCGGGAGAAGGGAATCGGTGGCCAAGAGGTCAGGAATTGAGGGAATTGTGCCCGTGGGGGAGAGGAAGCGACCGGGGAGCCCCAAGCTGGGGCGGCACGGCCCAGTCGGAAGGTCGGGGAGCGGAGCCCCAAGCTGAGGGAGCGAAGCCGGGAGACTGGAGAACCAAACGTGAGAATCAGGAGGCTGGAAGCCTGGATCCAGGGGAGAGGGAGTCAGATCAGGAAGTAGGGAACCTGCATGTGGGTGAGGGAAGACTGATCCTGAGGAGCTCGATGGAGGCAGAGGATCTGGATCTAAATCTGGAGCCTGGATGCCACAATTTACAGGCGGGAATATGGAGCCAGGGTCTGAGGAAAGGAGCAGGGAGTCGAGCCTCAGGAACTGATCTCGTAAAAAAAAATATAAAGTCGAATCTCAACTCTTATGGAGCAGATGAAGGTAAAAATGATAGTAAAATAGATCTATCTGTGTGTGAGGGAGTTCGAGCTGTGGGGTCGGGGAAGGGCCTGGCTGAGCGGGAGAATGGTATCGGGCGAGAGGCCTGTCAATGAGCGGAGAAGGGGTGGACAAGACGCAGAAGGAGACAACCGAGTGGTCAGAAACTGAGCAGACTCTAGCATGGAAAAATAAAGAATGGGGCCATGCAGAGGCGCCAGAGGATTTCCGGAGCTGGGAAACCAGTCCCGAAGAGATCTCCTAAAAAGTACAGAAGGCCGAATCATGGATCTTATGGAGTAGATGAAGGTAAAAATGCTCGTAAAGTCGATATGTCTGCTTGCGTGAGAGAGTTTGAGCGTTTAAATGTCAAGGAGAAAATGCTGCATCAAGTTTAGTTTTAATACAAAATTAACGCATTTGTCTCCTGTGTTGAATGAAGTGGTTCGTGAATGAATGTTCATGGTCTTCTGTTGCTGTCGCCCATCCCTTCAAGGTTTGACATGTTTTGCATTGAGAAAATCTGTAGATGCTGGAAATTCAAGCAATACACACAAAATACTGGTGGAACGCAGCAGAGGAAGATGGAGAGCAGGCAAGGAGTGATTGTGAGAGGGACAGAGAGAGAAAAAAGGTGGGAGGGGGAATAATAAATAAATAAGGGATGGGGTAGGAAGGGGAGAAAGGGCATTAATGGAAATTAGAGAGATCAGTGCTCATGCCATCAGGTTAGAGGCTACCCAGACAGAATATAAGGTGTTGTTCCTCCAACCTGAGTGTGGCTTCATCTTGACAGTAGAGGAGGCCATGGATTGACATATCAGAATGGGCAATGGACGTGGAATTAAAACGTGTGGCCACTGGGAGATTCTGCTTTCTCTGGCGGACAGAGCGTAGGTGTTCAGTGAAACGGTCTCTCAGTCTGTGTCAGGTCTCACCAATTTATAGAAGGCCACAGCTGGAGCACTGGACGCAGTATATCACAGCAGCCGACTCACAGGTGATGAGTCGCCTCACCTGGAAGGACTGTCTGGTGCCTTGAATGGTGGTGAGGGAGGAAGTATAAGGGCAGGTGTAGCACTTGTTCTGCTTACAAGGATAAGTACCGGCGGGGGGAGATTGGTGGGAAGGGATGGGGGGACGAATGGACAAGGGAGTTGTGTAGGGGATGATCCCTGCGGAAAGCAGCAAGAGGCCGGGGGAGAGGGAAACATGTGCTTGGGGGTGGGATCCCATTGGAGGTAGCGGAAGTAATGGAGAATGATATGTTGGACCCGGAGGCTGGTGGGGTGGTAGGTGAGGGCAAGGGGAACCCTATCCCTAGAGGGGTGGCGGAAGGATGGGGTGAGAGCAGATGTGCATGAAATGACAAAGATGCATTTGAGAGCAGAGTTGATGGTGGAGGAAGGGAAGCCCCTTTCTTTAAAAAAAGAAGACATCTCCTTCGTCCTGGAATGAAAAGCCTCATCCTGAGAGAAGATGCGGCGGAGACAGAGGAATTGAGAGAAGGGGATGGCATTTTTGCAAGAGACAGGATGGGAAGAGGAATAGTCCAGGTAGCTCTGAGAGTCCGTAGGCTTATAGTAGACATCAGTAGATAAGCTGTTTCCAGAGATAGAGACCGAAAGATCAAGAAAGGAGAGGGAGGTGTCAGAAATGGACCAGGTAAATTTAAGGGCAGGGTGAAAGTTGGAGGCAAAGTTAATGAAGTCAACGAACTCAGCGTGCGTGCTGGAAGCAACGCCAATGCAGTCGTCGATGTAACAAAGGAAAAGTGGGGGACGGATACCAGTATAGCTTGGAACATGGACTGTTCCACAAAGCCAACAAAAAGGCAGGCATAGCTGGGACTCGTACAGGTGCCTATGGCTACAGCTTTAGTTTGGAGGAAGTGCAAGGAGCCAAAGGAGAAATTATTAAGAGTAAGGACTAATTCAGCTAGACGGAGGAGAGTGGTGGTAGAGGGGAACTGGTTAGGTCTGGAATCCTAAAAGAAGCGGAGAGCTTTGAGACCTTCCTGGTGGGGGATGGAGGTGTATAGGGACTGGACTTCCATGGTGAAAATTAGGCAGTGGGGACCAGGGAACTTAAAATCATCGAAAAAATTCAGAGCGTGAGAAGTGTCACGAACATAGGTGGGAAGGGATTGAACAAGGGAGAATAAAACAGTGTTGAGGTATGCAGAAATGAGATCGGTGGGGCAGGTGCAAGCTGAGACAATGGGTCTACCTGGACAAGCAGGTTTATGGATCTTGGGTAGAAGGCAGAAACGGGAAGTGCGGGGTGTGGGAAGTATGAGGTTGGTGGCAGTGGATGGTAGATCCCCAGAGCTGATAAGGTTGGTGATGGTGTGGGAGACAATGGCCTGGTGCTGCTTCGTGAGGTCATGATCAAGGGGTAAATAAGAAGAGGTATCAGCTGTCGCTGTGCCTCGGCAAAGTAGAGGTCAGTACGCCAGACTACAACAGCGCCCCCCTTATCGGCGGGTTTTATAGTAAGGTTAGGATTGTTGCGGAGGGAGTGAAGGGCAGAGCGTTCGGAAGGAGTGAGGTTGGAATTGGAACAAGGTGTGGTGAAGTGGAGATGGTTGATGTCCCATTGGCAGTTAGCAATTAAGAGATCCAGAACAGGCAGAAGACCAGAGTGGGGTGTCCATGAAGAGGAGGAGGAGGGTTGAAGGCAGGAGAAGGGGTCATTGGGGGTGGGAGAGTCCTTGCCGAAGAAGTAGGCTGGAAGATGGAGCCGGCGGAAGGAGAGTTCAGCGTCATGGCGCCCGCAGAACTCGCTGAGGTCTGGGCAAAGGGGAACAAAGGTGAGGCCCTTACTGAGGACAGAGCGCTCTGCCTCAGAGAGTTGAAGGTTGGAGGGGATGATAAAGACCTGGCATGGATGAGAGCTGGGATCAGAGGCGGGAGGGAGGCCTGATGAAGAGTCTCGGTCTGAAACGTCGACTGTACTTCTTCCTCCAGATGCTGCCTGGCCTGTTGGGTTCCACCAGCATTTTGTGTGTGGTGCTTGCATTGGTGGATGCTGTTTTTCACACCACTGTTATAACAAGTGATTATTTGATTTACTGTTCCTTTCCTGTCAGTCTGAACCGGTCTGGCCTGGCCATGCATCTCTGAACTTTCTCATTAACAAGGCAGTTTCGCACTGAGTACTGCTACTCAGGATGTTTTATTGTTGTTGTTTATCCTACCGTTCTCTGTAAAATGGAGATATTGTTGTGCGTGAAAAGCCTCAGAGATCAGTAGGTTGAGATACTCAAACCATCCTGTCTGGTATCAACAGTCATCCACACTTTGACTTGAATACTACCTGACTTGCCTGTTCCTGGGTAATGCTGAGTTCATCTTTCTCTTTACGCATCTCAGTCTCAACCTGCTTCTCCCTTTTTACCTTGTTCAAAGAAGTAATTGAGGCCAGTCTTTTAAAGATTAGCTTAATTTATCACATGTAAATTGAAGCATTCAGTGAAATACATCATTTTGCGACAGCAAACAGCACAGTCTGAGGATGTGCTGGTAGACAGCCCACAAGTGTCACCAGGCTTCTGGTAACAACGTTGTATTCCCAAAATTCACCGACCTGAACCTATACATCTTTGGAATGTGGGAGGAAACCGGAGCACCCAGAGGAAATCCGTGCAGTCATACAAACTCCTTACAGACATGGGTGGGAATTGAACCCCATTGTGATCGTTGGCATTGCAAACCGATTTCACTATTGACTACGCAACAGTGATACCCCAGAGGGAGTTCTGAACTATTGTTTGTTTGGAACATGTCCTGGTAAACAAGTTCAAATGAGCTGAAGGAAGGACTCAATAAGGATGTACCAGCTTCTTCCAGTGCCCAGCTTTGTACTGTCAAAGCAATTTCTCAGTGGGGAGAACATACAGAAATCAGAGTTGTAAAGGGACTTGTGCGACCTCATGCAGGATTCCCTAAAGGGTAACTTGCAGTTTGAGTCAGTGGTAAGGAAGTTCATCATCACACTGTGTTGGTCATTGACACAGAATTTATGCATTTCTTTGTAAGTTTTGATACATACATATATGAGAAAACAAGGAAATCTGGCACTGTCTCATCTTGTACACCACTGATATCAGTTAAGGGAAAAAGCTTGAGGTTCACTCTGTACAATTTACATCTTGGTTTATGTGACGGAAACAATGAAATTGCTTGCTCAATTATTCCAGCAATAAATACAGTGAAGAGTGCAAAACATCAGAGTTCAACCAAGAGTGCTGAATCACAGTGAAGACAGACGTAAATATAAGCTGTACTTCTGCATCTTAGATCCTGAGTTTTGGTCAGCTGAGGGCTTTATTCATTGGAGACTAAGGGACTCAGGGTGATCTTATAGAGGTGTAAAATGTCATGGTGGGCACAGATAGGGTGAATGTACTCAGTCTTTTTCCCAGCTTTGGTGAATCAAGAACCAGAGGTTTAAGGTAAGAGAGGAGAGATTTCTGGTTAACTTTATGTGTCACAATTTCACCGAAACATAGGGTGAAATATGTTGTTTGTGTCGATGGTAAATACAGTCTGAAGACTCTGTTGGGGACAGCGTACAAGAGTCGCCAAGCTTCCAGCACCAACATGGCAGTCCCACGTTGTACTAAGCATAATCTGTATGATTTTGAAATGTGGGAGGAAATGGGAGCACTCAGAGGAAACCCACACAGTCATGGGGAGAATGTACAAATTCCTATAGACAGCAGTGGGAATTGAACCCCATTTAGTGAATGCTGGCACTGTGAAGTGTCACACAAACTGACAGCTACTGTATGAGATGGGAGGCTGCAGCTCGTTAAAGCATCTGTCAGGCCAGGAAGTGTCACAGGGCCCCACAACAGGGAAAAGGGCTCTTTGGCCCACAATCTCCATGCTGACCCATCAATACTATCGCAGTTCTGAGCATCAGATTTCTTGCCTTCAATAGGGGCCCCCATGCTGCTTTGGGGCGATACTGATTCTGGCTCCAAGAGATGTGGTGTGAGACAGATGTGGTTCAGGTGAGATTCCAAAAGCACAAACTTGTTTTTAGATAAGCATTTACTGCACAAGGGACACCTGCCAAAGAGGGAATGTCTGTTGTGCCAAAGAACACTTGATATTAGTTGCAGGATGGAGTTGTATACTCAAACTGGATAATGGACTACCGGACGTGAATTTCAAATGAGAAAGGGTAAATTCAAAGGAGATGTGCAGGGCAAGTTGTTTTTCACACAGAGAGTGGTAGCTGCCAGGGATGGTACTAAAGGAAAGTATAATAGAGGTGTTTTGAAAGTCTCATCGATAGGTACATGAATGTGTATGGAATAGAAAGATATGGACATTGTGTTGGCAGAAGAGAGTAGGTTAGTTAGGAATTAATTACTATTTTAATTATTTTGTCAAGGTATGATGGGGCAAAGGGCCTTTTTCAGTGCTGTGCTGTTCCATTTTCTAGATAGTCAGCAGACTCTGGACAGAGTCTCTCATTACCTGTATCGTGATCTCTGCAGAGTGGGACTTTCTTTTGGCGTGTTGCACCAGTAAGTCAGCCATTCTTGTCTGGTGTGTGGTGTCAGGATTGGTCTCCTTTCGGATTAACCAGGTCACGATATGAAGGTTCCTGACTCGACCCTTTTTTTTTACGAGGCCAAGTGGTTAGCTCAACCCTCAGCACGGCCCGGATGGAAAGCGTACTCGGGGTGGTGGGGGGAGGGCGGCCCGGCTTGGATCTGAACTCAGGAACCTTCACTCCGGAGTCTGGCGCTGATGCCTTTGCGCCAGCAGTCGGCATCAGAGTGGGTACTTGACTCTTTAAAGAGTGTCCTTTGTTTTGCAATCTTGGGACATTCCATACAAGCAATATTTTTTGTTTTCAATCTGCCACAATTTTACTTTGTACTTTAGTGGAAAGCCACTTTCCATGGACTGTCATTTAACGTGATCTCAGTAATAGGGTGTCCAATCAACTGGTGTTTATCGCCATACCCATCCATTATTTAACCCTGTTTTTCCCCACCATGCAGGAGAATGTACCCTCTGTCATAAACTAGCTTTTCCTGGACTAGGAACTGAAAGTACTGACAACACAAGGCGTCTCACACTTCTCTGCAAAATGGCGAGAATTTGAGAGAGTTAAGTGGTTTATTATTGTCACATGTACCAAGTTGCACTGACAAAACTTTGTTTTGCACACCATCCATGTAGATCATTTGTCACATTAGTGCATTGAGTTTGTACAGGGGAAAAGCAATAAGAGAATGCAGAATAAAGTGTTACAGAGAAAGTGCAGTGTAGGTGCAAGGCCATGATGTGATAGATTATGTGGTCATGTGCAATTTGTAGTGTACAAGAGAGGCGTTCAATAGTTTTATAACAGTGGGAGAGAAACTGTTCCTGAGACTGATGGTACATGCTTTCAGAGAGATTGTTCAGGGTGGGTGGGTCTTTGATTATGTTGGCTGCTCTACTGAGGCAGTGAGAGCTGTGTGCTGAATCCATGGACTAGTTTCTGTGATATGTTGAGTTGTGTTCACAGCTCACTGCAGTTTCCTACATTCACGGGCAGAGCAGTTGCCGTACCAAACCGCGATACATCCCGATAGGATTTTTTCTACATGATGTATTGAGAGATATTGGTGAGGGTCAAAGGGGACTTGTTCAATTTCTTTAGCATCCTGAGGGAGGAGTGGTGCCGGTGGGCTTTGTAGCCATGGTGTCTGTGTGCTTGGACCAGAACCTTCAAGGTCTCAGAAGAGCCTAAAGGGCCTTGTGTTCCCTCGGATTGCGACATTGATATCTCAGTGATACCAGACATCTTGGTGCTTGTTCACTTTCGATTAAGAGAGCTGGGCTTTGGGTAACTGATTGCTACCATTTTTTGACAATGACATTCAGTCCAGGGTACCACAGGTCATCTCATGATACAGAATCGTCTTCATCAAAACAGAGACACAAGGGGCAGCAAATGCTGGGATGTGGAGTGCGAAAACAGGCAGAACCAGAGGTACTAACCAGGTCAGGCAGCATCCAAGAAGAGAAATGGATGGCTGAAAATTCGGGTTGAGATCATTCTGCTGAGATCATTGCCCTTCACTAAGTACCTTCCTTCGACCATAAAGGATAAGTCATAGGAGCAGAATTGGCCATTCGGTTTATCAAGCCTGCTTCACCATTCCACCATGGCTGGTTTATTATCACTCAGCCCAATTATTCAGCCTTTGATGCAGAGATAAATCAAGAACCTGTCAAACTATGCTTTAAATATACCTGATGACTTGCCCTGTACAGCAGTCTGTGGTAAACAATGTCCACAGATTCACCACAATCTGACAAAAGAAATTCATCCTTCTCTCTGTTATAATTGGACTCTCCCACCATAGGAAACATCCTTTCCACATCCACTCTGTCTGGACCTTTCAAGCTTCGAAAGGTTTCAATGAGTCCCCTCTTGTCCTTCTGAATTCCAGCGAGTGCAGACCCAGAGCCATCAAATGTTCCTCGTATGATAACCCTTTTATTCCTTGAATCTTCCTTGTGAACCTCCTCTGGACCCTCTCCAATGCCAGCACGTCTTTTCTAAGATGAGAGGCCTGAAACTGTTCACAGTACTCAAGGTGAGGGCTCACCAATGCTTTATAAAGCCTCAGCAACGCATTCTTGCTCTTGTATTCTAGAGCTCTTGAAATGAATGCTAACATGGCAGTTGTAAACCTCACCACTGACTCTACCTGCAAGTTAACCTTTCGGGTGTTCTGCAGAAGGACTCCCAAGTCCCTTTGCATCTCAGATTTCTGGCTTTTCTCCCCATTTAGAAAATGTTCTGCACATTTATTTCTAATACCAAAGTGCATGACCATGCATTTTCCAACTTTGTATTTCATTTGCCACTTTCTTGCCCCTTCTCCTAATCTGTCTAAATGCTTCTGCATTCTACCTGTTTCCTCAACACTACCTGTCCTCCACCAATCTTCATATCATCTGCAAACTTGGCAACAAAGTTGTCTATTCCATCAGCTAAATCATTTATATACAGTATAAAATAAGTGGTCCCAACACCGACCCCTGTAGAATATGACTAGTCACTGGCAGCCAACTAGAAAAGGATCCTTTTATTCCCACTCACTGCCTCCTACCAATCAGGCAATGCTCTAACCATGTTAGTAACTTTCCTGTAATACCACGGGCTCTTAACTTGGTAGACAGGATCATGTGTGGCATCTTGTCAAAGGTCTTCTGAAAGTCCAAATATACAACATCCACTGCATCCCCTTTCATGTTCCCCCTCATTATTGAGTCCCCTATCACTACCGCTCCCTTCTTCTCTGTCTTCCCTTTCTGCACCACGGACCCATGCTCAGTGCCTGTAACCTGGTCACCGTGACATTCTCCCGGGAAGTCATCCCCCACGAAAGTATCCAAAGCTGTATACTTATTTTTGAGGGGATGGCCACAGGTGTGTTCTGCTCAACCTGCCTATTTCTATTTCTATTAGTCACCCAGCTACTCGCCTCCTGGAACTTCGGGATTTGCTCCCAGAATCATTCTGTTGAGCCTCTTCTGAACTCTTTTTAGAACATCACGACAGGCCCTTCAACCCTTGATGCTGTGCCAACGTATTAACCAACTCCAAGATCAATCAAAAGCTTACAATTTTCACTGAACCGTTTCTGTTCCTCCTCTCTCCTATCTATTGTGCAGTGGATATTCAACAGGATGCTGCCTGGACTTGTTGAACCTATCCTCATATTGTCTTCTGAGGATAAGATGAGTGAACTGAGGTTTTTGTCTTTAGGATGAAGAAGCATGAGAGGTAACTTGATAGAGGTTTACAAGATCATAACCGGCATTGATTGAGTAGATACCCAGAGGCTCTTTCCCAGGGCTGAAAGAGGTAAGAAGGGTTTTTTCACAGAGCCTGGTAGGTATGCTGAACCACCTCAGGGATAGAGGTAGAGATAGATGAATTAGGTACTTTGAAGAAACTCTCAAAGCATATGGGTGATAGAAAAATTGAGTGTTACTGTAGGAGGGAAGGCTTAGATTAATCCTAGAACAGCTTAAGTGGTTTGCTCGATATTGTTGTCTGAAAGGCCCATACTATGCTGTGTTCTTCAGTCTCATTCATTGCAATTTCTTGACCTTCCCGTACGTTAATAAATTTCCCCTTCCCTCCATTGCTCACCCCTATCTTCCAAATTCCCAACTCCTGATGCCTATCTCTCCAGTTTCTCACTCTCGACTTGCCCACCCCATCTGAACCCCCACTGGTCTTCCTCTTCACTACCCTGCATCCCACTTCCCCTTCCGGGGCAACATCTCTTTGACTGACACTTCCTCTCTGTTCTCCTCATCAAGGATGAAGATATTAAGCCATGCTGAGGGGTAACCATATGCAGAAGATCAAATCTGGCTCTTGGATGAAGTCCCGCACTTACAAACACCAGGACCGTGTCGTACAATTCCGAAAAGATCCTTATGTTGGCTAGGAATCAATCTGTGAGTATTGACAAGTTTTGGAGGGATGATAGGAGAGGGAGCATGTTTAAAGAAAATTTACAAAAGTATTTGTCCAGAGCAACAACCGTGCCTGTGATTAGTCCCTGATTCCTGATATGGCTCCATGCTGAAGCCAGTGGAGTTTCTACATCAAGGCACCAGTATACATTTTACTTATTTCATTTGGAGAGCAGCGTGGAACAGGCCCTTCTGGCCCATTGAGCCGTGCTGCCCAGCAACCCACCTATTTAACACTAGCTTAATCACAGCACAATTTACAAACACCAACTAACCTCCCAACTAGTACGTCTTTGGACTGTGGATGGAAACCGGAGCACCCGGAGGAATTCCACGCACTGACGGGAAGAATGTAAAAACTCTTTACAGGTGGGTTACAGGTCCAAGCACCCATGTCCCAAGCTGTAATTGTGTTGCACGAACCGCTGCACCCCTTGACCTTTGATGCTGTCTGTGTGGAGTTTGCAGCTTCTCCTTGTCGACAAAGGGTATACCCTTGGAGTTTCAGTTTCCTTCCACCTATTAATAATTGGTTTATTATTCTCACACATGATGAGATACAGCGAACAACTGTGCACTGAAATGGACCCTTTTTTTGTAATTGTGTTCTTTCTTTATTACATTGCATATAATTTTATTTTCTAGTGCATGCTGCTGATCTGACACTATGAGACTGTGCTGCTGTTGCAAGTAAGTTTTTCATTGCCCCTGTTCACACATTTACTTTAGATATGACAATAAATACAACTGACAGCTACACAGATTATTTAAAAATGTAAGTATATTGAGGTCGTACAAGGGAAAAACAATACCAAAATGCATAATACACACTCAATGGCCATTTTATTAGGCACTCCTGTACACCTGCTCATTAATGCAAATAACTGATTAACCAACCATGTGGCGGCAACTCAATGCATAAAAGCATGCAGACATGGTCAAGAGGTTCAGTTGTTGTTCAGACCAAACATCAGTGTGGGAATGAAATGCGATTTGGTGAATTTGAATGTTGGTGATAGTTGGTGCCAGATGAGGTGATTTGAGTATCTCAGAAACTGCTGATCTGCTGGATGTTCATGCACAGCAGTGTCTAAAGTTTACAGAGAATGATGTGAAAAGCTAAAAAGATCTGGTGAGCAGCAGTTCTGTGGGAGGAAATGCCCGTTAATGAGAGAGGTCAGAGAAGAATGGTCGGACTACTTGAAAGTGACGGGAAGATGACAGTATCTCAATTAAGCACAAGTTGCAACAGTGCTATGAGAAGAGTATCACTGAATGGACCACACATTGCATCTTGAGGTGGATGCGCTGCCGTAGCAGAAGACCACGGGTGTCCACTCGGTGGCCACTTTATTAGGGTACAGGAACAATTAAAGTGGCCATGGAGTGTATTTGTCACATGTACATTGAGACACAGTGAAATATGTCATTTTGCATCAGTTCAAGTCATGTGCTTTGTGAGATCTAAAGTACATTTTTATTGCCTGAGAGGATATTTCAAGAGTCTTATTATCGGGCTGTAGGTGTGCTTGTGTTCTTGAGCTGTTATATCTTCTGCCCAACAGGAATGGGGAGAAGAGAGAATGACTTGTGTGGTAGGATTGCCTGGTTACATTGGTGGCTTAAAAGGCCTTCAGGTTAATTGGCCACTGTCAATAGTCATTAGTGGGTAGGTGAGTGGTGGAATCTAGGGGGAGTTAAAGTGAAACTGTGGAGCATCACAGGCTCATAGCAAAATACTGGAGGAATTTAACAGGTCAGGCAACATCTATGGACTAGAATAAACAGCTGACATTTTGGGCCAAGACCCTTCATTAGGATGGCATAGGAAGGAAGCAAAAGCCAGAATAATAATTTCATTAGTATATCCAGAATATTGTTTGATGACAATCCACACCTCCTTAAACTCCCGAGAAATTAAGGACACTGGGATGCTTTCCTTGTTATTGCATCTATATGCAGGGCTCAAGACAGGTCACAGTGAAGGAGCTAACAGTTCAGATTTGCCAGAAGGGATATGATACTGATAATATACTATTTGTGGTGGCGTGTTGAAGGCTTTCAGGAAAACAAATAATCTTGTTTCTAAATGGTGAAGGTGCTGATGACAGGTTGACTATTTTCTTAGTGCATTCACTGGCACGTCAGAAAGTTGGAGTATAAGCAGTCTATTCAACCCAATGATCCCAGCTACTACTTGTGCTCCATATGAACATTCTTGCATCTTACCTGCATGCCCTCTGTGACGAGAATACACATAAAATTAAGATGTTTGCTGGCCTGGGTAAGCATCAGTGGCATCAGCAGTTGGTCTGCCACCTGTCCTCAGGGGGAAGGAGAGATAAGGAACAATGAAGCAGCGTCTGGAAATGTGTAATGAAGGGACGGGAGAGAGAGCTGTCTGGAGCGGCTCCCCCTTTGAACCCTGAACTGTTTGAAGTGATGGACAGGCGATACCCCAGCAGGGGGATAAAAAGGGACAGGTTTCGCTAAGGGGACACACACACGACACCCGAGGTAACGAGACCCTGGAAGCGGTGCGCCTCTCACGAGTCGGTGGGAAGTATCGGACCTTAAACGCACAGGGTGGAAAGGTACGATCAGCGGGAACCCGGTGTGTGTCCGCCCTTGCTTGGGTGCCGGGTTCACTGCAGAGGATTGACCGCATCTGGAGGAGGGGTCACAGTTGGTGACCTCAGGTGACATCATAAAGGACCCACGCGAAAGCTGCGTGTGAGCAATATCGCCGGTCTGTGAGTGGAAGCCGTTTCTGAATGATCAGTCGTTCTCGATCTCTTTCTCCCTCCCCCCACGTTGTCCATCGCCTTGGCAACGATTACTGCAAACTGAACTAAATTGGACTGAACTTTTGTGTCACTTTGAAATTTGGTCATTTACCTCTAGACAACGATAGAGCTTGATTGATGCTGTTATCTTAATTCTGTGCACATGTGTGTTTATCATTGCTGAACTGTTGCATTTATTATCCTTTCGATTACTGTGTTGCTTGTTTCTTTAATAAAACTTTCTTAGTTCTAGTAATCCAGACTCCAACTGAGTGATCCATTTCTGCTGGTTTGGCAACCCAGTTACAGGGTACGTAACATAAGTGGGGTTCTCGTCCGCGATTTTGAACGCTAAATTTGGGACGGAGTAATTGATTGGGTTAAAATTCCCGAAAGAAAGAAAAGACAAACAGCAGAAATGGAGGCTGAGGAATTTATAAAGGCGCCGACCTTGGAGGCACTAGAGGATGCCAGGAAATTGGAATTGGTAGCTGTGGCCAAATGGTTGAATCTTGCTAAGGTGAAGTCGACAATGAGGAGAGAGGAGATACACAGAGCTATTGTAGACCACTATGTATCTAAGGGTGTATTTCCCCAAGGCGAGCTGGGGGTGGTGTCTATTGAAAAACCTGCTGGAGACGCGGTACAGGTGCAGCTTGAAAAACTGAGACTCGAGCACGAGTTCCGGGTACGACAGTTGGAGCGAGAAGAGAAGGAGAGAGAGGTAGAAAGACAAGAGAGAGAGAGACAGTTGGAGAGAGAAGAGAAAGAGAGAGAGAGACAGTTGGAGAGAGAAGAGAAAGAGAGAGAGAGACAGTTGGAGAGAGAGGAGAAACAGAGGGAAAGGGAATTCGAATTGGAGAAGTTAAGGTTAAGGGCAGAGCAGGGGCTCGTGCCGAACCAAGGTGGAGAGTTCCGGGCGACCCAGGAGGTTAGGCTGGTTCCCCCATTTGACGATACCGATGTGGATCGGTACTTTCTCCACTTCGAAAAAGTGACTATAAGTCAGGACTGGCCGAGGGATAAGTGGGTTGTTTTACTTCAGAGTGTACTGAAAGGGAAAGCCCAAGAAGCTTACTCCGCTTTGTCCGCGGAAGATGCCCAGAGATATGAGGTGGTGAAAGAGGCCATCCTCAGGATTTATGAGTTGGTCCCGGAGGCATACCGGCAGAGGTTCCGGAATGCGAGGAAGCAATGGGACCGCACGTATTTGGAGTTTGCCCGTGAGATGCAGACATATTGTGAGCGTTGGTGCGCCTTGAAGGGGGTAGAGGGGGATTATGACAGACTGCTGCAGCTGATCCTGATTGAACAGTTTAAAGGTTGTGTCCCTGAGGGTATGAGACCCTACCTCGATGAGAAAGAGGCAGCCACGTTAGCCGCAACTGCTAAGTTAGCAGATGAGTATGCGTTGATGCATAAAATGAAGTTTGCCCCGAGTAAAGGCTACCAGAAGGGTAGTCAGGACGGCGGGGAGAGTCCGCCAGAAAAGTCAGAAAGTAAGCCGGGGACTAGTGAGAAGGATAAGGTAGATCGGGAGCAGTCTGGTAGGAAGTCTCCTGGGGTCGTCTGTTATAATTGCGGGAAAGTCGGACACTTTGCGTCCAGGTGCTTTGCCCCAAGGAAGGAGACGGGGAAAGGAAAAACGGGGGTTCTGAATGGCTGTATCGAGTTGTTAAGCGAACCGCTAGGGAAGGACAGGTCTGAAAAAGTTCAGGAAGGGCGCGAGAGGTTTATCTCAGCCGGATTGGTGTCAGTGAAGGAGGGGTTAAAACCAGTTCCAGTGCGGATCTGGAGAGACACGGGAGCATGTCAGTCACTAATACTGAAGAGTGTATTAGAGTTTAGCTCAGAGACCCAGACTGGGGAGGTCGAGGTCAAAGGTGTTGGGGAAGGGACAGAGTCAGTCCCTTTGCACCAGATACACTTACAAAGCAACCTGGTCTCTGGACTAGTCACGATCGGGGTGAGGTCCGAATTACCGATGAAAGGCGTGGAAGTCTTGCTCGGTAATGACGTCGCCGGGGGAATCGTGTTCCCAGTCGTGAGATTGACAGGTCAGCCTGCCAGCAGTGAGGCCCCGCCCATGGACTCACAGGTTCATCATGGGGCTGCGGTAGTGAATTTAGCTGCGGTGGTAAATTTAGCTGAAACGTTTCTACCAGTCTTGTACGAGACGGGGGTAGAAAATGAAAAGGAGTGTAGTGAGAGAAGAGGTAGTGAGGGAGCTGGGACAGACGTAGCAGTAGCCAGGAAAGAATTTGTGCAGATGCAGGAGCGAGACGAGGGGCTGATGGTTTTGGCAGAGACAGCTCTCTCTGACACAGCTTTAACAAGGGAACTAGTAGGCTATTGTGTGGAGGAAGAAGTGCTAAGGAAAAAAGGGAAATCAAGTACAGTACCTGCAGATGAGGAGTGGGTGTGGTGCAAAAGAGTTATGGGGATGAGGTTTTTAACATGGCCCACGAGGTACCCCCCGGTGGACATTTTGCGGTGCTGGAGGAAACAGTTGGTGGAATCATGAAAGAGGTTTACCGACTGCCCAGGAGGAAGGATGTTATTGATCATGACCGACGCGAACTGAGACGGTCACTGGCTTTTGATATGCTAACAAACCTAGTCGGTGTTAGCGTGGAAATCAATGAAGCTAGGGGCCCCCTGATAAGAGAAAAAAACCATTTTGAAAAGATTAGTATGGGATCGATCAGATGGGAGAAGGCTATTGTTTTGGCCAGGTCTACTGATAAGGTCTCTCCCTTAATCCCCGAACAAAGCGACTCTTTAGCAGGAGTAATTAAACGACTCGCACCCGTGGGTTTGATTGTCCCGAGGCGATGCAAAGAACTGGGACGTTGGGTGATGTCTGTTACAAAGGCCAGCCTAGTAAACAACATCCATCTATAATGAGTAATTCAGTGACTAAAGGGCTAACGAACACAGAGGTGTGTATTGGCAATTTAATACGGCTGTCTGAAGCCAGCTTGATAGTGAACCTTGAAGAAAATGAATTCGGCCACACGAGGGTCACTTACCTGGGAATTGTGGTGATACAGGGGCAGCTGGCAGCGATGCAAGCTACAGTGCAGGCTATCGCTGACCTCCCAACCCCGACAGACAAGAGGGCCCTCAGAAGGCTTTTGGAGATGGTGGGGTACTGTAGGAAGTTTTGCAGTAACTCTGCGGTCACTACCCCTCCCCCTCCTACTAAGCCCTTGCGAGAGAAAACTAAGTCGGAATGGGACGACCCTTGTTATTGTGGTCTGGGACAAAACCAAATGAGAGGTTACATTGATCGAAATTCATCAGTGTTTTTGGCCACTATGAAGTTTGCTGAGTTGGAGCCTGGTCTAAGGGATTATTAATAACACATATAAAAGGGACAGAAAATGTGATGACTGTCTGTCAAGGTGTTGACAACTTCAAACTCGCTGTGTTAGCCAAATAGCTGATAAAGATGTATATTTGTGTGTGTATCAAATAATGTATTCATGTTTGTAATTTTTACCTCCCGGTAAAAATCCTTAAAGGGGGGAAGTGTGACGAGAATACACATAAAATTAAGATGTTTGCTGGCCTGGGTTAGCATCAGTGGCATCAGCAGTAGGTCTGCCACCTGTCCTCGGGGGAAGGAGAGATAAGGAACAATGAAGCAGCGTCTGGAGATGTGTAATGAAGGGACGGGAGAGAGAGCTGTCTGGAGCGGCTCCCCCTTTGAACCCTGAACTGTTTGAAGTGATGGACAGGCGATCTGGAGATGTGTAATGAAGGGACGGGAGAGAGAGCTGTCTGGAGCGGCTCCCCCTTTGAACCCTGAACTGTTTGAAGTGATGGACAGGCGATACCCCAGCAGGGGGATAAAAAGGGACAGGTTTCGCTAAGGGGACACACACACGACACCCGAGGTAACGAGACCCTGGAAGCGGTGCGCCTCTCACGAGTCGGTGGGAAGTATCGGACCTTAAACGCACAGGGTGGAAAGGTACGATCAGCGGGAACCCGGTGTGTGTCCGCCCTTGCTTGGGTGCCGGGTTCACTGCAGAGGATCGACCGCATCTGGAGGAGGGGTCACAGTCGGTGACCTCAGGTGACATCACAAAGGACCCACTCGAAAGCTGCGTGTGAGCAATATCGCAGGTCTGTGAGTGGAAGCCGTTTCTGAATGATCAGTCGTTCTCGATCTCTCTCTCCCTCCCCCCACATTGTCCATCGCCATGGCAACGATTACTGCGAACTGAACTAAATTGGACTGAACTTTTGTGTCACTTTGAAATTTGGTCATTTACCCCGAGACAACGATAGAGCTTTATTGATGCTGTTATCTTAATTCTGTGCACATGTGTATTTATCATTGCTGAACTGTTGCATTTATTATCCTTTCGATTACTGTGTTGCTTGTTTCTTTAATAAAACTTTCTTAGTTCTAGTAATCCAGACTCCAACTGAGTGATCCATTTCTGCTGGTTTGGCAACCCAGTTACGGGGTACTTATGTTATCTACCTCCAATTGATTTCTCCAGCCTCCCAATTCTTCCACGTACAGATTGCTGATCAGACTCAAGAGGCAAATGGCCTAATTCTCCTCCTATGTGTTATGGTTGTTACGTACCCTGTAACTGGGTTGCCAAACCAGCAAAAATGGATCACTCAGTTGGAGTCTGGATTACTGGAACTAAGAAAGTTTTATTAAAGAAATAAGAAACACAGTACTCTAATAGTAAGGATATAAATGCAACAGGTTAGCACTGAATAAACACACATGTACACAGAACTAGGATAATAGGATCAATCAAGCTCTATCGCAGTCTAGGGGTAAAAAGTTCAATCACAAGTGACAGAGTTCAGTTTAGTTCAGTTCGCAGCAATCGTTGTTGTGCCGTTGAAGAGAGAGAGAGAGAGCGAATGCTGATATTCAAAATCGGATTCAACAGACCTTTGATATTTCTCGCAGTTAGCTTTCGGGCGAGCCCTTTGTAATGTCTTCTGAGGTCACCGACTGTGACCCCTCCGTTTTCAGATACGATCGTTCCTCTGCGGTGAACCCGGCACCCAGGCAAGGGTGGACACACACACCAGGTTCCCGCCGACCGAATCTTTCCACCCTGTGCGTCTATGGCTGGTCCCGTGTCCAGCCCTCCAAAACTCCCACCGACTTGCGGGGGGCGCACCGCTTCCAGGGTCTCGATACCTCGTGGTGTCGTGAGTGGTGTCTCGTGTGGTGTCTGTTGCCTTAGCGAACCCGTCCCTTTTTATCCCCCTGTTGGGGTATCGCCTGTCCATCACTTCAAACAGTTCAGGTTCAAAGCAAACCAGTCTTGACAATACCCAGACCGGTGTCTCCTTCCGTTAATCTCTCTCGTCTCTTCATTAACATTTCCAAATGCTGCTCCATTGTCTTACTTATCTCTCTCCTGAAGACAGGTGGCAGATCAACTGTTGATCCCACTGGTGATAGCACAGGACAGTCAACATCTTAGTCTATGTGTACTTTCGTCACACCCCTCTCCCTTAAGGATTTTTACCGAGGTAAAAATTATAAGCATGAATACATTATTAGATACACACAAATATACATCTTCATCAGCTATTTGGCTAATACAGAGAATTTTTAAGTTGTCAACACCTTGACAGATAGTCAGCAATCACATTTTCCGTTCCTTTTATATGTGTAATTTTAATAATCCTTGAAACCAGGCTCCAACTTAGCAAACTTCATAGTGGCCGAAGACACTGATGAATTGTGATCAGTGTAACCTCTCATTGGGTTTCGCCCGGACCACGATAACAATGGTCGTCCCATCCCGACTTAGTTTTCTTTCGCAAGGTCTTAGTGGGGGGGGGTAGTACCCGCAAAGTTATTGCAAAACTTCCTACAGTACCCCACCATCTCCAAGAGCCTTCTGAGGGCCCTCTTGTCTGTCGGGGTTGGGATGTCAGAGATAGCCCGCACCTTAGCTTGCATCGCTGCCAGCTGCCCCGGTGTTACCACAATTCCCAGATAAGTGACCTTTGCGTGGCCGAACTCATTTTTTTCAAGGTTCACTATCAAGCTGGCTTCAGACAGCCGTATTACATTGCCAATATACACTTCTGTGTTCTTTAGCCCTTTCGTCACTGAATTACTCATTCTATAGGGCTCTTCCTATAGATGCTGCTTGGCCTGCTGCGTTCACCAGCAACTTTGATGTATGTTTCTATAGGGCTGTTGCTCACTAGGCTGACCTAGCATGAAAAAAACACCACCCAACGTCCCAGTTCTTTGCATCGCCTCGGGACAATCAAACACACGTGTGCGAACCGTTTAATTAACTCTCCGAAAGGGTCGCTTTGTTCGGGGATTAAGGGAGTGACCTTACCAGCAGAGCTGGCCAAAACAATAGCCTTCTCCCATCTGGTCGGTACCATACTCATCTTTTCAAAATGGCTTTTTCCCTTATCAGGTGGCACCCTAGCTTCATTGATTTCCGCGCTAACACCGACTAGGTTTGTTAGCATATCAAAAGCCTGTGACTGTCTCAGTTCGCCTCTGCAATAATCAATAACATCCTTCCTCCTGTGCAGCCAGAAAAACTCTCTCATGGCTTCGCCGACTGTTTCCTTCAGCACCTCAAAATGTCCACCAAGGGGTACTTTGTGGGCCAGGTTAAAAATCTCATCCCCATAACTCTTTTGCACCACCCCCCATTCCTCATCTGCGGTACTTGGTCTCCCTTTCTTCCTTAGCACACCCTCCTCCACACAATAGCCTACTGGCTCTCTTTTTAATCCTGCTTCAGAGAGAGCTGTTTCCTCGTCTCGCTCCTGTACCTGTATAAAGTCCTTCTTCTCTACTGATAAATCTACCTTAATTTCCCCACTTCCTCCTGTTTCATTACGCTCCTTCTTTTCACTTTCTACCCCCTCCTCGTACAAGGCTGGTAGAAACGTCTCAGCAGTCTCTCTGGACATACAGCGAGTCACTGCGCAAACAGAATGAACCTGTGAGTCCATGAGCGGGGCCTCAATACTGGCAGGCTGACCTGTCAATCTCACTGCCGAGAACACAATTCCCCCGGCGAGGTCATTACCGAGCAAGACTTCTACGCCTTTCATCGGTAATTTGGGCCTCACCCCGATCGTGACTAGTCCAGAGACCAAGTTGCTTTGTAGGTGTATCTGGTGCAAAGGGACTGCTTCTGTCCCTTCCCCAATACCTTTGACCCTGACCTCCCCAGTCTGGGTCTCTGAACTAAACTCTAACACACTCTTCAATATCAATGACTGACACGCTCCCGTGTCTCTCCAGATCCGTACTGGAACTGGGTTTAACCCCTCCTTCACCGACACCAATCCGGCCGAGATAAACCTCTCGCGCCCTTCCTGAACTTTGGCACACCTTTCCTCTCCTAGCGGTTCGTTTACCAGCTCGATACAGCCAGTCGAAATCGCCGTTTTTCCTTTCCCCGTCTCCTTCTTTGGGGCAAAGCACCTGGACGCAAAGTGTCCGACTTTCCCACAATTATAACAGACGACCCCAGGAGACTTCCTACCAGACTGCTCCCGGTCTACCTTATCCTTCTCACTAGTCCCCGGCTTACTTACTGACTTTTCCGGCAGACTCTCCCCGCCGTCCTGACTACCCTTCTGGTAGGATTTACTCGGGGCAAACTTCATTTTATGCGTCAACGCGTACTCATCCGCTAACTTAGCAGTTGCGGCTAACGTGGCTGCCTCTTTCTCATCTAGGTAGGATCTCATACCGTCAGGGACACAACCTTTAAACTACTCAATTAGGATCAGCTATAGCAGTCTGCCATAATCCCCATTTACCCCCTTCGAGGCGCACCAACGCTCACAATATGTCTGCATCTCACGGGCAAACTCTAAATACGTGCGGTCCCACTGCTTCCTCGCATTCCGGAACCTCTGCCGGTATGCCTCCGGGACCAACTCATAAATCCTGAGGATGGCCTCTTTCACCACCTCATACCTCTGGGCATCTTCTACGGACAAAGCTGAATAAGCTTGTTGGGCTTTTCCTTTAAGTACGCTCTGAAGCAAAACAACCCACTTATCCCTCGGCCAGTCCTGACTTGCAGCAACTTTTTCAAAATGGAGAAAGTACCGATCCACATCGGTCTCATCAAATGGGGGAACCAGCCTAACCTCCTGGGTCTCCCTGAACCCTCCACCTTGGTCCGACATGGGTCCCTGTTCTGCCCTTATCTTTAACCTTTCCAGCTCGAATTCTCTTTCCCTCTGCCTCTCTTCTCGCTCCAACTACCTCTCTCTTTCTCTCTCCTGCCGTTCTAACTGTTTCTCTTTCTCTTCGTGTTCTAGCTGCCGTACCCTGAATTCGTGCTCGAGTCTCAGTTTTTCAAGCTGCACCTGTACTGCGTCTCCATTAGGTTTTCCAATAGATATCACCTCCAGCTCCCCTTGGGGAAACACACCTTTCGACATATAATGCTCTATGATAGCTCTGTGCATCTCCGCTCTCCCCATTGTCGACTTCCCCTTAAAAAGATTCAGCCGTTTGGCCACAGCTGCCAATTCTGCTTTCCTGGCATCCTCTAATGCCTCCAAGGTCGGCGCCTTTAGAAATTCCTCAATCTCCATTTCTGCTGTTTGCCTTTTCTTTCTTTCGGGAATTTTAACCCAATCAATTTACCCTGTCCCAAATTTAGTGTTCAAAATCGCGGACAAGAACCCCACTTATGTTACGTACCCCGTAACTGGGTTGCCAAACCAGCAGAAATGGATCACTCAGTTGGAGTCTGGATTACTGGAACTAAGGAAGTTTTATTAAAGAAATAAGCAACACAGTACTCTAATAGTAAAGATATAAATGCAACAGGTTAGCACTGAATAAACACATATGTACACAGAACTAGGATAATAGGCTCAATCAAGCTCTATCGCAGCCTAAGGGTAAAATGTTCAATCACAAGTGACAGAGTTCAGTTTAGTTCAGTTCGCAGCAATCATTGTTGTGCCGTTGAAGAGAGAGTGAGAGAGAGCGAATGCTGATATTCAAAATCGGATTCAACAGACCTTTGATATTTCTCGCAGTTAGCTTTCGGGCGAGCCCTTTGTAATGTCTTCTGAGGTCACCGACTGTGACCCCTCCGTTTTCAGATACGATCATTCCTCTGCGGTGAACCCGGCACCCAGGCAAGGGTGGACACACACACCAGGTTCCCGCCGACCGAATCTTTCCACCCTGTGCGTCTATGGCTGGTCCCGTGTCCAGCCCTCCAAAACTCCCACCGACTTGTGGGGGCGCACCGCTTCCAGGGTCTCGATACCTCGTGGTGTCGTGAGTGGTGTCTCATGTGGTGTCTGTTGCCTTAGCGAACCCGTCCCTTTTTATCCCCCTGTTGGGGTATCGCCTGTCCATCACTTCAAACAGTTCAGGTTCAAAGCAAACCAGTCTTGACAATACCCAGTTTTGACCGGTGTCTCCTTCCGTTAATCTCTCTCGTCTCCTCATTAACATTTCCAAATGCTGCTCCATTGTCTTACTTATCTCTCTCCTGAAGACAGGTGGCAGATCAACTGTTAATTCCACTGGTGATAGCACAGGACAGTCAACATCTTAGTCTATGTGTACTTTCGTCACATGGTATTATGGATAACATTCTAAATGGTTGCATCACTGCCTTGCTATGGATGAGCCACTGCACAGGATTGCAGAGGGTTTTACATTTAGCCAGCTTTATCGTGGACACCAACCTCCCAAGCGTCGAGGACATCTTCAATGCAGGATGCCTCAGAAAGGCTGCATCCATCATTAAAGATCCCCACCACCCAAGACATGTCTTGTTTCCATTATTACAATCAGCAAGGTGGTGCAGGAGTCTGAAGACTCACACTCAACTTTTTAGGTATAAACTCATGAACAATACTTCAATATTTTTGCTCTGTTGTGCACTTTATTAATTTAGTTTTGTATTCTGTTCTGTGATTGACACCTTGGTTCCAGTGGAACACTGTTGGATTTCGCTGCATACACGTGCACAGTTGTATGACAGTGAACTGATACTTCAACTGGATCATTTCAAAACATAATTATATTGAAATAGTAGAAATGGAAAAGCAATAACAAAATGTAGAATACGGTTACAGAGCAAGTGCAGTGAAAGTAGAAAATAAGGTGTAAGGTCAGGACAAATTAGATTGTGAGGTTAAAATTTATCTTTATCATAGAAGCCCCATTTAAGACTCCTATGATACAGAACAGGAAACACTGCAGCAGAATACAGTCCCATTGTTGTGCTGACCTTTTAACCTTATCTAACATCAATCTAACCTTTTCCTTCCACATAGCCCACCATTTTTCTATCATCCAGGTACCTGTCTAAGAGTTTCTTAAATGCCTCTTCCACTACACCTGGCAGGGTGTTCCACGCACCCACCCACCACTCTCCATGTGATGAACTTCCCTCTGACATCCCCCTCTATCTTTCTTCAATCACCTGAAAGTTTGTATTCGTCATTTCTACTATGGGAGAATGTCTCTGTCTATAAATACTCTATCTAGGCCTCTTATGATCTTGCACTCATCTATTAAGTCACCTCTCATCCTCCTTCACTCCGAAGAAAAAAAACCTGGCTTGCAGAACCTATCTTCCTAAGATGTACCCTCCAGTCCAGGCAGCATCCTGATAAATCTCTCTGCACCTTCTTCAAAGCTTACACATTCTTCCTTTAATGAGGTCACCAGAAATTTCAAGTTTTTTTAAAATCTTGATGGGAACGGGGAGAAATGTGCATGTTTGGGGTGAGAGAGGTTCTTTACTGTATCTTTTGATGTACATGTGAGACAAAAATCTGAATGTGCAGGTTAGGGAGCTCTATATGCAGAGAATAAAGAGCTGACATTTCAGGCCGAGCTCTTATATCAGGACTCCTGATAAAGGGTCTCAGCCTGAAACTCTTGACTCTTTATTCCTCTCCATAGTTGTTGCCTGACCTGCTGCGTTCCCCTGGCATTTTAGGGCGTTGTGGCAGTTGGCATGATGGTATTGCAGTTCACGGCATCAGAGTTCAGATTTCAATTCCGGTATCATCTATAAGCGTTTGTACTTTCTGTCTCTGCCCACGAGGGTTTCCTCTGGGTGCTCCAGTTTCCTCCCACAATCCAAAGACGTACTGATGAGTAGGTTAGTTAGTTATTGTAAATATCCTGTGATTATACTGGCGTGAAATAGGTAGATTGCATTGCAGAGCGGCTCTTTGGGTCGAGGGGCCTGATCCACACAATATTTCTTAATAAATCAATAAATGAATAACATGTTGTATGTGTTGCTGTAGTATTTGCAAAATGTCTTGTGTTTATGCCTCTGAATCCGAATCTCTTGTTCTTACCTTTGCTGTTATTTTACTCCCCCTCTCCCACCACCACCCCTGAACCGTGTCGTCTCGATCTTGATCAATGACATCCAGGAGTTGAGGCCCGGTCACCAGTCGGAGGGCATACAGCAGAATGCCATGGAAATGCCCACCGACCGCTGCTTCACAATCAGCTTTAAAAGCAGCAAGGAACCTGGACCTGGTAGCCACCAACACCAAGGAGGCACCAAACTCAAGAAACGAGACTCCAGCATGAACAAGAGGGAGCAACTTGTGAGTTTTTGAATATCTTGTTGCAATTTCATTAAAAATGATCGAAGATCACTCGGAAGAGGGCTGAAAAGCAGGACTTCCAGGGTGGTTATCTCTGGTTTGCTTCCAGTTTCTCATGCTGGAGAGGGCAGGAACAGGGAGATAATGGATTTGAATGTGTGGCTGAGGAACTGGTGCAGGAAGCAAGGATTTACATTCTTGGACCACTGGGGTATGTTTTGGGGTAAGGATGAATTGTACAGAAGGGACGGGTTGCACCTTAATAGGCGGGGGACCTGCATTCTGGCAGGCAGATTTGTCACTGCAACACGTGTGTGTTTAAACTGAGTAGTGGAGGGGGAGCGGACGAACTGGAAATATAAGGATGGAGTGAGAATAAGAAAAGATAAGAAAGACAACAGAATCAATGGAGCACAAAGCTCAAGAAGGGATCGTACCGTATGGCCAAGTGAAGTAGGAATTGATACGAAAGGTGAGGGGAGTAATGAATTAAAAGTATTCTGTATGAATGCACGAAGCATAAGAAATAAAGTAGATGAGCTTGAGGCACAGTTGGAAATTGGCAAGTGTGATGTTGTGGGAATAACAGAGACATGGCTTCAAGTGGACAGGGCCTGGGAGATGAATATTCAAGGCTATACGTCCTATGGAAAGGATACACTGATGGGCAGAGGGGATGGGGTGGCTCTGTTGCTGCGGAATGATATTCAGTCCCTTGCGAGGGGGGACATAGAATCAGGAGACGTAGAGTCAGTATGGATAGAACTGAGAAATTCTAAGGGTAGAAAGACCCTAATGGGGGTTTATCTACAGGCCCCCAAACAGTAGTCTGGATGTAGGGTGTAAGTTGAATCAAGAGTTAAAATTGGCATGTCGCAAAGGTAATGCTAGAGTTGTTATGGGGGATTTCAACATGCAGGTAGACTGGAAGAATCAGGTTGGTACTGGACCCCAAGAAAGGGAGTTTGTGGAGTCCCTCCAAGATGGATTCTTAGAACAGCTTGTACTGGAGCCTACCAGAGAGAAGGCAATTCTAGATTTAGTGTTGTGTAATGAACCTGATGTGATCAAGAACCTCAAAGTAAAGGAGCCATTAGGAGGTAGTGGCCATAATGTGATAAATTTTAATCTACAAATTGAGAGGGAGAAGGGAAAATCAGAAGTGTCAGTAATACTGTTGAACAAAGGGAACGATGGAGCCATGAGGGAGGAGCTGGCCAAAGTTCAATGGAACAATACCCTAGCGGGGATGACAGTGGAACAACAATGGCAGGTATTTCTGGGAATAATGCAGAAGGTGCAGGATCAGTTCATTCCAAAGAGGAAGAAAGATCCGAAGGGGATTAAGGGGAGAGGCCGGGGGTGGGACGGGTGGCACCAGATGGTCGAGGGAAGGGCCGGGCTGAGCGGTGAAAGTCAGCGAGGGAGAGAAAGCTGCGGGAGTGGGGGTTCAAGTTGCAAAAGGAGACAAGAGGTCAGAAAGTGGCATGGAAAAAGAATCTGGCGATGCAGAGGCACCAGAGGGTTTCCAGAGTTTGGAAACCAATGCCCAAAGAGATCTCGTAAAAAATACAGAAGGCCCAATCCCAGCTCTTACGGAGTAGATGAAGGTAAAAATGATAGTAAATTCGATCTGTCTGTGCGAGCGAGTTCGAACGATTAAGTGTTTAGGGAAAAGTGTTATATCAATTTTTTTTCAATATAAAATTAATGCAATGGTCTCCTGTATCGAATAAAGTGGTTCCTGAATGAACGTTCACGGTCTTCTGTTGCTGTCACCCATCCCTTCAAGGTTTGACATGTTTTGCGTTCAGAGATGCTGTTTTTCACACCACTGTTATTACGTGTGATTATTTGAGTTACTGTTCCCTTCCTGTCAGCCTGAACCAGTCTGGCCCTGCTCCTCTGAACTTTCTCATTTTCCAGGCGCTTTTGCACAGAGTTCTGCCACTCAGGATGTTTTTTGTTGTTGTTGTTGTTTCTCGACTGTTCTCTGTAAAATGGAGATACTGTTGTGCGTGAAAAGCCCAAGAGATCAGCAGTTTGAAATACTCAAACCATCCTGCCTGGCATCAATAATCATCCACACACTTCTTCCCCATTTTGATGTTTGGTCTGAACAGCAGCTGAACCTCTTTACCAGTCTGCATAGTATTATGAATTGAGTTGCTGGCAAATGATTAGCTGAATAGATATTTGCATTAACAAGCAGGTCTATAGGTGTACTTAGTAAAGTGGTCATTTGCTGTACTTTTGAGTATCTTTTGCACTTCTGTAAGGTTTAGGTAGAATTAATAAGGAGAAAGGGGACTCTGACTTGAATACTGGCGCTGACTTCCCTGTTCTTGGTGATGCTGAGTTCATCTTTCTCTTTTTGAGTCTCACTTGCGACCTCCTTCTCCCTCTTTACCTCGCTCAAAGAAGGAATTGAGGCCAGTCTTTTAAAGATTAGCTTTATTTATCACATTGAAGCATTCAGTGAAATACATTATTTTGCGACATCGAACAGCACAGTCTGAGGATGTGCTCGTGGACAGCGCACAAGTGTCACCGTGCTTCTGGTAACAACGTAGTATTCCGAAAATTCACCAACCTGAACCTATACATCTTTGGATTGTGGGAGGAAACCGGAGCACCCAGAGGAAATCCGTGCAGTCATACAAACTCCTTACAGACATGGGTGGGAATTGAGCCCCATTGTGATCGTTGGCATTGCAAAGCGATTTCACTAATGACTACCCAATAGTGATACCCGAGCCATTAACTAAAAGAAGGAGTTCTGAACTATTGCTTGTTTGAAACATGTCTTGGTAACCATGTTCAAATGAGCTTAAGGAAGGACTCAATAAGGATGTACCAGCTTCTTCCAGTGTCCGGCTTTGTATTGTTCAAGGAATTTCTAAGTGGGGAGAACATAGAGAAATCAGAATTGCAAATGGACTTGTGCGACCTCATGCAGGATTCCCTAAAGGGTAACTTGCAGTTTGAGTCAGTGGTAAGGAAGTTCATCCTCACACGTGTTGGTTATTGACAAAAAATTATGCATTTCATTGTATATTTTGATACATACATATATAAGAAAACAAGGAAATCTTTTTTTTCTTTTCTAAAGTTAGGCTGGCACTATCTAATCCAGTACACCACTGATATCAGTTAAGGGAAAATGCCTGAGGTTTACTATGTACAATTTGCATCTTGGTTTATGTGACTGAAACAATGAAATTGCTTGCTCATGGAAAGGAGACAAAGTAAACAGTACAGATGTTAATAATTTCAGCAATAAATACAGTGATGAGTACAAAACATCAGAGTTCAACCAAGAGTGCTGAGTCACAGTGAAGACAGATGTAAATATAAGCTGCATCTTGGATCTTTAATATTGGTCAGCTGAGGGCTTTATTCATTGGAGACTGATGGTGATCTTACAGATCATGGGGGGCTCAGATAGGGTGACGGTACTCTGTCTTTTTCCTAGCTTTGCTGAATCAAGAACTGGAGGGCATAGGTTTAAGCAAGAGAGGAGAGATTTATGATTAACTTTATGTGTCACAATGTCACCGAAACATAGGGTGAAATATGTTGTTTGTGTCGATGGTAAATACAGTCTGAAGACTCTGCTGGGGACAGCGTACAAGAGTCGCCATGCTTCCAGCACCAACATGGCAGTCCCACGTTGTACTAAGCATAATCTGTATGATTTTGAAATGTGGGAGGAAATGGGAGCACTCAGAGGAAACCCACACAGTCATGGGGAGAATGTACAAACTCCTACAGACAGCAGTGGGAATTGAACCCCATTTAGTGAATGCTGGCACAGTGAAGTGTTGCACAAACTGACAGCTACTGAACGAGATGGGAGGCTGCAGCTCGTTAAAGCATCTCTCAGGCCATGAAGTGTCATAGATTTGTTGCCTTCAACAGGGGCCCCAAAGCTACTTTGGGATGACACTGATTTTGCTTCCAAGAGCAGTGGTTTAAGACAGATGTGGTTCAGTTGGGAATCCAAAATTACAATCTTAGCTGAGCATTTACTGCATGAGAGACACCTGCCGAAGAGGGAATGTCTGGTGTGCCAAAGAGCACTGGCTGATATTAGTTCCAGAATGAGTTTTATACTCAGACTGGATAATGGCGTGTACGGCATGTATTTCAAATGAGAAAGGGTAAATTCAAAGGAGATGTGTGGATCAAGTTGTTTTTCACAGAGAAAGTGGTGGCTCCCAGGGATGGTACTAACGGAAACTATAATAGAGGTGTTTTGAAAGGCTCTTCGATAGGTACGTGAATGTGTAGGGAATGGAGAGATATGGACATTGTGTAGGCAGAAGAGAGTAGGTTAGTTAGGAATTCATTACTATTTTAATTATTTTGGCCACGTATTGTGGGGCAAAGAGCCTTTTTCAGATTTGTGCTGTTCCATTTTCTAGACAGTTAGCAGACTGGATGGAGTCTCTCATTACCTCGACTGTGATTTCTGCAGAGTGGGTACTTGACTCTTTTAAGAGTGTCCTTTGTTATGCAATCTTAGGACATTCCATCAAACCAATATTTTTTTGTTTTCTAATCTGTCACAATGTTACTTTGTACTTTAGTGAAAAGCCACCTTCCATGGACCGTTGTTTAACGTGATCTATATCTCAGTAGCAGGGTGTCCAATCAACTGGTATTTATCACCACACCCATCCATCATTTAACCCTTTCTTTCCCCACCATGCAGGAGAATGCATCCTCTGTCCTCTGGGAACTGAAAGTCCCGACAGCATAATGCATCTCGCGTTTCTGCAAGATGGCAACAACTTGAGACAGTTCAATAACTGTAAGTGTTTATTATTGTCACATGTACCAAGATGCACTGATAAAACTTTGCTTTGCACACCATCCATGTAGATCATTTTATCACATTAGTGCATTGAGGCTGTACACTGGAAAAGCAATAAGAGAATGCAGAATAAAGTGTTACAGTTACAGAGAAAGTGCAGTGTAGGTGCAAGGCCACGATGTGATAGATTATGTGGTCATGTGCAATTTGTAGTGTACAAGAGAAGCATTCAATAGTTTTATAACAGTGGGAGAGAAACTGTTCCTGAGACTGATGGTACATGCTTTCAGAGAGATTGTTCAGGGTGGGTGGGTCTTTGATTATGTTGGCTGCTCTACTGAGGCAGTGAGAGCTGTGTGCCGAATCCATAGACTAGTTTCTGTGATATGTTGAGTTGTGTTCACAGCTCACTGCAGTTTCCTACATTCACGGGCAGAGCAGTTGCCGTACCAAACCGCGATACATCCCGATAGGATTTTTTCTACATGATGTATTGAGAGAAACAGGTGAGGGTCAAAGGGGACTTGTTCAATTTCTTTAGCATCCTGAGGGAGGAGTGGTGCCGGTGGGCTTTGTAGCCATGGTGTCTGTGTGCTTGGACCAGAACCTTCAAGGTCTCAGAAGAGCCTAAAGGGCCTTGTGTTCCCTCGGATTGAGACATTGCCATCTCGGTGATACCAGATATCTTGGTGCTTGTTCACTTTCGATGAAGAGAGCTGGGCTTTGGGTAACTGATTGCTACCATATAGACAATGACATTCAGCCCAAAGTACCACAGGTGATCTCATGATACACAATGGTCGTCATCAAAACAGAGACACAAGGGGCAGCAAATGCTGGGATGTAGAGTGCAAAAACAGGCAGAACCAGAGGTACTCAGCAGGTCAGGCAGCATCCAAGAAGAGAAATGGATGGCTGAAAATTCGTGTTGAGATCATTCTGCTGAATAGATTTGACCTGACCTGCTGAGTTTCTCCAGTAGCTCGACTTTGCACATGGTGAAACAGTCAATGTGTGATTGTCGTATACGATGAGAGTAGTTCAGCTCCCTGCCCTCTCCACTGCAGCTTTTACCCTTCTCTACTTTACTCTCTGCTCCCGTCTAACTTTTCCCTTCCTCATCCTTATCCTTAAATTGTCTGTTCCCCCCCACCCCAACAACATCTGTGGCCATTTCTGGCCTTCTCCCCCCTCCCTTTGCCTTCTCATGCCACCTTCCACCCCCACTTCATCTTTGCCCTCTTCTCATCACCTTTCTTGGAACATAAAACATAGGAGCAAAATCGGGTTATTCGGTTTATCAAACCTGCTTCGCCATTCCATCATGGCTGGTTTGTTATCCCTCTCAACCCAATATTGGCGCCTTCTCCATGTAACCATTGACGCATAGGTTAATCAAGAACTTGTCAAACTATGCTTTAAATATATCCAGTGACTTACCCTGTGCAGCTGTCTGTGGCAAAATATTCGATTAGATTAGATTAGATCATGAGGACACGCAGTCCTCTTTTATTGTCATTTAGTAATGCATGCATTAAGAAATGATAGAATATTCCTCCGGTGTGATATCACAGAAACACAGGACAGACCAAGACTGAAAAACTGACAAAACCACATAATTATAACATCCAGTTACAACAGTGCAAGCAATACCGTAACTTGATGAAGAACAGGCCATGGGCACGGTAAAAAAAGATTCAAAGTCTTTCAGAAGTCCCACATCTCACACAGACAGGAGAAGGAAGAAAATTCCCCCTGCCATGCCCGACCACAGTTCAACTCTGAGTCGTCCGAAAACTTCGAGCCTCCGACCAGCCCTCCGACACCGAGCACCGAGCACCATCTCTGCCGAGGGCATCCACCCCGGCCCCGGCAACTGGCAACAGGTAAAGCCGAGGATTTGCGGCCTTCCCTCCGGAGATTCTCAACAGCACAGCAGAAGCGGCAGCGAACCGGGCATTTCAGAAGTTTCTGCAGAAGTTCCTCCATGCTTCTCACGGCTGTCTCTATCAAATCAGAACTGTGCGCGGTACCCTATTTAACAAATACGATATCATTTCACCGGAGAGGTTGCACGCGCTGCGTCGCGCCGCCATCTTCTCCTCCGGCCTTTATATTCCACAGATTCACCACAATCTGGCAAAACAAATTCATCCTCCTCTCTGTTATTAATGGATGTACCTCAGTTCTGAGGCTGTCCCGTCAGGTTTAAGAGTTTCTACTTCAGGAAACATCCTTTACACATCTACGCTATGACAATATTCAATGTTTGAATGAGATCCCCTCGTTCTTCTGAATTCCAGTGTGTACGGGCCCAGAGCCTTCAAACGCACCTCAAACATTAACCCTTTTCTCCTGGAACCATTCTGCTGAGCGTCTGCTGGACTCTTTACAAGAACGTTACAGCAGGCTGTTCAGCCCTCGATGTTGTGCCAATTTATTAACCAACTCCAAGATCAATCAGAAGTTAGAATTTTTACTCAACCATTATTGTTCCTCCTCTCTCCTATCTGTTGTGCAGTGGATGTTCAACAGGTTGCTGCCTGGACTTGTTCAACCTATCCTCATATTGTCTTCTGAGGATAGGATGAGTGAACTGAGGCTTTTCACTTTAGGGTAAAGAAGCATGAGAGGTAACTTGATAGAAGTTTACAAGATCATAACCGGCATTGATTGAGTGGATACCCAGAGGCTTTTTCGCAGGGCGGAAATGGTGAATAACAAGTGGAGTAATTTAAAGTTACGTATAAGAGGTAACCAAGGTTTTTTTTTTACAAAGTCTGATGGGTATGGTGAACAACCCCAGAGATTGATAAGAGATACATAAATTAGGTACTTTGAAGAAACTCTTAGAGTCATATGGATGATAGAAAAATTGAGTGCTACTGTAGGAGGGAAGGGTTAGTTTGTTCTTGGAGCAGCTTAACGGTTTGCACAATATCGTTGGCTGAAAGGGCCATAATGTGTTCAGTCTCATTCAATGCAATTTTTTGACCTTCCCATACATTAACAAATTTCCCCTTCTCTCTGTTGCTCACCCCTACCTTCCTAATTCCCAACTCCTGATGCCTATCTCTCCAGTTCCTCACTCTTGACTTGCCCGCCCCTTCTGAACCCCCACTGGTCTTCCTCTTCACTACCTTGCATCCCACCTTCCCCTTCCCTGACAATATCTCTTTGACTGACGCTTCCTCTCTGTTCTCCTCATCAAGGATGAAGGTATGAAAGTCTTGCTCAGGGCATACAGAAGATCAAATCTGGCTCATGGATGAAGTCCCGCTTTTACAAACACCAGGATGACTGTCAGACAGTGTGGTACAATTCCGAAAAGATCTTGATGTTCCCCAGGAATCAGTCTGTGAGTATTGACAAGTTTTGGAGGGATGATGGGAGACACAGCATGTTTAAAGAAAGTTTACAGAAGTATTTGTCCAGAGCAACAAACCTGCCTGCGATTAGTCCCTGATTCCTGATATGGCTCCATGCTGAAGCCAGTGGAGTTTCTACATCAAGGCACCAGTATATATTTTACTTATTTCATTTGGAGAGCAGCGTGGAACAGGCCCTTCTGGCCCATTGAGCCGTACTGTCCAGCAACCCACCTATTTAACACTAGCTTAATCACAGCACAATTTACAAACACCAGCTAACCTCCCAACTTGTACGTCTTTGGAGTGTGGATGGAAACCGGAGCACCCGGAGGAAACCCACGCACTGATGGGGAGAATGTACAAACTCTTTACAGATGGGTTACCGGTCCAAGCACCCATGTCCCAAGCTGTAATTGTGTTGCACGAACCACTACACCCCTTGACCTTTGATACTGTCTGTGTGGAGTTTGCAGCTTCTCCCTGTCGCCGTAGGGTTTACCCTGGGAGCTTCAATTTCCTTCCACTTATTAATAATTGGTTTATTATTCTCACACATGGTGAGATACAGCGAACAACTGTTTTGCATAAATCACATCACCGAAATGGACCTTGTTTTTTGTAATTATGTTCTTTCTTCAATACATTGCATATAATTTTATTTTCTGAGGAGTGCTACTGATCTGATGCTATGAGCCTGTGATGCTGCTGCAAGTAAGTTTTTCTTTGCCCCTGTTCACGCATGTACTTTACATATGACAAGAGATGTCGTACAAGGGATTACGGGTTACAAAATACACGTGGACTAAGATGTTAACTGTCCTGTGCTATCACCAGTGGGATCATCAGTTGATCTGTCACCTGTCTTCAGGAGTTTCGGCCAACTTATGATCAAGACTTCCTCGAGGTGGTGGGCCAGCAGTGCTAAAGCACCACCTCCCACTGGTGAGAGGACATTTCGAAACTCTTATAACATTGGGCTGTAGCTGTGCTTGTATTCTTGAGCTGTTATATCTTCTGTCCAACAGGAATGGGGAGAAGAGAGAATGACTCGTGTGGTAGGATCCCCTGGTTATGTTGGTGGCTTTAAAGGCCTTTAGATTAATTGTCCACTGTCAATAGCCCTTAGTGGGTAGGTTAGTGGTAGAATAAAGGGGGTGTTGATGTGAAGCTGTGGAGAGTAATGCACGCAAAATACTGGAGGAATTTAGCAGTTCAGGCAGCATCTGTGGACAAGAATAAACAGTCAACATTTCAGCCAAGACACTTCATTAGGATGGCATAGTAAGGGAGCAAAAGCCAGAAGAAGAAGGCAAGAGGAGGGGGTGGAGTGGTTCGTGGGTAGATGTGTGAAAGGGGATGAACTACGAAGCTTGGAAGTGATGGACGAGATCTCTTCAATATCCCTAATGTATCTGCCTTTACCACTAGTGCTGGCAGTGTGTTCCACGCACTCACTGTTCTGTGTAGTAAAAAAAACAACCTCTGACATGCACCTTGTACTTCCTCCAGTCACCTTCAAATTATGCCTCTCGCATTAGCCATTTTTGCTCTGGGAAAAAGTCTCTGGCTATCCACTCGATCAATGCCTTTTATCATCTTGTACACTTTTATTGTCTTCTGTCATCCTCCTTCAATCCAAACAGAACACTCTACTTGCTTAACCTATCCTCATAAAATATGTGCACTAGTCCAGACAGCATCATTGTAAATTTCCTCTGCATACTCTCTATTGCTTCCACATCCCTCCTATAATGAGGCGATGGTGTGAGCTGCTTCACCATGAGGTGGGAGAGGGCATTAGCTGAAAATAGGTAAACACAGGAGGACTATGGATGTGAGTTGGTTGTGTTCCAAACTTGCAAGCAGATCCTATATTATGACGCAGGAGCTTTGATAAACATGGCATTTACATCTTCTCTTGAGACTTTGATCTGGTTGTCCCAGAGCATCAACATGCACAAGTATTGTCATATGTCAAGATGAGTGAGACATTTCTGAATGCCTCACTGTGTACCAGTCCCTCCATTTATTAATCTGCTGAGTGTCCCATCTCTTGTTCTGAGGATACTGTATGTCCTACTGCAACTAGATCTTCAACTTTCTAACCAGCAGACCTCAATCTGTGCGGTTCAGTAACAACATCTTCACCTTGCTGACAATCAACACTGGGGCATCTCAGGGATGCGTGCTTAGCCCACTTCTTTAGTCTCTGTATACCTCTGACTGGATGGCTAGGCAGAGCTCGAATGTCATCTATAAATTTGCTGATGAAACAACCATTGTTGGCAGAATCTCTGATGGTGGTGAAAAAGTGGATAGGAGCGAGGTATACCAGCTGGTTGAGTGGTGTCACAGCAGCAACCTTGCAATCAAAGGCAGTAAGTCCAAAGAGCTGATTGTAGTGCTCAGAGAGGATAAAATGAGGGAACACTCAGCAATCCTTTAAGAGGGATTAGAAGTTTCTCGGTGATAATATCTCTGAGGACCTAACCTGGTCCCAACATACTAATGCAGCTATAAAGAAGGCAAGACAGCGGCGATGTTTCAGTAGGAATTTGAGAAGATTTGGAACATTACCTGAAACATTTGAAAATTTCTGTTTGGTCTCATCACTAATTGGCATGGGGTGTGTCTACTGCACAGGATTGAAGTAAGCTGCGGAGAGTTTTAAAATTAGCCAGCTCCATCATGGGTACTAGCCTTGGTAGTATTCAAGATACCTTCAAGAAGTGGTGCCTTGAAAAGACTCTGTCCATCATTAAGGACCTCCACCACCCAGAAGATGCCCCTTTCTCATGTTAACCATTGGAAAGAAGATACAGAAACCTGAAGGCACACACTCAGCCATTCAGGAACAGCTTATTTATGATTATGAGGACACGCAGTCCCCTTTTATTGTCATTTAGTAATGCATGCATTAAGAAATGATAAAATGTTTTTCCAGAATGATATCACAAAAACACATGACCAACCGACTTAAAAAACTAACAAAAACCACATGGTTATAACATATAGTTACAACAGTGCAAAGCAATACCGTAATTTGATAAGAACAGAGCATGGCACAGTAAAAGTCTCAAAGTCTATCTAAAGTCCTATCATCTCACGCAGACGGTAAGCCTCCAGTGCCGCCAACTTGCCGTTGCAGCATCCTGGAAGCATGAGACCACAGTCCAACTCCGAGTCCGTCGGAAAACTCCGAGCCTCCGACCACCTATTCGACACAGAGCAGCATCTATGCCGAGTGCTTCAACCCCGGTCCCGGCAACAAGCGATACGCCAAGCCGAGGATTTGGGGCCTTCGTCTCCGGAGATTCTCAATCGCACATTAGCAGTGGCAGCGAAGCAGGCATTTCAGAAGTTACTCCAGATGTTCCTCTGCGCTTCTCACGGCTGTCTCCATCAAATCCGGATTGTGCACGACCCCTAGTTACACATAATCGATATTCATTCGGGATGGCCGCGCGCGCTGCATCGCGCCGCCATCTTCTCCTCCTTCTCTGCCATCCAATTTCTGAATGGACATTGAAACTATGAACACTACCTCACTACTTTTTTAATTTCTGTTTTTGCACTGCTTAACTATTTAACTATTTTGTATACATATCTAAACTTGATATAATAAGCGGTTTGCTTTCCATATTATCAATATTGTACTGCTGCCACAAAGTTAACAGATTTCACAACATATTCCAGTGATATCAATCCTGATTCTTATTCTGGGTATTGTGAGAAGTTTTGAGGCCCTTAGGTAATAAGGGATTTGCTAGCATTGGAGGCTTTGGACAGGGTCCAGAGGAGCATGGGAGTAAACCCAAGAATGAAAGGGTTAACATATCAGCAGTGATTGATGGCTCTGGGCCTCAACTTACGAAAGTTCAGAAAAATTAAGGGGATCTAACTGAAACGTATCAAATATTGAAAGGCAAGATGGAGTGGTTTGGGCAGGATGGTACCTATAGTAGGGGAGTCTACGAGCAAAAAATACAGCCGCAGAATAGAAAGACATCCCTTCTATTCTGAGGAGATGGAAAAAGTTTTCTTTAGCCAGTGGGTGGTTAATCTGTGAACTTCATTGTTGTGTGACGGACATGGACTGTCCCTTTAAAAGGGAGAGGGAAAGAAACTGACCACAGTACTGCTGCCTGCTTCTGGGTTGCTACGGTGAGAGAGATGGACTTATGTGATGGACAGTTTGATGTTTACAGTTCCTTTGCAGCGTTTATTTAAGCAAGGTCAGATGACTCTCACGGACAGAGAGTGGAACACCGGTTAAGGTGACCGGTCAACGAAAGGAAGCCAGTGACAGAAGAGTCACTGGGTGGAACTTTCGAGTGCCCACAAGGGTGGGTTGAGGTTCGATCAGTGGCTATCACTGTGTGTAGAAGGGCTGACCCGATGGAGGCTACCGGTGTATCTACCCTTGCCTGGGTGGTAGTGCCCTCGAAGATGGTCCCCTTTGTGGTAAGCTACGTTTCGCTAACTCGAGAGTGAATTCGGAGTCTGATGACGGAAGACCAACGGCACCTGTTTATTCATTCTTCTCCTATTGTGGATTTCACCTCGGCTTACAAACATCTCTCTTCCCCCCACCAACTCCGTGCATTGAACTGAACTTCCTTACATTACCATGGTAAGACTTTAAATCTTGCCACCGAGCTTGAACGAGTTTGGGAAATATATTTACACACACACACACATATATACATATATACACATAACACTGCTAAATTTGGATTTACCTGGTTTAAGTTACTATATTAAGCAGTTACTAATAAATAGTGGTTTTAACATCAAAATCAGACTCCAGGTGTGTTCTGTAGCTGTTGGTTCATTTAAACCGTTACACGTACGTAACAGTTGCAGACAGTCGTGGACACTAAGACAATGGGTATCTTTAAAGTGGAGGTTGACAAGAGCTTGACTATTCAGGGCGTCGAAGGTCATGGGGAGAATGCAGGAGAGCTGTGATTCAAAGAACGAAATAAATCAGCCATGAACGAATGGTGGAGCAGACACAATGGGCCAAATGGTCTAATTCTGCTCCTCTGTCTTATGGTCTTTCAGGAGAAAGTGAGAGCACTTGAAGTGTTGTATAATGTCAAAGATGACGTCAATTTTATTGTCATCTGCACAAGTCATGTACGCACAGATGTAATGAAAAACTTAACTGCAGCAGGGTCTCAGGCATAGCACATCAGATAAGCAACGTTCACTGGAAAAACATAAATTGAACATAATTTATACAGAATTCCTACAAGAAAGAAGAACTTGAACAAAATAAAGAGAATTTTAGGGCAACGTTACCAAAGTGGTCTGAGTATTATTATACCAACGGTTGTATCGATTTGTTCAAGAAACAAATGGTTGAAGGAAGGTAGCTGTTTGTGAACCTGGTGGTGTGGGACTTCAGGCTTTTGGACCTCCTGCCCAGTGGTCTTGGTGACTTGATGGTGGGATCTTTCATGGTGGAATTTGCATTCTTGACGCAGCACCTCCTGTAGATACTACTGCAGGTGGGGGAGGGATGTGTTTGTGTTGTCTTGGGCAGGGTCCACTACTCCCTGCAGCTTCTTGCATTCCTTCTCATTGGAATTGTCATAAAAGACTATGATGGTACGAGTCAGGATAATTTCATTAGTACATCTGTCGAATATTATTTGATGACAATACAAACCTCCTTTAACTCCCAAGAAATTACCGACACTGCTGTGCTTTCCTGATGATTGCATCCATGTGCAGGACTCAGGACAGGTCACGATGAAGGAGTTTACAGCTCAGATTTGCTGGAAGAGATCAGATACTGTCTGTGGTGGCATTTTCAAGGCTTTCAGGAAAACAAATAATTTAGTTTCTAAATGGTGAAGGTGTTGATGAAAGGTTGAGTATTTTCTTTGTGCATTCACTGGCACATCAGAAAGTTGGAGCATAAGCAGTCCATTCAGCCCATTGATCCCTGCTACTATTTGTGCTCCATATGAGCATCCTTGCATCTTACCTGCATGCCTTCCAGTTGATTTCTCCAGCTTCCTAATTCTTTGATGTACAGATTGCTGAGCAGACTCAATGGGCAAATGGCCTGATTCTCCTCCAATGTCTTATGGTATTATGGAGAGCATTCTAAATGGTTGCATTACTGCCTTGCTAAGGATGTGCCACTGCAGAGGGTTGGAAAGAATTGCAGAGACTTTTAAATTTCGCCAGCTCTGTCGTGGACACCAACCCCTGCACGATGCCTTTAAAAGGTGACATCCATCATTTAAGATCCCCACCACCCAGGGCATGTCTTTTTTGCATAATTATAATCTGCGAGGAGGTACAGGAGTTTGAAGCCTCACACTCATGTTTTTAGGTAAGAACCCATGAACACAAATTCCATATTCCTGCTCTGTTTTGCACCTTTTAATCATTTATGTTGTTACGTATCCCGAACTGGGTTGCCAAACCAGCAGAAATGGACCACTTAGTTGGACTCTGGATTACTGGAACTAAGAAAGTTTTATTAAAGAAATAAGTAATAGTTAGGATATAAATGCAACAGGTTAGCAATGATAAAACACACATGTACACAGAACTAGGATAATAGGATCAATCAAGCTCTATCGCAGTCCAGGGGTAAAATGATCAGTCTCAAGTGACGCAGAGTTCAGTTCAGTTTAGTTCAGTTCGCAGTAATCGCTGTTGTGCCGTTGGGGAGAGAGAGAGAGAGAGAGAGAGCGAATGATGATATTCAAATCGGATTCAAACAGACCTTCGATATTCCTCGCAGTTAGCTTTCGGGCGAGCCCTTTGTAATATCTTCTGAGGTCACTGACTGTGACCCCTCTGTTCCAGATACGATCGTTCTTCTGCGGTAAACCCAGCACCCAGGCAAGGGCGGACACACACACCAGGTTCTCGCCGATCGTGCCCTTTCACCCTGTGCGTCTATGGTCGGTCCTGTGACCAGACCTCCAAAACTCCCACCAACTTGGGGGGCACACTGCACTTCCAGGGTCTCGTTATCTCGTGGTGTCGTGGTGTGTCGCTTGCCTTAGTGAACCTATTCCTTTTATCCCCCCGCTGGGGTATCGCCTGTCCATCAACCTTCAAACAATTCAGGTTCAAAGCAACCGGTCTGACAATACTCGGAACTGTGTCTCTTTTCGTTAATCTCTCTTGTCTCTCTCTTTTTAGCATTTTGAATGTTTCCCCCATTTGTCTCTCTCTTATCTCTCTTATCGGCATCAATCTTCTGATAATTTTTGTCACAATGTTTGTAATCTGTTCTGTGATTGACACCTTGGTTCCAGTGGAGCATTGTTTAATTTCGCTCTACATGTGCACGGTTGAATGACAATAAACTGATACTTCAGCTGGATCATTTCAAAACATAGTTATACTGAGATAGTACAGACGGAAAAGCAACAACAAAATGTAGAATATGGTTACAGAGCAAGTGCAGTGAAGGTAGAAAATAAAGTGTAAGGTCATGACAAATTAGATTGTGAGGTCAAGACTTCATCTCCATCATACAAGCTCCATTCAAGAGTCCAAAAATATAGAACATCGGACATCACAGCACTGTACAATCCCTTTGTTGTGCTGTGCTTTTAACCTGGTCTTAACATCAATCTACCCCTTTCCTCCCACATAGCCCTCCATTTTTCTGTCATCCATGTACCTGTCTAAGAGTTTCTTCAATGCCTATTCTACTACACCTGGCAGGGTGTTCCACTCACCCACCCACCACTGTCTGTATGAAGAACTTTCCTCTGACATTCCCCCCTCTATTTTTCTCCATTCACCTAAAAAGTGTGCCCCTTCGTATTACTTATTTCCACCCTGGGAAAATTTGGGAAAATATCTCTGGCTATAAATACTATGCCTCTTATTATCTTGTAGACATCTATAAAATCACCTCTCATCCACCTTCACTCCAAAGAGAAAAGTCCTGGCTTGCAGAACCTATCTTCCTAAGATGTGCCCTCCAGTCCAGGCAGCATCCTGGTTAATCTCTCTGCACCCTGTCTGAAACTTCCACATTCTTCCTTTAATGAGATCACCAGATATATGTCAGTGGGATAGGAACTGTCGACCTAGTGGTATGTATTTTCAAGCTTTTTTTTATCTTGATGGGAACGGGCAGAATTGTGCATGTTTGATGTACATGTGAGACAAAAATCTGGATCCGCTGGTTAGGCAGCTCTGTATGCGGAGAATAAAGAGCTGACATTTCAGGCTGAGATGCTGCATCAGGACTCCTGATAAAACGTCTCAGCCCAAAACTCTGACTCTTTATTGCTCTGCATAGATGCTGCCTGACCTGCTGAGTCCCCCCGGCATTTTAGGGCGTCATGGCAGTGTGGCGGTTGGCATGACACTATTGCAGCTCACAGCATCAGAGTTCAGAGTTCAATTCCGGTACCGTCTATAAGGGGTTCGTAGTTTCTCCCTCTGCCATGAGGGTTTCCTCTGGGTGCTCCAGTTTCCTCCCACAATCGAAAGACACACCGAAGAGTTGGTTAATTAGTCATTGTAGATATCCTGTGATTATGCTGGTGTGAAATAGGTGGATTGCATTGCAGAGTGACTCTTTGGGCTGGAAGGGCTTGATCCACACTATATTTCTTAATAAAACAATAAATGAAGAACATATTGTGTGTGTTACTCGAACATTTGCAAAATCTCTTATGTTTATACCTCTGAATCTGAATCTTTTGTTCTTACCTTGCTGCTGATTTACTTCCCCCACCACCCCACCAACTGCCACCCCTTGACCACTGTAGTCTCGATCACTAACGTCCAGTAGTTGAGGCCAGGTCACCAGTCGGAGGGCAAGCAGCAGAATGCCATGGAGATGCCCACTGACCACTGCTTAACCATCAGTTTTAAAGGCAGGAACCTGTACCTGTTAGCCACCGACACGAAGGCGGCCTGGCACTTGAACTATGGCCTCACCAAACTGAAGAACTGAGACTCCAGCTTGAAGAAGAGGGAGTGACTGGATTAGTATCATTCGCGATGTGCGCCAGGGTTGTACCAAGGAGAGAGTGTGTCACTTCACTCACTGTCTTCTCCAAAAGCTGCCCTTGTCCGCCCTCACACTGTGTAGAAGGTCAAAGGCAGCAGGCACATGGGAATCACCTTCACCCCCTCCACAAGTCACGTTTCCTGACATAAGACCATAAGGCAGTGGTTGTCAGTAATTACTTACAATCAACTTCTATGTTTTAAAAGGTTATATGTACTCTATTTATAATACTGTGTATAATATTTATACATTGGGCATTAGTGAGATCCTTGTGACTGAGGACAGACTAGTGAGGTTTTAAATACCTGTTGCAATTTAGTTAAAAATAATTGAAGATCTTTTTGCAAAATCAAGATGGTTACAATGTTTTGATGGCAGTTGAACGGATTGACTAAAAGCACATTCATCTGGAGAAGTGATGGGAAGTCCAATTAAAATCAATTTTGCTTTCTCCCGGAGCTGTGGAAAATTACTGTGAATATAGATAGATAGATAGATATACTTTATTGATCCCAAGGGAAATTGGGTTTCGTTACAGCTGCTCCAACCAAGAATAGAGCATAAATATAGCAATATAAAAACCACAAACAATCAAACAACAATATGCAAACTATGCCAGATGGAAATAAGTCCAGGACCCACCTATTGGCTCAGGGTGTCTGACCCTCCACGGGAGGAGCTGCAAAGTTTGATGGCCACAGGCAGGCACAACCTGCCATTACGCCCAGTGTTGTATCTTGGTGGAATATGGCCGGAGTCCAACAGCAAAAAGTTCAATATCCGGTCTACAAACACGTTCCTCGATCGTAATATGACCAGGAGTGCACCATCCGTTGTTAACCAGAACAACAAACCCCCAACTCCTTTATGCTTACCGCTCTCAGTGCACTTCCAGTCAGCCCGAACGGTCTGGAAGCCCTCCATGGAATAGTTTTGGTCGGGTATGTCCTCGTGCAGCCCCATTTCAGTAAAACACATAACAGTGCACTCCCGAAATGTTCTCTGACTCCTGGCTAGCGCCGTCAACTTGTCCATTTTATTACCCACCGAACTGCTCTTCTCCATAAGTCTCTGTTGTCTCGACCCAGTCCTCTTTCCTCGCCTTTGGGATCCCCCTCTGCATCCTCTGTGTGTTTTCCTCCAGATTTCAGCAGGGGTGTCCGCCGCTCTGTTCGCTAAACCGGCCGGCATAAGCGCAATCAGCTGGTCCCTGGAATAAACAATGCGACCATACTGCTGCCCCGCTAATGAGACGTGTCCGAATGTAACTAATCACAGCGCTAAAAGCCCAAATAAAACTCTCTTCACCAGCATGTTAGAGAGGGTGCAGCTTTAATGTGTTACCGTGAAAAAAATACAACAAATAACATAAGTAATACTGTAAATAACTTAATATCACTAGAATCCAGAAATTTTGCCTGCTGCATTTAAATTTTGCTTCATTATCTGACTGTGCAACTTAATAAGATATTCCTGCAATTTGCTGTCAATGTCGTTCACATTCTCCTGAAATGAATCCACCACCCAATTTGGTATATGCATCTCCTGCAGGTTTGTGAACCGAAATTGCATAGCAGTTTGCAGTGATCTCAAATGATCAAGATACAATCAGATCATCATCTATGCTGAGTGGCCAGTGAAGGAAATTGCATGAACTCAATGTCCAACATTGCTGCTGAAAAATGTAAGTTTCACAAGGAACAGCCTCCTCTTTGCATGATATAAAATTGCCATTTTTTACTTTTAAGTGTTGGTTTAATAAACTCAGTTTTTCATATTGATCCCACAGGTAAAATATGTCAGACTTGGCGGCAACAATTTGTTCTCCGAGATGCTTATCACTAGGAAATGCTACAATACTTCGTTTAACAACGCAGCGAAGAGAATTACCTTTTCATAGCCATCGGACCTCTGTATGCATTGGAAGCCATTCATAATCTTCTTCATTTCCCTCACGAAGTTGTCAAGAAAGATGATCTTGAAATGCAATTAATTTGAAGCGAGTTTTACAGAAACAAGGAGGTCATGCAAATATTCTCCCAATATTTTTGTAAATGTTGAGTGTGCGTCTTCAGTCTCATGGACCTCCTTTTTGATGGTAGCAAGAGAAGAGGCATATTCAAAGTGATGGGAGTGCCTCCTTTTAGTGTCATCGCCTTTTGATGAAGTCCTTGATGCCAAGGAAGTTAGTGGCAATTATGAAATTCTGTCGCTTTTCCCGATCCTGTGCAATTGCACCTCCATATATGAAGTTTATGCAACCAGTCAAAATACGTGGTACATGGCACATTGATTGTAGTCACATGTAAGATCGTAATGAAATGGATTGTGAAGACATGAATCCATTTTATTGTACTGGGGGAAGCTGGTTACCATGATGTGCTGAGCCGTTTCCACGACACTTCATTTTCTTGTAGTCACGTGCTGGATTGCAGTGAGGCAGATTGAAGTCATGAGTCAATCTGACTACTACAGAACTATTCAAAGGTCTGATAACTGCAAGATAGAAGCTGTACCTGACAAGTCCATTCCCCATGCAGCTAAAGATGGCTGTGACTTCCTACCTTTTCTCTGAATTATCGTTCGCAGCTGTGACCATATTCCCTTGGGACAGGCAGGCAGTTCTGAATCTGAAGGATGGAAGTCTGCGTACTCACTGTGCTGATGGTCCTCGGATTATCGCCGGGTGTGTCTACCATTGTTTTTGGCTGGTTGGCTCGCCGGAGGTTCAGTGGGAAGGGCCAGCAAGCTGGACCAGAAATTGAGTGGCTGAGTGGGAGAATGGAATCTGTAGCCAAGAGGCCAGGAAGTGAGCGAAGGATCTCCGTGGGGGCAGAGGTCAGCTGGGGAGTGGAAGTGACCGAGGAGAGGAAGGTCAGGGTGCAAAAGGGGACAGCCAAGATGATTCCGAACAGCAAGAAGATTCAGGCAGGCAGAGAAGTGGACTGGGGCGACACAAAGGCAACAGAGGGGCTCCCGGAGTTAGAACACCATTGTCTGAAGATAGGACAGTCAATCAAGAAATTGAAAAGATAAGTCCTTATATTTCATCAAAAACAGATGTCTGGAATCCCAATTCTTATGGAGTAGATGAAGGTAAAAAGGATTATATAAATAGATCTGTCCATGTTTGCTTGAGAGAGTTTGAGAAATTATACGTATCGGCACAAATGTATATCTGTGGTCTTCTTCTTCTGTAACCCATCCCCTTCAAACTGACATATTGTGCATTCAGACATGCTTTTCTGTACACCACTCTTGTAATGCATGATTATCTGAGTTACTGCCATGATCCTGTCAGCTTGAACTAATCTGGCCATTCTCCTCTGACCCCTCGTTCACATGGTGTTTTTACCCACAGAACTGCTGCTCACTGGATGTCTTTATTGTTTATCCCATTGTTTTCTGTAAACTCCAGATACTGGTGAGTGAAAATCCCCAAACAATATCAGTTTCTGAAATACTCAAATCACCCCATCAGGCATCAATAATTGTTCCACGGTCAGAGTAACTGAGATCACATTTCTTCCTCCATTCTAATGTTTGGTCTGAATAACAGCTGAACCTCTTTACCACATCTGCATGGTTTCATTAATTGAGTTGCTGTCACATGATTGGCTGATAAGATTGTTGTATTAACAAGCAGTTGTATAGCTGTACCTTATAAAGTGGCCATTGAGTATACTTTCAGTATCATTTGCAGTTCTGTAAAGCTTAGGCAGTATTATTATGTACAAAAGACTGTGACTCAAAAATGAATGCTGATTCTTTTCCTTGCTTGTGCTGAATTCATCTTTGTTTGCCATCTCTTTCTTGGCCACCTCCTCTCTTTTTACCTCTCTGTGAAGTAATCTAGGCTGTCCTTTTGAAGATTAGCTTTATTTATCACATGTACATTGAAACAGTCAGTGAAATGCCTGATTTTGTGTTAACGGCCAACACAGTCTGAGGTTGTGGTTAGCGGGGGGCAGCCCACAGTACTCGGACCAACATAATACGCCTACCATTCACTAACCTGAACCTGGACATTTTTGGAATGAGGGAGAAAACCATAGCACCCGAAAGCAACTATTCCAGTCATACAAAATTCTTTCAGGCATTGGTGAGAATCAATCCCCAATTATGATCTTTGGCACTGCAAAATGATTGCACTAACCACTTGGCAAAAGTGATACCCCAGCTGGTAACTAATAGAGGGATTTCTGAACTCTTGCTTGATTGCAACAGGTCTTGGTAACCATGTTCAACTGAGCTTCTGGAACGACTCAATGAGGAGGTACCAGTTTCTTCCTATTTCCTGTCTTGCACTCTTCAAGGAATTTCTAAATGGGAAAAGTATTCAGAAATCCGTGTTGGAAAGGGACTTGTGCGACCTTGTACTTGATTTCCCTAACGGGTAACTTGCAGACTGAGTCTGTGGTAAGGAAGGTAAAGGCAATGTTAGCATTCATTTCAAGAGGACTGGAATATAAAATTATGGATGTAATGCAAAGATTTCTTTACAAAGATGGCTCAGACTGGTCTTGGAGTGTTGTGAGCAGTTTTGGGGCCTTAGCTGGGAAAGGATGTGCTGGCATTGGAAAGAGTTAGTAGGAAGTTGACTGGGATGATCCTGCGAATGAAACAATTTACATACGAAGAGCACTTGATGGCTCTGGGTTTGTACTGACTGTGGATTAGAAGAATGAGTGGGGGAGGGGATCTCATTGAAAATTTTTGAATATTGGAATTTTAGATATAGTGGACATGGAGAGTGTGTTTCCAATAGTTGAAGAGTCTAGGACGAATGGGCACGTACTCAGAATTGAGAGACATCCCTTTCGAACAGAGATAATGGAATTTCTTCAGCCAGAGATTGATAAATCTGTGGAACTCATCGCCACAGACGGTAGTAGAGGTTAATTCATTGGGAATATATGAAGTGAAGGTGATGGGTTCTTGATTAGTAAGTGGTCTTTGTTTACAATGCAACCATCACTATGTTTCGAAGCTTAACACGCAAAATGCTGGAGGAACTCAGCGGGTGAGGCAGCATCCATGGATGTGAATATTGTGTCAACATTTCAGGCTGAGATCCTTCGTCAGGATTGAAAAGGAGGCGTGCAGAAACCGGAGTAAAGTGGTCAATATGTCAAATCCTTAGCAGCAGTTGAATATTCAGGTTGTAGAATGTTACAGAATAAATGCTGATAACTGGGACTAGTATATCTAGATGGCTGAGGGCCTGTTTCTGTGCTGAATGGCTGTACTACACTTCATGGCCTGACAGATCCTTTAATTACCTGCCATTTCCTATCAGCATTAATTATTTAACTGCCCCTTGTCACTGACACAGAACAGTAGAGAAACAGTGCAACACTCTCACAGTGCGAGCGATCACCAGTCAGTTCAATTCTGCCGCTCTCTGTAAGGACTTCTTACATTCTCCCCGCGACTGCATGGATTTCCTCCGTGTGCTGAGATTTCCTATCACATTCCAAGGATGTACGGATTAAGTTTAGTAAGTTGTAGGCGTGCTCTGTTGGGACTGGAAGTGTGGTGATACTTGCAGACTGCCCAGCACATCCTCGCACAGTGTTGGTCATCGATGTAAAAATAATGCATTTCATTGTATGTTGCAATGTATATGTGGGAAATAAAACTAATGTTGTTTTTGATAAAGCTAAGCTTGCACTTTCTCATCTCGTACCCGCTGATATCACTGAAGGGAAAATGCTTGGGTATAACTTTGTACAGACAGTTGCTGTCAGAAACACCAGGATGCAATGCAATTGCTTGCTTATGGGAAACTGACAGAGTAAACAGTACACATGGAAGAAATTGCACAAGCAAATACAGTGATGAGCACAAAATAGCAGAGTGCAATCAAGAATCCTGAATCACAGTGAAGACAGGTGTAAACGTAAGCTGTATCTCTGCTTTTTGCACCTTGGTCAGGCTAGGGCTTTATTCCTTAGTATGTGAAATGTGTCATTTGCGTCAATAATAAACAGTGTGAGGATTGTGCTGGTATGACCCGCAGGAGTCTCCATGCTTCCAGCACCGACATAGGATACAACCTACTAACCATGACCTGCACGACTTTGAAATGTGTGAGGAAACCCACACAGTCATGAGGAGATTTCCTACAGACAGCGGTGGGAATTGAACCTCGAGTGGTGAATGCTGGCACTGACTGACAGCTAATGAACACGATGGGAGAGTGCAGTTAATTAAAGCATCTGTCAGACCATGAGGTGTCACAGAGCCCTACCGCAGGGAAAAAGGCCCTTTGGCCCACATCTTAATGCAGATACATCTGTATCAGCCCCAGTGATCTAGTGAAGGATTTGTGCTACAGAAACATAACTGGTCATTGTAAATTGTCCTGTGGTTCGGCTAAGTTCAGTAGGTAGGCTGTTGGGCAGTGCTTCTCATTGGTACAGAAGGACCTGCTCCATGCTATATTTCTAAATAAGGAATGAGCAAATTGTATGTGTTACTCTGAATTCCCAGGATCAGCAGAATCTCTTGTCTTTATGAACCTGAATCTCTTGTTCTGATCTCTGCTATTGTTTTTCTCCTCCCCCCCCCCATCCCCATCCCTGAACCCCTGCAGTACTGATTGACAACATCCAGGAGTTGAAGCCAGGTCATCAGTCAGAGGTCAAGCAGTGGTGCACCAAGGAGATGCCCACCAGCATCTCCTTCACCATTGTCTTCAAAGACAGGAAGAAAAACGTGGACCTGGTGGCCGTCAATGCTACAGAGGCCTGCCTCTGGATCTGTGTCTTCACCAAATTCAAGAAGAGAGACTGCAGCATCAACAAGAGAGTGCGACGAGACCAATATCGATTGCGATGTGTGTCAGGGGTTACACCACGGAGGGAGAGTGCCACTTTGCCAATTGTCTTCTCTAACAGTGGCTCTCGAGTCTGCTCCCACCCTGTGTAGAAGGTCAAAGCAGAAGCCACATGGGAATAAACTCCCATCCAAGTCATGTTTCCTTACATAAGACAATAATGCAGTGGTTGTCAATATTTTTGATACAATCTGGATGTTTTAATAGTTTCAGATCACTAGTATATGTTGTGAGATTTGTTAACTTGGTGGCAGCAATACAATGCAATACACGATAAAAACTAGAAAAGTAATTGAATTACAGTAAATATATATGTATATTCAGTAGTTAAATTAAAAATAGCAATGCAAAAACAAAAATAATAAAGAAGTGATGTAGTCTTCATTGGTTCAATAACCATTTAAAAATCTGATGGCAGAGGGAAGGATGCTGTTCTTGAATTGCTATGTGTTTGCCTTCAGGCTTCTGTACCTCCTTGTCCACAGTAACAATGAGAAGAGGGCATGTCTGGGTGCTGGGGGTCCTTAATACTGGATGCCCCCTTTCTGAGGCAATACTTTTTAAAGATGTCTTGGTATACTACAGTGCCTTGTACCTATGATAGAGCTGACTAATTTTACAATTTTCTATAGCTTCTTTTGCTCCTGTGCAGTAGCCCTACCCCATTCCAGATGCTGATGCAACCTGTCAGAATATTTTCCACTGTATATCTGTATAATTTTAAGTGTTTTAGGTGACAAACCAGGTCTTCTCAAACTCCTAATGAAATATAGCTACTGTCTCACCTTCATTCTAGCTGCCTCAATATGTTGAGACCAGGTTATATCCTCAGAGATATTGACACCAAGGAACCTGAAATTGCGCACTCTTTCCACCTCTGATCCCTCTGAGGATTGGGTTGTGTTCCATCGTTTTACCCTTTCTGAAGTCCACAATCAGTTCTTTAGTCTTCCTGACATTGAGTGCAAGGTTGTAGCTGCGACACCACTCTACTTGCTGGTATATCTCTCTCCGCTACTCCCTGTCGTCACTATCTGAGAGTCTGCCATCATCAGCAAATTTCCCAACGGCCATTTGAGCTGTGCCTACCCACACAGTCATGGCCTTAGAGAGAGTAGAGCAATTGGCTAAGCACACAACCCTGACGTGCGGCAGAGTTGATTGTCACTGAGGAGGAGATGTTATTACCTATTCGCACAGATCGTGGTCTTCCAGGATAATGTTGAAACACGTTTGTGGGTCTGGCAAGAGATACAGAAAGCAGTCTGTGAATAGGTACAGTATATTAACCATTTAATAGCAAACGGTAAAAATTCACCAAACATTCATGTCCCCCAAGTTACAGACACTATAAATCCAAATATTCAACAAGCATACTTAGTTAAAAGTGCGCGAAAGCATACCTTCCCAATCGTCTTGCCTTACACAAAGTAAGAAGAGAGCAAGCCCCTTCCACGTGCTATTTTATATACCCAGGATATTTGAAACGGGACACAAGTAGAAGAAGCAGCTGCAGTTTCTAAGCTAACATATCACAACAGAAGTGACATTTGACAGAATAAGGAACATCTCCAAAGGACAAACCTCCCTTTGAAAGTTGCAAACGTGATGATCCAACCCTCAGTCCAGCATAACTCTCACGAACTTCCAAATTAAGTTATACATAAAACACAAGAGTACAATTCCCAGTACAATAACCCAGTTGTTACCTCCCAGTATTCTACAGTAGTCCACCAGCCTCCTTTTGCCCCAAAAGTGTAATAGAGTGTCCCTCGAGTGTAATAACCAATGAGATGGTCTCCCACTTAATCTTACACACTGATTCTTAGATGTGATCAACCAGGTGAGTGATGTTACCCAATCCATCAGGAATGTAGGTGCAGCATTCTTGACCAATATCAGTTCAAGTGGCACCTTCCTTTGTGAGCAGGTAATTCAAGGCCATCAAACTCAGTTCCCAGACAGTCTGGCTGTACCATGCTGAGAAAGGCTATCATTTGAAATACCCTTTCTTTTTAATAAACCTGTTACCAGACAGCATAGGCAAGGTGTTCACCCAGGGCACTAAATGGCATACATATAGCACCACATATCAAGCACGACACTCTGTGGGAATAATAGGTTGGCCTAGGAACTGCAGATCCAGTAAGTGCCATTCAGCTTCCAACAAGTGCCCAGCTTCACAACAAAATTTGGCATACACAACCATCACAGATTACTGCTCCTGCTGACACTTGCAACCCACCTTTTACCTTGTACCTGTACTCAACATTCCACCTTCACCAACACTCCCTGTCAGGTGGGGAGGTCACTTGAAGGGTCAAGATGTTACAATTGTATAAATGGTATGTAGGGAAATACGAGCCCTTAAAGCACTTACTCCAACAGGGTTATTAAGACTCAATTTCCTTGAGGCTATTACCATACTCTGGGTAGCGGTTGCTGAGTTAGACTACTGCCTCCCAGCTCCCCTCAAACAGAATGCCAAAACTGGAGAAGCCAGATAATTTGCCCCAACAGTTTTTTTTGGTCATCGAAGCGATTGATATCGGTGGCATCTTTTCACTGATTTAGTAAGGAGTCTTCATACAAATTCAGCAATCTGACTCATTGGTCCAGTGCACAAATTGAAATGCCATCCAGAAGGATTTTCTACAGCATCTCCCTCCACAAATCAGCATTCACCACATTGGTATTCTGTGATGCAGGATAATAGAACATAGAAGAGTACAGCACAGTACAGGCCCTTCGGCCCACAATATTGTGCTGACCCTCAAACCCTGCCTCTCATATAAGCCCCCAACTTAGATTCCTCCATATACCTGTCTAGTAGTCTCTTAAACTTCACTAGTGTATCTGCCTCCACCACTGACTCAGGCAGTGCATTCCACGCACCAACAACTCTCTGAGTAAAAAACCTTCCTCTAATATCCCCCTTGAACTTCCCACCCCTTACCTTAAAGCCATGTCCTCTTGTATTGAGCAGTGGTGCCCTGGGGAAGAGGCGCTGGCTATCCACTCTATCTATTCCTCTTATTATCTTGTACACATCTATCATGTCTCCTCTCATCCTCCTTCTCTCTAAAGAGTAAAGCCCTAGCTCCCTTAATCTCTGATCATAATGCATACTTTATAAACCAGGCAGCATCCTGGTAAATCTCCTCTGTACCCTTTCCAATGCTTCCACATCCTTCCTATAGTGAAGTGACCAGAACTGGACAGAATACTCCAAGTGTGGCCTAACCAGAGTTTTATAGAGCTGCATCATTACATCGCGACTCTTAAACTCTATCCCTGGACTTATGAAAGCTAACACCCCATAAGCTTTCTTAACTACCATATCCACCTGTGAGGCAACTTTCAGGGATCTGTGGACATGTACCCCAAGATCCCTCTGCTCCTCCACACTACCAAGTATCCTGCCATTTACATTGTACTCTGCCTTGGAATTTGTCCTTCCAAAGTGTACCACCTCACACTTCTCCACAAGTCTGATGAGCCAAACCCAACGTAACGCTGGCCCACTCACACAATGGCCGCTCCGCAATCACCTGCCTAATTTTGAGTTGTCCTTGCTATTGAATCCCTTTCATTGATTGGGCACAGTTCAGACTGTGGCGTTGGTGTACATCGTCAGCTCTCTGCCGGCTGCAGGAATTTGTCCTTAAATATACTCCTTTTGAAATGATTTCTCTACAATCTGCAGCAGGTATATTTCCTCTGAACAACGGACTACGAAATTACATCAATGATTTTCAGATCTTACATTCGATGGTTAAATGTGGAGCAGTTAAGTGTGGTGCCTTGAAGGGTCAACACCAAGGTCGAAAGCGTGCCACTTGAGACGGAATTCAAACCAGACTGAGTGCAGGGGTATGAGGCCTCCTCTGCCTACCATCTTGTTAGTGAATGTACTGTCCATTGAAAATAAGATTGACGATCTCAGGGTAAAGCTGCTGTATCAGAGGCAGATGGAGCTGTGCAGGTTGACTGTAGTTAAGAAGGCATACGGTGCATTGGCCTTCATCAACCATGGGTTTGAGTTCAAGAGCCGAGAGGTAATACAACAGCTATGTAGGACCTTGGTCAGACCCCATTTGGAGTACTGTGCTCAGTTCTGGTCACTTCACTAACGGAAGGATGTGGCAACTATAGAACTGGTACAGAGGAGATTTACAAGGGTGTTGCCTGGATTGAGGATCATGCCTCATGAGAATAGGTTGAGTGAACTTGGCCTTTTCTCCTTGGAGCGATGAAAAATGAGCGGTGACCTGACAGAGGTGTATAAGATGCTGAGAAGCATTGATCATGTGGATAGTCAGAGGCTCTTTCCCAAGGCTGAAATGGCATGAGAGGCCATAGTTTTAAGGTACTTGGAAGTAGGTACAGAGGAGATGTCAGGGGTAAATTTTTTATGCAGAGTGGTGAGTGTGTGGAATGGGCTGCCAGTGACGGTGGTGGAGGTGGATACGATAGGGTCTTTTAAGAGACTCCTGGCGAGGTACATGGAGCTTAGAAAAATAGATGGCTATGGGTAACCCAAGGTAATTTCTGAAATGAGTACATGTTCAACACAGCTTTGTGGGCCGAAGGGCATGTATTGTGTTGTAGTTTTTCTGTGTTTCTAACTGATGATTAAATGAGACATTTCATTTGCAACGGGAGTTATTATCTGTGATCCTAGCTCCATTTTACTGGCTCATTTCAAATCATATTCGGTGACTTTAACCAGGCCTGTTGAAAGAAAACCCTGGTCAGTTGACACCAGCACATAACCTGTTGCACCAGAGGTCCCAACACACTAAACCACTGCTACACTGTGATAAGGAACGCCTATTGCTTCTTCCCCAAACTGCGTTTTGGCAAGTCGGACCATTTGGCTGTACTCCTGCTTCCTGCAAACAGAAAGAGCCTAAAGAGCAAGGCTCCAGAGATCAAGACAATCAAAAGGTAGTCACGGGAGGCAGAGGAACGGTTACAGGATTGCCTTGAGTCAGTGGACTGGGCCATGTTCAAGAACCCATCTGAGGACCTGAATGACTACACCAGGGCCATTACAGACTTTATTTAAACAGCTGTGGATGAGTGTGTCCCCACAAAATCATTCAGGGTTTTCCCCAGTCAGAGGCCGTGGATGAATAATGAAATCCAGAACCTGCTGTGAGCCCGATCAGAGGCATTCAAATCTGGAAATCAAGAGTTGTACGAGGTGCAGGTATGATCTCATGAAAACCATCTCTCAGGTGATGGATACTCCAGACTAGTCTGAAATCAATGAGGGATGCTGCACAGCTGTGGCAGGGTTTGAATGTCATAAGCTTCTACAAAGGAAAACCTTACGACAGAGAGGACAGCAGAGATTCATTTCCAGCTGACCTCACTGCCATCTATCCTCGCTTTGACCACCAGAGCAAGGAGGAGCCATCATTTACCCCATGTTTCCTGATGATGCTTTGTTCTCAGTATCTGAAGGTAATGTGCAGGTTGCCTACAAGAGAGTGAATCCAAGGAAAGCGTCTGGTCCATGTGGAGAACCTGGCCAAGAATTGAAACGTGTGCCGACCAACTGGCTGGTATATTCACGGATATCCTCAGCCTTTTGCTCTGGCAGTATGTGGTACCTACCTGCTTCAAGCAGGCTTCAACCATACTGGTGCCCAAGAAGAGCATGGTAACCTGTCTAAATGTCTATTGCCCATTGGTACTTACATCCAGAGTGAAGGGAGGTTTTGAGAGATTGGTGTTGAAGCATATCAGCTTCTGTCTGAATGGTGACTTGGATCCACTCCAATTTGGCTACCAAGGCAAATGACCCATGGCAGATGCTATGTTGTTGACTCTTCAGACAAAACTGGGGCATCTGGACAGCAAAGGTGCCTACATCAGAATGCTCTTTATGCTCATCATCACCTCAAAACTTATCAGTAAACTCCAAGATGTAAACATGAGGAATTCTGCAGATGCTGGAAATTCAAGCTACACACATCAAAGTTGCTGGTGGAGGCAGAAGGCCAGGCAGCATCTCTAGGAAGAGGTAAGGTCGACGTTTCAGGCCAAGACACTTTGTCAGGACTAACTGAAGGAAGAGCTAGTAAGAGATTTGGCTTCAATACTCCCTTGTGCAATTGGTTGCTGGATTTCCTCACTTGTAGACCCCATTCAGTTCAGATTGGCAAAAACATCTCCACAATCTCCATCAGCACAGGAGCAGTGCAGGGAAGTGTACATACTGTAGTCCCTGCTCTATTCACTTTACACCTCTGAATGTGTGGCTAAGTACAGCTCCAGCACCATATACAAGATTGCTGAAGACACCACTGTTGTGGGCTGTATCAAAGGGGGTGATGAATCACTGAGCAGGAGGGAGATTGAAAACTTGGTGTCGTGGAGCAATAACAATAATCTCTCACTCAATGTCAATAAGACCAGGGAATTGATTGTAATCTTCAGGTGAGGGAAACCAGAGGTCCATGAGCCATTAATCATTGGAGGATCACAGGTGAAGTAACGTTAAATTCCTGAGTGTCACTATCTCAGAGGACCTGTCCTGGACCTATCATATAAATATTATTGTGAAGAAAGCACGACAGTGCCTCTACTTCTTCAGCAGTCTGTGCAGGTTCGGCATGTCATCACACACCTTGGCAAACTTCTCCAGATGTGTGGTGGAAAGTGTGCTGACTGGCTGCATTACAGCCTGGTATGGGAACACCAATGCATTTTGGCAGAAAATGCTACAAAAGGTAGTGAATTCGGCTCAGTACATCACAAGAAAAACATCCAATCATTGAGCACATCTACATGAAAACATTGCTGTAAAAAAGCAGCATCCATCATCAAAGCACCTCAGCCAGGCCATGCTCTTTTCTTGCTGCTGCCATCAGGTGAAGGTACATGACCCTCAGGACTTGTACCACCAGGTTCAAGAACTGTTACTACCCCTCAACCATCAGGGTCTGGAACATACGGAGATAACTACACTCATCTAAGGACTCTGTTATATTGTTATTTCATGCTCGTTATTTATTGCAATTTACTTTTATCTGCATTTGCACAGTTGGTTTACTGTTTGCAGGTCCTGATCTATAGATTTGCCCACAGTAAAAGAATCTCAGGGGTGTATGTGCAGACCTGTAGGTACTCTGATAATAAAGTTTACTTTGAACTCTAAACTGCCACAAAGCTCTATTATTTTTTGAATCTTCAATTGTGGATCTATATGAAGTCAACTCTTCATGCGATCCCGTTCACTGATTGGGCCCAATTGAAACTCTGGAAACTGCCATGAAGCATTGTTTTTTTAAAACCCTCACTTGCGAATTTATGTGAGGTCGCCTTTTCTTCTTGCACTGCTGATCAGTGATAGAACACAATCAATAAAAATGAATAAATCGTCGACATATTGGGCCCTTCTTCAAGACTGCAAAGGAAGGGGTAAATGCCGGAATAAAAAGTTGCAGGAAGGGGAAGGAGGATTGCTAGAAGGTGATAGGTGGGTAGGAAAGATAAAGTACTGGAGAGGAAGGAACCTGAAAGGATAGGAGATTGAACCATAGGAGAAAGGGAATGAGGAGTGTACTCTGAGAGAGGTTAAAGGAAGCTGAGAAGAAGGAAGACGCCAGAATGGGGAATAGAAAATGAGGGGAGGGGTAGGAAATATATTATTTTACCAGATAGAGAAATCAATCTTCATGCCATCAGGTTGGAGGCTACCCAGAATACTGTATAAGGTGTATATTTGGATATGAGGTGTCATTCCTCCACCCACAAGAGGAACCCATGGACCGACATGTAGCAATGGGAATCAGAATCAATATGTTGGCCACCTGGAAGGTCTGTTTTGAGACCTGAGTGGAGGTGAGTGAGGAGGTGAATGGGCAGGTGTAGCACTGAAGCTACTTGCAGGGATATGTACCAGGAGGGGGATTCGTGGGGAGGGACAGAGAGACAAGTGAATCATGGAGGGGTTGATTGCTGTGGAAAGCAGAGAGAGCGGGAGGTAAACGTATTTTTGGTGGTTGGATTCCTTCCGGCCGAAGTTGCAGAGGATAGTGTATGAGATGTGGAGCATCGTGGGGTGGTTGGTCAGGACAGGAGGATCTCTATCACTGTTAAGGCGGTGGGAAGATGGGGTGAGTGTGGATGTTTTGGAAATGGAGGAGATGCAGGTGAGGGCAGCAAGAATGGTGGAGGAAAGCAAACCCCATTCCTTGAAGGAGGACTTTACTCATGTCCTGGAAAGGAAAGCTGCATCATGGGACAGACGAAGGAACTGAGAATAAGGAATAGTATTTTTACAGGAGACAGGGTGGGTAGAGGTTTAGTCAAGATAACTGTGGGAATCTGTAGGTTTATAAAAGATGTTGATCAACAGGTGGCCTCCAGAAATGGAGAAAGAGAGTTCGAGAACGGGGATGGAGGCGTCCAAAATGGAGCAAGCGAACTGAAGGACAGGGTGGAAGTTAGAGACAAAGTTGATTAAATTGACAGGCTCAGTATGGACATTTGACGCTGCACCAATGCAACCATCGATGTTGTGGAGGAAGAGTTGGGGAGCGTTACTGCGGAAGGCTTGGAATATGGACTGCTCTACATAACCACCCAAGTGGCAGACATAGCCGGGGGGCAATGCGGCTGCCCATGGCTATCCTTCATGTCTGGAGAAATAGGAGGAGCCAAAGGAAACACTGTTGAAGGTCAGGACCAGTTCTCCCAGATGGAGGAGGGTGGTGGTGGAGAGGAACTGAATGGTTCTTCTTAAGCCCCTCTTGATGGGGTTGGAAGTATACTGGGACTGGACATCCATGGTGAAAATGGGGCACTTATGGCCAGGATAAATACCAAGAAGATTGAGAATATAAGAAGTGTTGTGGATGTTGGTGGGAAGGGGCTGAACCAAGGTGGATAGAACAGCTATTAGGGCAGGAGTTCCGTGGGACAGGAGCAGGTGGAGACAGACATTCCCAGACAAGTCTGGTTTGTGGATTTTGTGTAGGAAGTAGAAGTGAGCAGTGCAGGGTCTCAGAACTATGAGTTTGGTGGCAGTGGGTGAGGTCAGTGATTGTATAGCAGTTTTCTGATAGTCTGCAGTGAGGTCGTCTTCAAGGAGTAGGTATAAGGAGGTGTCAGGGAGCTGCCGCCTTGCCTCAGCAAGGCAGAGGTCAGTTCACCACAGCACCTGCTTTGTCTGCGGGTGTGATGGTAAGGATGGGATTGGTGCGGAGAGAGAGGAGAGCCTGTTGGTCTTCATTAGTCAAGGGACTGAATTCTAAGGACATGATGTTGCAGCTCTATAAAACTCTTGTTAGACAACACTTTAGATTATTGTCTTCAGTTCTAGTCGCTTCATTATTGGAAGCACATGGAAGGACTAGAAAGGGTGCAGAGCAGATTTTCAAGGATGCTGTCCAGATTAGAGAGCATGTCTAATGATGAAAAACTGAGTGAGCTTGGGCTTTTGTCTTTGAGGAAGAGTGAATGAGATTAGACTTTTCACCCTCTCTGGTGCATTGGATGGCATTTTGCCATTTCCATAGCATATGACTGCTTTTTAAAAGGCTAGGTCGTTGGTGTAAACTAAAATCAGCAGTGCTCCCAAAACCAATCCCTGCTGAACCCCATTTTGATATCTTACAGGTGTGAAAATTATTCTCTCACCATAACTGGGTGTTTTCTGTTTTGAGTCAATTCTGCACCCATTTGCACACCTTACTTTTGATTATTAACCTCTTGTCAGAAACCTTCTGAACGTAAATAATATTAACCTTTCTATTGTTATCATAAATTTTAGTTGCCTCTTTATCGAACTCCAGCATATTACTAAACCATGATTTTCCCTTTCTTAACCCATGCTGCCTTTGGCTAACATTCATGTTCTCATCAGCTGCTTTTCCAGATCCTTCTTATATACCGGGGCAACATTAGCCCATTTCCAGTCATAGTCATCGTTGATCCTGAGGGAAATTGGATTTCGTTACAGTTGCACCATAAATAACTAAATAGTAATAAAACCGTAAATAATTAAATAGTAATATGTAAATTATGCCAGGAAATAAATCAAATACCAGCCTATTGGCTCAGCGTGTCTGACCCTCCAAGGGAGGAGTTGTAAAGTTTGATGGCCACAGGGAGGAATGACTTCCTATGACGCTCTGTATAGCATCTCGGTGGAATGAGTCTCTGGCTGAATGTACTCCTGTGCCCAACCAGTACATTATGTAGTGGATGGGAGACATTGTCCAAGATAGCATGCAACTTGGAAAGCATCCTCTTTTCAGACACCACCATCAGAGAGCCCAGTTCCATCCCCACAACATCACTGGCCTTACAAATGAGTTTGAATTTCATCAGTCTTCAATGACTTTTGAAAACTACATGTTGGTGCTTTGTATATATAATCACAGATCTCTTTCAGTACCCTTGCATATATGTTCTTTGGCCGTGGAGATCTATTAACTTTCAGCTTTGTCAGCTAAAACAGGACTTCACCTCCTAAGATCTCCAAGTCATTTAAAACGACCTTATTTTTCTATACAATTACTGGCATATTGGTAACATCTTGGACCAGATTGAAAGGTTGTCACAACACAAGAGTCAGGGCATGTACTGTGCTCTTCTGTTCTATGTTGTCAATTAGTGTGTAAAGTTGGCTTGAAGTAGGAGACAAGGGGTGGCAGAGGATGGTTTTTCAGAGGGGAGGCTAGTTAGAAGCAGAGTACCACAGGGGTCAGTGCTGTGCCCTCTTTCATTCATTACTTTGGAAGAGAATCTAGATGTACGGTTAGTAAGTTTGCAGATGATTCTGAAATTGGTGATACACTGGACAGTGAAGGTTATCTAAGATTACGATGGGATCTTGATCAATTGGACTTTACCAGCCAAGGAGTGACAAGTAAAGTTTACGTGAAATAAAGTTAAATTCAATGTCCAATTTTGTTAAGACAACCTGGAGCAGGACATCCACAGTAGATGATTGAGCTCTTGAGATATGCTGTAGAATAGAAAGAACTGGGGATGCAGGTACTCAGTTCCTTGAAGTGGTAAAACGGGTAGCCCGGATGGAAAAAAATGCATTTGGCACAGAGCTCTTCATCAGTCAAGATACTCAATGTAGAGGTCAGGATGTCATGTGTCGGATCTCAGTAATTTTCAATCCTTGGCTTCTTTTAGTTCAGGAATGAGCAAGAAACATTGATTCTTCACAATCATTTATTTTAAAGTTTAAACCAAGATACAGAGAATTTGAAAGTAGATGCGGAGCTGAGAAGCAAGCAGAGATTAAAGAGATACAATAGATTCAATGAAAAGATGGCGTCTTGAAAAATCTATTACCACAAAACTTGAGTTAATGGAAAATTCTTAAACAAGTACAATCTAATCAGTGGTTGCACAATGACAGATGCATGGGTATTGAGCCCAACACTTGGCCAATTGCAAAATGAAAAGGTATTATGTAAGTGCTATATCGTCTTCTGTCAGTAAGTGGGGATGAACACCAGATATTGTGAAAAATACACAAGTTTGTTATAGATCCAAACTATGTCAATAAAAAACTACAATTAACACCTAGTCTTGCATTAATTCAACTGATATCTTATAAAACCAATTCCAACAGTCTTCCCTTTGATTCAATGAGGTAGTACGTTACAATCACTGTATCTGAAAATTCAGACAGAAAATCTTAGAAGTTTCTACGTTACAGAATAATTAGAAACTACTGTGATCGTACAGTAACAAATGGAATATGAGTTCTTAAAAGCATCTATACTATTCTGTCATGATTGGATACATTAGGAATACTCACACAAGTTTGATCTTGTTACCGCGATTTTTGGGTTTTGCACATTTCCACTTCACAAATTACTTGTGCTTAAAGTCTTCCCACAGCACGTGTCTTAATCTGGAGTCACTTTATCTCACTTGTAGTGGCTGGTGTGTATCCAGCTACTTTCACCCTCTACCTTGACTGCTGAATTGGTAATTAACAGTACTTGCTCAGGACCTTCCACCGAGCTCTGAGTGGTTCCTTTTTTTCTGACCAGGACCCACTCGCCAGGAATCAAGGTGTGTCCTCCTTCCGAGAGACCACTTCAAACAGCAGAAACCTGTTGAGAAACAGACTGAACAACTCGGGTTAGTTTTACACAATAATCCACTAAACTTCTGAGATAATGTGTATATCAGTGACTTTGAGATCGAGAGCTTCCAGTAGTGATGTAGGTTGCCCTGTTACCACAAGAACAGTGGAATACTTGGACCACCAAGCAGCTGTCACTTCACAGAATCATAGAAATCGACAGCACATTACAGGTCTTCAGTGAACAATTTGTGCCCAACTTGTACCATACTGCCGAAAATTGTCCTAATTGCCCTCTACTTTTCTAAGCTCCGTGTACCTCCCTGACAGTCTCTTCAAAGACCCTTTTGTATCTGCCTCTACCACTGTCACTGGCAGTGCATTCCACGCACCCAGCACTCTCTGTGTAAAAAAACTTACCTCTGACATCCTCCTTGTACCTACTTCCAAGCACCTTAAAACTATGCCCCCTCGTGTTAGCCATTTCAGCTGTGGGAAAAAGCCTCTTCCTCTTCACATGATCAATGCATCTTATCATCTTATACACCTCTATCAGGTCACCTCTCGACATCCGTAGCTCCAAGGAGTAAAGGCCAAGTTCAGTCAACCTATTCTCCTAAGGCATGCTCTCCAATCCAGGCAACATCCCTGTAAATCTCCTCTGCACTCTCTCTATAGTATCAACATCCTGACAGCAGTGAGGTGACCAGATCTGAACACAGTACACCAAGTGAGGCCGAAGTAAAGTTTTATATAGATTTATCATTACCTCATGGCTCTTGAACTCAATCCCTCGGTTGATGACGGCTATCACACCATACACCTTCTCACAACAATGTCAACTGCGCAGCAGCTTTGAGTGTCCTATGGACATGAACCCCCAAATCTCGCTGATCCTCCACACTGCCGAGAGTCTTGCCATCAATATTACATTCTGTCTTCAATTTTGACAGACCAAAATGAACCATTTCTCACTTATCTGGGTTAAACTGCATCTGCCACTTCTCAACCACAGGACTTATTCTTAACCCACTAACTTATGAAGGCTCATCTCTTAGCTCATTAGAGTTGCAATTTTGACAGACCAAGATGAACCACTTCTCACTTATCTAGGTTAAATTGCATCTGCCACTTCTCAGCCAAGATCTGCATCCTATTGATGTCCTGCTGTAACCTCTGACAACCCTCCAGTCAATCCACAACACCCCCAACTTTTGTCATCACCAAACTTAGGAACCCACCCTTCTACTTCCTCATCCAGGACATCCATAAAAAGGCAACAGATCACTGCTGGTCTCCGTGATTTTGAGATAAAACTGCTGTCGTGTAGTCATGCTTCACTTTGACATACAGGGTAAATGGCCATACGTATCAGGGATTCCTAATGCAGATACAGTACTTAGTATCACTTTAAAAGTTTGAAATGCTTCCATCTGTTCTTCTTTAAGAGTCACAGGGTCGTCGGAGTACTTGCTGTCTTTCAGCAGACTAGTGAGAGGTTGAGCAATTTCAGCATATGAATCGACCCATGCTCTGCTACAATTGCACAAACCCAAAATGATTGAAGTTGTTGGACTGTTGTAGTTGATTTTGCTGATGTAATGGCCGTTGCATGACACTTCAGACCATGATGTTTTGTCCAGACTGGAAATGAAGGGGGAAGAAGTTAGAATAAGAGGGTGGGGGAGTGGAGAAAGAAGGACAAGGTGAAAGAGATGGGAGCAGGTAAGTAAAGAGCTGGACATTTGATTGGTGGAAGTGATAAAGAGCTGGAGAAAGGGCAATTTGATAGGAGAGGACAGAAGAACATGGAGGAAACAGAAAGGGGAGGAGCACCAGAGAGAAGTGATGGGCAGGTAAGAAGAAAATATTTGAGAAGGAAACAAGAATGAGGAATGGTGAAGGGGAAGTTGTAATCACTGGAAGTTTGAGGAATCAATATTCATGCCTTCAAGCACATCTTTCCCTCCCTTCTTAATTTCATCTTTTCGCAAAGATCACTCTCTCCCCACTGATTCCCACACTGTTAACTGTTCTCTGGGGTTTTTGGAGAACTTTGGCCATTATTTTAAGTTTGATCTTAATGATTACTTTTCACATTTCGATGTCATAGTTGCTGAAAGGTATGATGATTGGCTTACAAATTGCTTTATTTTTTAGTAGGGCTGACAGCCAGATGCGCCCAAGAATTCATCAGGACTTATTCTTAACCCACAGATTTATGAAGGCTCATCTCTTAGCCCATTAGAGTTGCAACTCGTAATTTCTCAGTGGTGATCCACAACAAAGTAAAATACAGTTTTGTTCTCACTCATAAACTCCCTTTAAATGCTGTGCTGAAGCAGAATCAGATGATTTCTCTGACAATTCAAGAACGGAGGAAACTCTCTTACCTCCTGGATGTGCATCAGAAATTGCTTTATTTGATGAATGAATTCTTCAAATTCTGTTTCTTTCAAGTAACCGGACCCACTAAGTGCGGCAAAAACTACTGGATCTCGGTAATTATTGATCTTTTACGAGTTTAGAATGAGCAAGTTGAACAACTACAGAGATAGCGCAGTGCAGTGCAATTAAACAATAAGATGCAAAATCATAATAAGGTAAATTGTGAGGTCAAGAATCCATCAATAGAATATAGAACATTACAGCACAGTACAGACCATTCAACCCATGTTGTTATGACGACATTTTAAACGGTTCTAAGATCCATCGAAATCTTCCCCCCACATAGCCCTCATGTTCTTGATATTTATTGCTTATTTATTGTATTTAATTATATAATTATTTTATCTTATTTTTGTATTTGCAGTTTGTGGTCATTTGTACACTTGTTGTCCATCCTGTTGGTGTGGTCTTTCATTGATTCTGTTATGGTTATTGGATTTATTGAGTATGCCTGCAAGGAAATAAATCTCATGGTTGTATATGGTGACATATATGGACCTTGATAATAAATTTACTTTGAACTTTGCAGAGTTTCTTCATTGTCCCTACTGTATTTGTCCTATTGTCAAGGACAGATGGAGTACAAGCTGTCCTTCAGCATGGTGGAAGGTGCTTTTGGGCTTTTGTATACTCTGTTGGATGGGGGAGGCTACAAGAAAGAATGTGGAGGTGTTGTTGATTATGCCGGCTGCCTTACTGAGGCAGTGAGAAGTGTAGAAAGAGTTCATGGAGGGAGATTGATTTCTGTGATGTGCTCAGTAGTATCCATAATCCTCTGCATTTTCTTGTAGTCACGGGCAAGATCATAATGAGGGAGATTGTGAAGTGATGAGTCCATCTGGTTGTACTGTGGAATGGTTCCATAGACTATTCTTCTTTTGTGCTAATGGTGGCTTGCACCTATCAGGAAGGTGCATATCCGCCACCTACTGTAATGAAGTATGAAGAGAGCCATGACGGGGATCAGATCCTCTCTCAGAAGCCCCTTTTCATTAAAGAGTTCACCAGGGTCCTGTACAATTTAACCGTCCCTGTCTCAGGTTCCAGAATATCCTGCACATTAGGAACCCCAGATCTACCCACTAATTGCCTCAGTTGCCTGTATATTACCGACAATCCCATTCTGCCTTCGTTCACTGGTATTCCCGTTTTCTTAAGCTGGACAGATAGGTAAACTCCAGTCCCGGCACAGTTGTAGTTTGAAGATGGTTTTACTGTTCACCAATGTGTTACAGTACACAAAGAGCTGAGTAAAGGCAGTACATCTTGGCATTCTCAAGAAAGGTAGATTCAAATATTGATTAAGATTCCTTCGACTTCTAACAGAGTGCTTCTAACTAATAGCGGCTAAATGGAATGTACAAACGATATAAAATAGCTGGACTGATGAATGAAACCTAATCGCTTAACAATGTGATAACAAGTAAGCAACAACAGCTGTGAACTTACAAGTAAGCAATGAGATCTAGTAATCATAAATAAATTAATTAACACAAGAGAATATATATTTTTAAAAATCAATACCTCACTAGATGCCTCACCTCCCAGACTCCCCGCCCACATAACCTCCCTCCATGCTCTTGCTCCATCCGAATCTTTGCAAGTGTATGTTTTAACTCGATGTCCAACAGATGTACAGGAATCAAATCTTCTCACAGCTTCAACATAATAAATATTATTCACTACCTTCACCTCTGAATTTCCCAAGCCTTTTGTAAAATAGGGCAAACTAAATAATTTGCACTATGAACATCCCGACAGCTGCAGAATCTTGCCTCAGCACCAACTTCACAATTCCCATATTCACGTTCACGAACCCGATGAAGCTGTTTATCACAATAAGAAATGAAAATAATCATTACTTTAAGTCGACATCATCAGTGAGCCCAGTCCTAATGCCCTGCACTGGGTGACCTTTCTGATCCGAACCCGCCCTTCCCCATCCTGACGAAGGGTCTCGGCCTGAAATGTCGACTGCACCTCTTCCTACAGATGCTGCTTGGCCTGCTGCATTCACCAGCAACTTTGATGTGTGTTGCTTGAATTTCCAGCATCTGCAGAATTCCTGTTGTTTCCGCCCTTCCCCAACTCATTTTCCTTTCACTCCTTGCCAAAATCCATCCCAGACCATCACTTTTCTCCCATTTGAATTCCCCGCCATCGGCTCCCCTCAGTCACATTCCCGGTGCTGCGAACCGCCAGCCCCGTCACTGTGGCGCCAACACTCTCCGGTTGTCTCCGCTCCCCGTCAGCCACTCTCCCAGCCCAATCCTCCCCCCACACTCTCTCAACCTCCGTGTCGGTCCGCCACACTCCGTTCAATAGTCTGATAACTGCAAGATCGAAGCTGACCGTCCCCACACACGGGCCCCGCGTCCGACCCATGCGAGTCCGCACACTCACCGCGTTGGGGCTGCGACTGTCGGCCGGCGGGGCCGCCTTCGTCTTCGGCTCTTAGGCCCGCCGGGTGTTCGACAGGAAGGGTCGCCGAGCCGGAGTCTGAGCGGGAGAAGGGAATCGGTGGCCAAGAGGTCAGGAATTGAGGGAATTGTGCCCGTTGGGGAGAGGAAGCGACCGGGGAGCCCCAAGCTGGGGCGACACGGCCCAGTCGGAAGGTCGGGGAGCGGAGCCCCAAGCTGAGGGAGCGAAGCCGGGAGACTGGAGAACCAAACGTGAGAATCAGGAGGCTGGAAGCCTGGATCCAGGGGAGAGGGAATCAGATCAGGAAGTAGGGAACCTGCATGTGGGTGAGGGGAGACTGATCCTGAGGAGCTCGATGGAGGCAGAGGACCTGGATCTGGAGCTGAGATGCCAGAATTTACAGGCGGGAATATGGAGCCTGGGTCTGAGTAAAGGGGCAGGGAGTCTACTCTCAGAAAATGGCAGTTGGCTCAAAGTTGAACAAGATGGATGGAAACTGGGATCCTGGTGATGAGAGAGTGAAAATGTGAAGTGAGGGCAGGGGAACGGTCGGAGATCATCAGGAGCTGAACGACGAAGAGAGGCCGGCGCTAGGACGGGTGTAGGGTATGCGGCTACGCCATAACTACGGCGTAGATACGACACCAAATTATAAATTGACATTAAGAAATGGTGTCTAATGTAATGAGATGAGTGTAAGGCGGTTGCTTTTGGTTGGTTTGTCATTGAAATAAAGGGCTTCTCATTAAAAATATAGAAGGTCGAATTCCAACTCTTACGGAGCCGATGAAGGTAAAAATGATAGTAAAATAGATCTATCTGTGTGTGAGCGAGTTCGAGCTATGGGGTCGGGGAAGGGCCTGGTAGAGTGGGAGAATGGTATCGGGCGAGAGGCCTGTCAATGAGCGGAGAAGGGGTGGTCAAGAGGCAGAAGGAGACAACCAAGTGGTCAGAAACTTAGCAGACTCTGGCATGGAAAAATAAAGAATGGGGCCATGCAGAGGCGCCAGAGGATTTCCGGAGCTAGGAAACCAGTCCCGAAGAGATCTCCTAAAAAGTACAGAAGGCCGAATCATGGATCTTATGGAGTCGATGAAGGTAAAAATGACCGTAAAGTCGATCTGTGTGTGTGTGTGTGAGAGAGTTTGAGTGATTAAATGTCAAGGAAAAAATGCTGTATCAAGTTTAGTTTTAATACAAAATTAACGCATTTGTCTCCTGTGTTGAATGAAGTGGTTCGTGCATGAATGTTCATGGTCTTCTGTTGCTGTCGCCCATCCCTTCAAGGTTTGACATGTTTTGCATTCGGAGACGCAAACACGAGAAAATCTGCAGATGCTGACAGAGATGCATTTGAGAGCAGAGTTGATTGTGGAGGAAGGGAAGCCCCTTTCTTTAAAAAAGGAAGACATCTCCTTCGTCCTGGAATGAAAAGCCTCATCCTGAGAGCAGATGTGGCAGAGACGGAGGAATTGCGAGAAGGGGATGGCATTTTGCAAGAGACAGGGTGGGAAGAGGAATAGTCCAGGTAGCTCTGAGAGTTCGTAGGCTTACAGTAGACATCAGTAGATAAGCTGTTTCCAGAGATAGAGGCAGAAAGATCAAGAAAGGGAATGGAGGTGTCAGAAATGGACCAGGTAAATTTGAGGGCAGGGTGAAAGTTGGAGGCAAAGTTAATGAAGTCAACGAGCTCAGCATGCGTGCAGGAAGCAGCGCCAATGCAGTCGTCGATGTAGCGAAGGAAATGTGGGGGACAGATACCAGTATCATAGTCATAGTCATAGCCATACTTTATTGATCCCGGGGAAAATTGGTTTTCATTACAGTTGCACCATAAATAATTAAATAGTAATAAAACCATAAATAGTTAAATAGTAATATGTAAATTATGCCAGTAAATTATGAAATAAGTCCAGGACCAGCCTATTGGCTCAGGGTGTCTGACCCTCCAAGGGAGGAGTTGGCAAGTTTGATGGCCACAGGCAGGAATGACTTCCTATGACGCTCTGTGTTGCATCTTGGTGGAATGAATCTCTGGCTGAATGTACTTCTGTGCCTAAACAGTACATTATGTAGTGGATGGGGGACATTGTCCAAGATGGCATGCAACTTGGACAGCATCCTCTTTTCAGACACCACCGTCAGAGAGTCCAGTTCCATCTCCACAACATCATGGCCTTACGAATGAGTTTGTTGATTCTGTTGGTATCTGCTACCCTCAGCCTGCTGCCCCAGCACACAACAGCAAACATGATCGCACTGGCCACCACAGACTCGTAGAACATCCTCAGCATCGTCCGGCAGATGTTGAAGGACCTCAGTCTCCTTAGCAAAATAGAGACGATATAGCTTGGAACATGGACTGTTCCACAAAGCCAACAAAAAGGCAGGCATATCTGGGACCCATGCTGGTGCCCATGGCTACACCTTTAGTTTGGATGAAGTGGAAGGAGCCAAAGGAGAAATTATTAAGAGAAAGGACTAATTCTGCTAGGTGGAGCAGAGTGGTGGTAGAGGGGAACTGGTTAGGTCTGGAATCGAAAAAGAAGCAGAGAGCTTTGAGACCTTCCTCGTGGGGGATGGAGGTATACAGGGACTGGACATCCATGGTGAAAATTAGGCAGTGGGGACAAGAGAACTTAAAATCATCGAAAAAATTCAGAGCATGAGAAGTGTCACAAACATAGGTGGGAAGGGATTGAACAAGGGGGGATAAAACAGTGTCGAGGTATGCAGAAATGAAATCGGTGGGGCAAGTGAAAGCTGAGACAATGGGTCTACCTGCACAAGCAGGTTTATGGATCTTGGGTAGAAGGCAGAAATGGGAAGTGCGGGTTGTGGGAAGTATGAGGTTGATGGCAGTGGATGGGAGATCCCCAGAGCTGATAAGGTTGGTGATGGTGTGGGAGACAATGGCCTGGTGATCCTTAGTGGGGTCATGATGGAAGGGTAAATAAGAGGAGGTATCAACGAGCTGTCACTGTGCCTCGGCAAGGTAGAGGTCAGTACGCCTGACTACAACAGCACCCCCCTCATCGGTGGGTTTTGTAGTAAGGTTAGGATTGGTGCGGAGGGAGTGGAGAGCAGAGCGTTCAGAAGGAGTGAGGTTGGAATTGGAACAAGGTGTGGTGAAGTAGAGATAGTTGATGTCCCGTTGGCAGTTAGCAATTAAAAGATCCAGAGCAGGCAGAAGACCAGAGCGGGAGGTCTATGAAGAGGAGGAGTGTTGAAGACAGGAGAAGGGGTCATTGGGGGAGGGAGAGTCCTTGCCGAAGAAGTAGGCTCGAAGATGGAGCCGGCGGAAGGAGAGTTCAGCGTCATGGCGCCCGCAGAACTCGCTGAGGTCTGGGCAAATGGGGACAAAGGTAAGGCCCTTACTGAGGACAGAGCGCTCTGCCTCAGAGAGTTGATGGTCGGAGGGGATGGTAAAGACCCGGCACGGATGAGAGCTGGGATCAGAGGGGGAAGGGAGGCCTGATGGAGAGTCTCGGTCCGAAACGTCGACTGTACTTCTTCCTCCAGATGCTGCCTGGCCTGCTGGGTTCCACCAGCATTTTGTGTGTGGTGCTTGCATTGGTAGATGCTGTTTTTCACACCACTGTTATAACGAGTGATTATTTGAGTTACTGTTCCTTTCCTGTCAAGCTGAACCAGTCTGGCCATGCATCTCTGAACTTTCTCATTAACAAGGCACTTTTGCACAGAGTACTGCCACTCAGGAAGTTTTTTTGTTGCTGTTTATCCTAGCGTTCTCTGTAAAATGGAGATATTGTTGTGCGTGAAAAGCCTCAGAGGTCAGTGGGTTGAGATACTCAAACCATCCTGTCTGGTATCAACAGTCATCCACACTTTGACTTGAATACTACCTGACTTGCCTGTTCCTGGGTAATGCTGAGTTCATCTTTCTCTTTACGCATCTCAGTCTCAACCTGCTTCTCCCTTTTTACCTTGTTCAAAGAAGTAATTGAGGCCAGTCTTTTAAAGATTAGCTTAATTTATCACATGTAAATTGAAGCATTCAGTGAAATACATCCTTTTGCGACAGCAAACAGCACAGTCTGAGGATGTGCTGGTAGACAGCCCACAAGTGTCACCAGGCTTCTGGTAACAACGCTGTATTCCCAAAATTCACCAACCTGAACCTATACATCTTTGGAATGTGGGAGGAAACCGGAGCACCCGGAAGAAATCCGCACAGTCATACAAACTCCTTACAGACATGGGTGGGAATTGAGCCCCATTGTGATCGTTGGCATTGCAAAGCGATTTCACTATTGACTACGCAATAGTGATACCCCAGAGGGAGTTCTGAACTGTTGTTTGTTTGGAACATGTCCTGGTAAACAAGTTCAAATGAGCTGAAGGAAGGATTCAATAAGGATTTACCAGCTTCTTCCAGTGCCCAGCTTTGTAGTGTTCAAGCAATTTCTAAGTGGGGAGAACATACAGAAATCAGAGTTGTAAAGGGACTTGTGCGACCTCATGCAGGATTCCCTAAAGGGTAACTTGCAGTTTGAGTCAGTGGTAAGGAAGTTCATCCTCACACTGTGTTGGTCATTGACACAGAATTTATGCATTTCTTTGTAAGTTTTGATACGTACATATATGAGAAAACAAGGAAATCTGGCACTGTCTCATCTTGTACACCACTGATATCAGTTAAGGGAAAACGCTTGAGGTTCACTCTGTACAATTTACATCTTGGTTTATGTGACGGAAACAATGAAATTGCTTTCTCAATAATTCCAGCAATAAATACAGTGAAGAGTGTAAAACATCAGAGTTCAACCAAGAGTGCTGAATCACAGTGAAGACAGACATAAATATAAGCTGTACTTCTGCATCTTAGATCTTGAGTTTTGGTCGGCTGAGGGGTTTATTCATTGGAAACTAAGGGACTCAGGGTGATCTTATAGAGGTGTAAAATGTCATTGTGGGTACAGATAAAGTGAATGTACTCAGTCTTTTTCCCAGCTTTGGTGAATCAAGAACCAGAGGTTTAAGGTAAGAGAGGAGAGATTTATGGTTAACTTTATGTGTCACAATTTCACCGAAACATAGGGTGAAATATGTTGTTTGTGTCGATGGTAAATACAGTCTGAAGACTCTGCTGGGGACAGCGTACAAGAGTCACCATGCTTCCAGCACCAACATGGCAGTCCTACGTTGTACTAAGCATAATCTGTATGATTTTGAAATGTGGGAGGAAATGGGAGCACTCAGAGGAAACACACACAGTCATGGGGAGAATGTACAAACTCCTACAGACAGCAGTGGGAATTGAACCCCATTTAGTGAATGCTGGCACAGTGAAGCGTTGCACAAACTGACAGGTAGTGAACGAGATGGGAGGCTGCCCCTAGTCAAAGCATCTGTCAGGCCATGAAGTGTCATCGAGCCCCACAACAAGAAAAAGGGCTCTTTGGCCCACAATCTCCATGCTGACCCATCAATACTATCGCAGTTGTGAGCATCAGATATGTTGCCTTCAACAGGGGCCCCCATGCTACTTTGGGGCGATACTGATTCTGGCTCCAAGAGATGTGGTGTGAGACAGATGTGGTTCAGGTGACAATGCAAAAGCACAAACTTGGTTTTAGATAAGCATTTACTGCACAAGGGACATCTGCCAAAGAGGGAATGTCTGTTGTGCCAAAGAACACTGTTGATATTAGTTGCAGAATGGAGTTGTATACTGAGACTGGATAATGGACGACAGGATGTGAATTTCAAATGAGAAAGGGTAAATTCAAAGGAGATGTGCAGGGCAAGTTGTTTTTCACATAGAGAGTGGTAGCTGCCAGGGATGGTACTGGAGGAAAGTATAATAGAGGTGTTTTGAAAGGCTCTTTGATAGCTGCATGCATGTGTAGGGAATGGAGAGTATGGACATTGTGTAGGCAGAAGAGAGTAGGTTAGTTAGGAATTAGTTACTATTGTAATTATTTTGTCACGGCATGATGGGGCAAAGGGCCTTTTTCAGTGCTGTGCTGTTCCATTGTCTAGATAATCAGCAGACTCTGGACAGAGTCTCTCATTACCTGTAACGTGATCTCTGCAGAGTGGGATTTTTTTTTAGCGTTTGCACCAGTCAGCCATTCTTGTCTGGTGTGTGGTGTCAGGATTGGTCTCCTTTCGGATTAACCAGGTCGCGATATGAACATTCCTGACTCGACCCTTTTTTTTTAATGAGGCCGAGTGGCTAGCTCGACGCTGAGCCCGACACGGATGGAAAGCGTGCTCGGGGGGTGGGGGCGTCCCGAGTGGATTCGAATTCAGGAACCTTCGCTCCAGAGTCCGGCGCTGATGCCATTCCGCCACCAGCCGACATCAGAGTGGGTACTTGACTCTTTAAAGAGTGTCCTTTGTTTTGCAACCTTGGGACATTCCATACAAGCAATATTTTTTGTTTTCAATCTGCCACAATTTTACTTTGTAATTTAGTGGAAAGCCACTTTCCATGGACTGTTCTTGAACGTGATCTATAGCTCAGTAATAGGATGTCCAATCAACTGGTGTTTATTGCCATACCCATCCATTATTTAACCCTTTCTTTCCCCACCATGCAGGAGAATGTACCCTCCATCAAAAACTAACATTTCCTGGACTGGGAACTGAAAGTACTGACAACACAAGGTGTCTCACACTTCTCTGCAAAATGGCGACAATTTGAGACAGTTCAATAAATGTAAGTGGTTTATTATTCTTATATGTACCAAGTTGCACTGATGAAACTTTGTTTTGCACACCATCCATTTAGATCATTTGTCACATTAGTGCATTGAGGTTGTACAGGTGAAAAGCAATAAGAGAATGCAGAATAAAGTGTTACAGAGAAAGTGCAGTGTAGGTGCAAGGCCATGATGTGATAGATTATGTGGTCATGTGCAAATCGTACTGTAGTAGGGAAGCGTTCAATAGTTTTATAACAGTGGGAGAGAAACTGTTCCTGAGACTGATGGTATATGCTTTCAGAGAGATTGTTCAGGGTGGATGGATCTTTGATTATGTTGGCTGCTCTACTGAGGCAGTGAGAGCTGTGTGCTGAATTCATGGACTAGTTTCTGTGATACGTTGAGTTGTATTCACAGCTCACTGCAGTTCCCTACATTCACGGGCAGAGCAGTTGCCGTACCAAACCGCGATACATCCCGATAGAATTTTTTCTACATGATGTACTGAGAGAAACTGGTGAGGGTCAAAGGGGACTTGTTCAATTTCTTTAGCATCCTGAGGGAGGAGTGGTGCCGGTGGGCTTTGTAGCCATGGTGTCTGTGTGCTTGGACCAGAACCTTCAAGGTCTCAGAAGAGCCTAAAGGGCCTTGTGTTCCCTCGGATTGAGACATTGGCATCTCAGTGATACCAGACATCTTGGTGCTTGTTCACTTTTGATTAAGAGAGCTGGGCTTTGGGTAAATGATTGTTACCATATAGACAATGACGTTCAGCCCAAGGTACCACAGGTTATCTCATGATACATAATGGTCGTCATCAAAACAGAGACACAAGGGGCAGCAAATGCTGGAATGTGGAGTGCGAAAACAGGCAGAACCAGAGGTACTAACCAGGTCAGGCAGCATCCAGGGACAGAAATGGATGGCTGAAAATTTGGGTTGAGATCATTCTGCTGAATAGATTTGACCTGACCTGCTGAGTTCCTCCAGTAGCTCGAATTGGCACATGGTGAAAGCAGTCAATGTGTGATTGTCGTATACGATGAGAGTAGTTCAGCTCCCTGCCCTCTGCCCTGCAGCTTTTACCCTTCTCCACTTTACTCTCTGCTCCTTTCTAACTTTTCCTTTTCCCACCCTTAATCCTTCACTCGACCCGGCTGGTGGCGTAATGGCATCAGTGCCGGACTTCGGGACGAGAGGTTCTGTGTTTGAATCCAGCCGGCTCCCCTGCAGGCTTTCCATCCGTGCTGGGTTACGAGCTGGTGATCTGTTTGGAAACTCACCTGCAGAAGGCAATGGCAAACCACTGAAATAACTTGCTTCATACGTAGTTCCCTACTACGTCAGAGAGGCGTGCAGGAAATCATCTGCTAACTGGAGAAACTCTGGATGCAACGTACCTTTCCTTGCTCTCCTTCAATTGCCTCTTCCCCCCCACCCCTCCCAACATCTGTGGCCATTTCTGGCCTTCTCCTCCCCTTCCTCTGCCTTCTCATGCCACCTTCCACCTCCACTTCATCCTTGCCTTTCACTCAGTACCTTCCTTCGACCATAAAGGATAAGTCATAGGAGCAGAATCGGCCATTCGGTTTATCAAGCCTGCTTTACCATTCCACCATGGCTGGTTTATTATCACTCAGCCCAATTACTGAGCCTTTGATGCATAGATTATTCAAGAACCTGTCAAACTATGCTTTAAATATCCCCAATGGCTTGCCCTGTACAGCTGTCTGTGGTAAACAAAATCCACAGATTCACCACCCTCTGACAAAAGAAATTCATCCTCCTCTCTGTTATAATTGGACGTACCTGTATTCTGAGCCTGTCCCCTGGGGTTTAAGAGTCTCTGCTTCAGGAAACATCCTCTCCACATCTATCCTATGTAGACCTTTCAATATTCAATGATTTAATGACATCCCTTCATTCTTCTAAATTCCAGTGTGTACGGGCCCATATCCATCAATGCTCCTCAAATGTTTACCATTTGCCATAGACATAGGAGCAGAATTAGACCATCTGGCCATCTAGTCTGTTCCGCCAATCAATTATGGCTGATCCTTTTTCTCCACCTCAACCCGTGTTCCCAGCCTTCTGCCTGTAACCTTTGATGCTATGTCCAAACAAGAATCTATCAATCTCTGCCTTAAATACACCCAACGACCTGGTCTCCCCAGTTGCATGTGGCAACAAATTCCACAAGTCACCACCTTCAGGCTAAAGAAATTTCTCCACATCTCTGTTTTGAAAGGGCGCCCTTCTATCCTGAGGCTGTGCCCTCTTGTCCTGGACTCTCCCACCATCGGAAATATCCTTTCCACATCCACTCTGTCTAGGCCTTTCAAGATTCGAAAGTTTCAATGAGATCCCCCCTCGTCCTTCTGAATTGCAGTGAGTACAGAGCCATCAAATGTTCCTCGTATGATAACCCTTTTATTCCTGGAATCTTTCTTGTGAACCTTCTCTGGACGCTCTCCAATGCCTAAGATGAGAGGCCCAAAACTGTTCACAATACTCAAGGTGAGACCTCACCAATGCCTTATAAGACCTCAGCATCGCATCCTTGCTCTTGTGTTCCAGACATCTTGAAATGAATGCTAGCATGGCATTTGCCTTCCTCACCACTGACTCTACCTCCAAGTTAACCTTCAGGTTGTTCTGCACAAGGACTCCCAAGTCTCTTTACATCTCTGATATTTGGCTTTTCTCCCCATTTAGAAAATGTTCTGCATGTTTATTTCTAATACCAAATTGCATGACCATGCATTTTCCAACTTTGTATTTCATTTGCCACTTTACTGCCTGTTCTCCTAATCTGTCTAAATCCTTCTGCATCCTACCTGTTTCCTCAACACTACCTGTTCTCCACCAATCTTCATATCATCTGCAAACTTGGTAACAAAGTTATCTATTCCATCAGCTAAATGATTTATATACAGTATAAAAAGAAGTGGTCCCAACACCATCCCCTGTAGAACACGACTAGTCACTGATAGCCAACCAGAAAAGGATCCTTTTATTCTGACTCTCCACCTTCTAGCAATCAGGCAATGCTCTAACCATGTTAGTAACTTTCCTGTAATACCATGCGCTCTTAACTTGGTAGATAGCATCATGTGTGGCATCTTGTCAAAGGTCTTCTGAAAGTCCAAATATACAACATCCACTGCATCCCCTTTCATGTCCACAGAATCTCCCTCATTATTGAGTCCCCTATCACAACCACTCCCTTCTTCTCTCTCTTCCCTTTCTGCACCAGGGACCCATGCTCAGTGCCTGTAACCTGGTCACCGTGACATTCTCTTGGGAAGTCATCCCCCACGAAAGTATCCAAAGCAGTATACTTATTTTTGAGGGGATGGCCACAGGTGAGTTCTGCTCTAACTGCCTATTTCTATTTCTCCTGACAGTGACCCAGCTACTCGCCTCCTGCAACACCGGGATTTTCTCCCAGAATCATTCTGTTGAGCCTCTTCTGAACTCTTATATAGAACGTTACAGCAGGCCCTTTGACCCTTGATGTTCTGCTAACGTAGTAATCAACTCCAAGATCAATCAAAAGCTTACAATTTTCACTAAACCGTTACTGTTCCTCCACTCTCCTATCTATTGTGCAGTGGATATTTAACAGGTTGCTGCCTGGACTTGTTCAACCTATCCTCATATTGTCTTCTGAGGATAGGATGAGTGAGCTGAGGCTTTTCTCTTTAGGATGAAGAAGCATGAGAGGTAACTTGATAGAGGTTTACAAGATCATAACCGGCATTGATTGAGTGGATACCCAGAGGCTCTTTCCCAGGGTGGAAAGAGGTAAGAAAGTTTTTTCACAGAGCCTGTTAGATGTGCTGAACCGCCTCAGGGATCGAGGTAGAGACAGATGAATTAGGTACTTTCAAGAAACTCTCAAAGCATTTGGATGATAGAAAAATTGAGTGTTACCGTAGGAGGGAAGGGTAAGATTGATCTTAGGACAGCTGAAGTGGTTTGCACAATATTGTTGGCTGAAAGGCCCATACTGTGCTGTGGTGTTCAGTCTCGTTCATTGCAATTTCTTGACCTTCCCGTACATTAATAAATTTCTCCTTCTCTCCATTGCTCACCCCTGCCTTCCTAATTCCCAACTCCTTATGTCTATTTCTCCAGTTCCTCACTCTCGACTTGCCCGCCCCATCTGAATCCCCACTGGTCTTCCTCTTCACTACCCTGCAACCCACCCTCCCCTTCCCTGACCACATCTCTTTGACTGACACTTCCTCTCTGTTCTCCTCATCAAGGATGAAGATATTAAGCCATGCTGAGGGGTAACCATATGCAGAAGATCAAATCTGGCTCTTGGATGAAGTCCTGCATTTACAAACACCAGGACAGTGTGGTAGAATTCAGAAAAGATCCTTATAGAACCATAGAACCATAGAAACTACAGCACAGAAACAGGCCCTTTGGCCCTTCTTGGCTGTGCCGAACCATTTTCTGCCTAGTCCCACTGACCTGCACACGGACCATATCCCTCCATACACCTCCCATCCATGTATCTGTCCAATTTATTCTTAAATGTTAAAAAAGAACCCGCATTTACCACCTCCTCTGGCAGCTCATTCCATACTCCCACCACTCTCTGTGTGAAGAAGCCCCCGCCTAATGTTCCATTTAAACTTTCCCCCCCTCACCCTTAACCCATGTCCTCAGGTTTTTTTCTCCCTTTGCCTCAGTGGAAAAAGCCTGCTTGCATTCACTCTATCTATACCCATCATAATTTTATATACCTCTATCAAATCTCCCCTCATTCTTCTACACTCCAGGGAATAAAGTCCTAACCTATTCAACCTTTCTCTGTTACTGAGTTTCTCAAGTCCCGGCAACATCCTTGTAAACCTTCTCTGCACTCTTTCAACCTTATTTATATTCTTCCTGTAATTTGGTGACCAAAACTGAACACAATACTCCAGATTCGGCCTCACCAATGCCTTATACAACCTCATCATAACATTCCAGCTCTTATTCTCAATACTTGGATTAATAAAGGCCAATGTACCAAAAGCTCTCTTTACGACCCTATCTACCTGTGAGGCCACTTTTAGGGAATTTTGTATCTGTATTCCCAGATCCCTCTGTTCCACTGCACTCCTCAGTGCCTTACCATTAACCCTGTATGTTCTACGTTGGTTTGTCCTTCCAACGTGCAATACCTCACACTTGTCAGTATTAAGCTCCCTCTGCCATTTTTCAGCCCATTTTTCCAGCTGGTCCAAGTCCCTCTGCAGGCTCTGAAAACCTTCCTCACTGTCTACTACACCTCCAATCTTTGTATCATCAGCAAACTTGCTGATCCAATTTACCACATTATCATCCAGATCATTGATATAGATGACAAATAACAATGGACCCATCACTGATCCCTGTGGCACACCACTAGTCACAGGCCTCCACTCAGAGAAGCAATTCTCTACCACCACTCTCTGGCTTCTTCCATCGAGCCAATGTCTAATCCAATTTACCACCTCTCCATGTCTACCTCGCGACTGAATTTTCCTAACTCACCTCCCATGCGGGACCTTGTCAAAGGCCTTACTGAAGTCCATGTAATCAATATCCACTGCCTTCCCTTCATCCACTTTCCTGGTAACCTCCTCGAAAAACTCCAACAGATTGGTCAAACATGACCTACCACGCACAAAGCCATGTTGACTCTCCCTAATAAGCCCCTGTCTATCCAAATGCTTGTAGATTCTGTCTCTTAGTACTCCCTCCAATAACTTACCCACTATCGACGTTAAACTCACCGGCCTATAATTTTCCGGATTACTTTTCGATCCTTTTTTAAACAACGGAACAACATGAGCCACTCTCCAATCCTCCAGCACTTCACCCGTAGACAGCGACATTTTAAATATTTCTGCCAGGGCCCCCGCAATTTCAACACCAGTCTCCTTCAAGGTCCGAGGGAACACTCTGTCAGGTCCCGGGGATTTATCCACTTTAATTTTCCTCAAGACAGCAAGCACCTCCTCCTTTTCAATCTGTACAGTTTCCATGGTCTCACTACTTGATTCCCTCAATTCCATAGATTTCATGCCAGCTTCCTTAGTAAATACAGACGCAAAAAACCTATTTAAGATCTCCCCCATTTCCTTTGGTTCCGCACAAAGCCGACCACTCTGATCTTCAAGAGGACCAATTTTATCCCTTACAATCCTTTTGCTCTTAATATACTTGTAAAAGCTCTTTGGATTATCCTTCACTTTGACTGCCAAGGCAACCTCATGTCTTCTTTTAGCCCTCCTGATTTCTTTCTTAAGTATTTTCTTGCACTTCTTATACTCCTCAAACACCTGATTTACCCCCTGTTTCCTATACATTTCATACAACTCCCTCTTCTTCTTTATCAGAGTTGCAATATCCCTTGAGAACCAAGGTTCCTTATTTCTATTCAATTTGCCTTTAATCCTGACAGGAACATACAAACTCTACACTCTCAAAATTTCCCCTTTGAAGGCTTCCCACCTTCAATCACATCTTTGCCAGAGAACAACCTGTCCCAATCCACACTTTTTAGATCCTTTCTCATTTCTTCAAATTTGGCCTTCTTCCAGTTCAGAACCTCAACCCTAGGACCAGATCTATCCTTGTCCATGATCAAATTGAAACTAATGGTGTTATGATCACTGGAACCAAAGTGCTCCCCTACACAAACTTCTGTCACTTGCCCTAATTCGTTTCCTAACAGGAGATCCAATATTGCATCCCCTCCAGTTGGTCCCTCTATATATTGATTTAGTCAACTTTCCTGAACACATTTTACAAACTCTAAACCATCTAGACCCCTAACAGTATGGGAGTCCCAATCAATGTATGGAAAATTAAAATCCTCTACCACCACAACTTTATGTTGGCTAGAAATCAGTCTGTGAGTATTGACAAGTGTTGGAGGGATGATAGGAGAGGGAGCATGTTTAAAGAAAGTTTACAAATTTATTTGTCTAGAGCCACAACCGTGATTAGTCCCTGATTCCTGATATGGCTCCATGCTGAAGCCAGTGGAGTTTCTACATCAAGGCACCAGTATACATTTTACTTATTTCATTTGGAGAGCAGCGTGGAACAGGCCCTTCTGGCCCATTGAGCCGTGCTGCCCAGCAACCCACCTATTTAACACTAGCTTAATCACAGCACAATTTACAAACACCAACTAACCTCCCAACTAGTACGTCTTTGGACTGTGGATGGAAACCGGAGCACCCGGAGGAAACCCACGCACTGATGGGAAGAATGTACAAACTCTTTACAGATGGGTTACAGGTCCAAGCACCCATGTCCCAAGCTGTAATTGTGTTGCACGAACCACTGCACCCCTTGATCTTTGATGCTGTCTGTGTGGAGTTTGCAGCTTCTCCTTGTCGATGTAGGGTTTACCCTGGGAGCTTCAGTTTCCTTCCACCTATTAATAATTGGTTTATTATTCTCACACATGATGAGATACAGCGAACAACTGTTTTGCAGAAATCACATCACTGAAATGGACCTTGTTTTTTGTAATTATGTTCTTTCTTCAATACATTGCATATAATTTTATTTTCTAAGGAGTGCTACTGATCTGATACTATGAGTCTGTGATACTGCTGCAAGTAAGTTTTTCTTTGCCCCTGTTCACACATGTACTTTACATATGACAAGAGATGTCGTACAAGGGAAAAACACCAAAGTGCATAATATACACTCAATGGCCATTTTACTAGGCACCCCTGTACACCTGCTCATTAATGCAAAGAACTGATCAACCAATCACGTGGCGGCAACTCAGTGGTGAAGAGGTTCACTTGTTGTTCAGACCAAACATCGGTGTGGGAAAGAAATGTGATGTAAGTGACTTTGAGCATTGGTGATTATTGGTGCCAGATGGGGTGGTTTGAGTATCTCAGAAACTGCTAATCTGGATGTTCATGCACAGCAGTCTCTAAGGTGTACAGAGAATGATAACATCCAATGAGCAGCAGTTCTGTGGGAGAAAATGCCTTGTTGAAAGTGACAGTAACTCAAATAAATGAATGTTGTAACAGTGGTATGCAGAAGAGACTACAAGTTGAATCTTGAAATGGATGGGCTGCGGTAGCAGAACACCACGAGTGTCTATTCAGTGGCCACTGTATTAGGGTACAGGAGCAACCTAATAAAGTAGCCATGGAGTGTATTTGTCACTTGTCCATTGAGACATACATTTTGCATCAGTTCACGTCGTGGTTTGTGAGATCTTAAGTAAATCTTTATTCTATGAGAAGACATTGCAAACGTCTTAGAACATCGGGCTGTGACTGTGCTTGTATTCTTGAGCTGTTATATCTTCTGCCCAACAGGAATGGGGAGAAGAGAGAATGACTCGTGTGGTAGGATTTCCTGGTTATGTTGGTGGCTTTAAAGGCCTTTAGGTTAATTGGCCACTGTCAATAGCCATTAGTGGGTAGGTTAGTGGTAGAATAAAGGGGATGTTGAGGTGAAGCTGTGGAGAGTAACGCACGCAAAATACTGGAGGAATTTAGCAGTTCAGGCAGCATCTGTGGACAAGAATAAACAGTCAACATTTCAGCCAAGACACTTCATTAGGATGGCATAGTAAGGGAGCAAGAGCCAGAAGAAGAAGGCGAGAGGAGGGGGTGGAGTGGTTAGTGGGTAGATGTGTGAAAGGGGATGAACTATGAAGCTTGGAAGTGATAGATGGACGAAATCTCTTTAATGTCACTAATGTATCTGCCTTTACCACTAGTGCTGGCAGTGTGTTCCACGCACTCACTGTTCTGTGTAGTGAAAAAAATAACCTCTGACATGCACCCTGTACTTCCTCCAGACACCTTCAAATTATGCCCTCTCGCATTAGCCATTTTTGCTCTGGGAAAAAGTCTCTGGCTATCCACTCGATCAATGCCTTTCATCATCTTGTACACTTTTATTGTCTTCTCTCATCCTCCTTCAATCCAAACAGATCACTGTACTTGCTTAACCTATCCTCATAAAATATGTGCACTAGTCCAGACAGCATCATTGTAAATTTCCTCTGCATACTCTCTATTGCTTCCACATCCCTCCTATAATGAGGCGATGGTGTGAGCTGCTTCACCATGAGGTGGGAGAGGGCATTAGCTGAAAATAGGTAAACACAGGAGGACTATGGATGTGAGCTGGTTGTGTTCCAAACTTGCAAGCAGATCCTGTATTATAACACAGGAGCTTTGATAAACATGGCATTTACATCTTCTCTTGAGACTTTGATCTGGTTGTCCCAGAGCATCAACATGCACAAGAATTGTCATTTGTCAAAATGAGTGAGACATTTCTGAATGCCTCACTGTGCACCAGTCCCTCCATTTATTAATCTGCTGAGTGTCCCATCTCTTGTTCTGAGGATTCTGTATGTCCTTCTGCAACTAGATCTTTAACTTCCTAACCAGCAGACCTCAATCTGTGCGGTTCAGTAACAACATCTTCACCTCGCTGACAATCAACACTGGGGCATCTCAGGGATGCGTGCTTAGCCCACTTCTTTACTCTCTGTATAACTCTGACTGGGTGGCCAGGCAGCGCTCAAATGTCATCTATAAATTTGCTGATGAAACAACCATTGTTGGCAGAATCTCTGATGGTGATGAAAAAGTGGATAGGAGCGAGGTATACCAGCTGGTTGAGTGGTGTCACAGCAGCAACCTTGCAATCAAAGTCAGTAAGTCCAAAGAGCTGATTGTGGTGCTCAGAGAGGATAAAATGAGGGAAAACTCAGCAATCCTTTAAGAGGGATTAGAAGTTTCTCGGTGATAATATCTCTGAGGACCTAACCTGGTCCCAACATACTAATGCAGCTATAAAGAAGGCAAGACAGCGGCGATGTTTCAGTAGGAATTTGAGGAGATTTGGAACATTACCTGAAACATTTGAAAATTTCTGTTTGGTCTCATCACTAATTGGCATGGGGTGTGTCTACTGCACAGGATTGAAGTAAGCTGCGGAGAGTTTTAAAATTAGCCAGCTCCATCATGGGTACTAGCCTTGGTAGTATTCAAGATACCTTCAAGAAGCGGCGCCTTGGAAAGACGGTGTCCATCATTAAGGACCTCCACCACCCAGAAGATGCCCCTTTCTCATGTTAACCATTGGAAAGAAGGTACAGAAACCTGAAGGCACACACTCAGCCATTCAGGAACAGCTTATTTATGATTATGAGGACACGCAGTCCCCTTTTAATGTCATTTATTAATGCATGCAATAAGAAATGATAAAATGTTTTTCCAGAATGATATCGCAAAAACACATGACATGATTTGGGGCCTTCGTCTCCGGAGATTCTCGATCGCACATTAGCAGTGGCAGCGAAGCAGGCATTTCAGAAGTTACTCCAGATGTTCCTCTGCGCTTCTCACGGCTGTCTCCATCAAATCCGGATTGTGCACGGCCCCTAGTTACACATAATCGATATTCATTCGGAACGACCGCACGTGCTGCGTCGTGCCGCCATCTTCTCCTCCTTCTCTGCCATCCAATTTCTGAATGGACATTGAAACTATGAACACTACCTCACTACTTTTTTAATTTCTGTTTTTGCACTGCTTAACTATTTAACTATTTTGTATACATATTTAAACTTGACGTAATAAGCGGTTTGCTTTCCATATTATCAATATTGTACTGCTGCCACAAAGTTAACAAATTTCACAACATATTCCAGTGATATCAATTCTGATTCTTATTCTGGGTATTGTGAGAAGTTTTGATGCCCTTAGGTAATAAAGGATTTGCTAGCATTGGAGGCTTTGGACAGGGTCCAGAGGAGCATGGGAGTAAACCCAAGAATGAAAGGGTTAACATATCAGAAGTGATTGATGGCTCTGGGCCTCGACTCACGAAAGTTCAGAAAAATTAAGTGGATCTAACTGAAACCTATCAAATGTTGAAAGGCAAGATGGAGTGGTTTGGGCAGGATGGTACCTATAGTCGGGGAGTCTACGAGCAAATGATACAGCCGCAGAATAGAAAGACATCCCTTCTATTCTGAGGAGATGGAAAAAGTTTTCTTTAGCCAGTAGGTGGTTAATCTGTGAACTTCATTGTTGTGTGACGGACATGGACTGTCCCTTTAAAAGGGAGAGAGAGAGAGAGAGAGAGAGAGAGAGAGAGAGACAGAGAGAAAGAGAGACAGAGAGAGAAAGAAACTAACCACAGTACTGCTGCCTGCTTCTGGGTTGCTATGGTGACAGAGAGATGGAGTTATGTGATGGACAGTTTGATGTTCACAGTTCCTTTGCAGCATTTATTTAAGCAAGGTCAGATGACTGTCACGGACAGAGAGTGGAACACCGGTTAAGGTGACCGGTCAACGAAAGGAAGCCAGTGACAGAAGAGTCACTGGGTGGAACTTTCGAGTGTCCACAAGGGTGGGTTGAGGTTCGATCAGTGGCTATCACTGTGCGTAGGAGGGCTGACCCGGTGGAGGCTACCGGTGTATCTACCCTTGCCTGGGTGGTAGTGCCCTCGAAGACGGTCCCCTTTGTGATAAGCTACGTTTCGCTAACTCGAGAGTGGATTCGGAGTCTGACGACGGAAGACCAACAGCACCTGTTTATTCGTTCTTCTCCTATTGTGAATTTCACCTCGGCTTACAAACACCTCTCTCCCCCCCACCAACTCCGTGCATTGAACTGAACTTCCTTACATTACCATCGTAAGACTTTAAATCTTGCCACCCGAGCTTGAACGAGTTTGGGAAATATATTTACACACACACATATATACACATACACATAACACTGCTGAATTTGGATTTACCTAGTTGAACTTACTATATTAAGTAGTTACTAACAGTAGTTAACATCAAAATCAGACTCCAGGTGTGTTCTGTGGCTGTTGGTTCATTTAAACCGTTACACGTACGTAACAGTTGCAGACAGTCGTGGAGACTAAGACAATGGGTATCTTTAAAGTGGAGGTTGACAAGAGCTTGACTATTCAGGGCGTCGAAGGTCATGGGGAGAATGCAGGAGAGCTGTGGTTGAAAGAGTGAAATAAATCAGCCATGAACGAATGGTGGAGCAGACACAATGGGCCAATTGGTCTAATTCTGCTCCTCTGTCTTATGGTCTTTCAGGAGAAAGCGAGAGCACTTGAAGTGTTGCATTATGTCAAAGATGATGTCAATTTTATTGTCATCTGCACAAGTCATGTACGCAGAGATGTAATGAAAAACTTAATTGCAGCAGGGTCTCAGGCATAGCACATCAGATAAGCAACGTTCACTGGAAAAACATAAATTGAACATAATTTATACAGAATTCCTATAAGAAAGAAGAACTTGAACAAAATAAAGGAAATTTTAGGGCAACGTTACCAAAGTGGTCTGAGTATTATTATACCAACGGTTGTATCGATTTGTTCAAGAAACAAATGGTTGAAGGGAGGTAGCTGTTTGTGAACCTGGTGGTGTGGGACTTCAGGCTTTTGGACCTCCTGCCCAGTGGTCTTGGTGACTTGATGGTGGGATCTTTCATGATGGAATTTGCATTCTTGACGCAGCACCTCCTGTAGATACTCCTGCAGGTGGGGGAGGGATGTGTTTGCGTTGTCTCGGGCAGGGTCCACTACTCTCTGCAGCTTCTTGGGTTCCTTCTCATTGGAATTGTCATAAAAGACTATGATGGTACGAGTCAGGATAATTTCATTAGTACATCTGTAGAATATTATTTGATGACAATACAAACCTCCTTTAACTCCCAGGAAATTACCGACACTGCTGTGCTTTCCTGATGATTACATCCATGTGCAGGACTCAGGACAGGTCACGATGAAGGAGTTTACAGCTCAGATTTGCTGGAAGAGATCAGATACTGTCTGTGGTGGCATTTTCAAGGCTTTCAGGAAAACAAATGATTTACTTTCTAAATGGTGAAGCTGTTGATGAAAGGTTGACTATTTTCTTTGTGCATTCACTGGCACATCAGAAAGTTGGAGCATAAGCAGTCCATTCAGCCCATTGATCCCTGCTACTATTTGTGCTCCATATGAGCATCCTTGCATCTTACCTGCATGCCCTCCAATTCATTTCTCCAGCCTCCCAATTCTTCCACGTACAGATTGCTGAGCAGACTCAATGGGCAAATGGCCTGATTTTCCTCCAATGTCTTATGGTATTATGGAGCGCATTCTAAATGGTTGCATTACTGCCTTGCTAAGGATGTGCCACTGCAGAGGGTTGGAAAGAATTGCAGAGACTTTTAAATTTAGCCAGCTCTGTCGTGGCCACCCACCCCTGCACGATGCCTTAAAAAGGCGACATCCATCATTTAAGATCCCCACCACCCAGGACATGTCTTTTTTGCATAATTACAATCTGCAAGGAGGTACAGGAGTCTGAGGCCTCACACTCAAGTTTTTAGGTAAATTCAACATTTCTGCTCTGTTTTGCACCTTTTATTCATTTATTTTTGTAATCTGTTGTGTGATTGACACCTTGGTTCCAGTGGAACATTGTTTAATTTCGCTCTACACGTGCATGGTTGGATGACAATAAACTGATACAGGTTTCCCCCGCCATCCGAAGGTAGAACGTTCCTATGAAACGGTTCGTATGCCGAAATATCGTAAAGCGAAGAAGCAATTACCATTTATTTATATGGGAAAATCTTCTGAGCATTCGCAGACCCAAAAATAACCTACCAAATCATGCCAAATAACACATAAAACCTAAAATAATAGTAGTACATAGTAAAAGCAGAAATGACATGATAATTACACAGCCTATAGAAAGTAGAAATACTTTTCCACAATCATTACTACACTGCTCTCCGTAGCGAAAATCTCACGCAAGCGCCGTCGGCAGAAAATCTCACGCAAGCGCTGTTGGCAAAAACAGCGTAAGCATCTCCAGTAACCTTTAAACTATGAAGCTGCCAAATCATGCCAAATAACACGTAAAAATACACAGCCTATATAAAGTAGAAATAATGTATGTACAGTGTAGTATCACTTACCGGAATTGGTTCAGCGCCGAGCACACTGATGGTGTGCTAGACTGAGTCATCGCAGGTTTGCTGGTGCAATGGCCCCCACCCTTCAGGCCACCGGCCGATACATTGCTGCGAGGCATGCAGGAATGCAGCTGTAGCCGGGAGGCACACAGCACATCTTTAAGAAAAAAGCCGAAATAGACATGCTAATTAATTCGGTGCTGCCTGGCACGTAATTGTCGGCCCAGATCAGTGCTGAGTGCTGATTGCATCACCTTTGATCTGGGCCGACAATTACGTGTGGGGCGGCACCTAATTAATTAGCATGTTTATTTCGGCTTTTTTCTTAAAGATGTGCTGTGTGCCTGCCGGCTGCTGCTGCATTCTCTGCGAATCGGTACTGTATCTGTCTGCGGCTGGGTGTCGGAGTGGTGGGACACTGGGGTGTCATGTCGTCATCTGTTTCCATTAGAGCAGGCAGCTCATATTCTCCTATGACTGCCCGCCTCGATGTCGAAGGTCGAGGTTCGTCGTCTGCTGTGAGAGATGTGGAAGGCTTGCTTGACTGCTGACCCTCGCGCATTTTTCTATCAAACAGTTCTTTGTAAGGACTCAAATCATCTTGCAAATATCCCCTAAACCTACGTACCCTTTCAAAATTAAAGTCGTACTTTATCATTGCAGCGAAAATCTCACGTCGTTGCTTCACTTAAGCGACTGAAGTCGGTTTCGATTGTTATCCTTTCCTCTTCCAATTGCATCAGATCTTCATCTATCAGATCTTGGTCATGGGATGCCAAAACCTCTTCAACATCATCTTCGTCAGCCAAACTCACTGAGTCCTTACTTCGTTCACCACGATCGAAACGCTTAATTATGTCTAGTTTTACTCTAAGTGTAACACCCTTACGAGCTCTTTTAGGCTTTTCCGACACCATAGAATTCATCTTGCAAACGGCTGCTCACAGGCACGTGTTAAAGCAATGCCGCTCCGAATCCGGGGGGAGAGCGGCTGCTCGGGGTGGGCGCTGATTTTTACGCGTACTGAATTTTTTATCGCGTGCTGCTTTTTTTCGTAACAGTGAAAACACCTTCTGAAAACGAAAACAGGGTACTAATGTAGGTCTTTCGTAACAGTGAGGTTTCATAAAGCGAACGTTTGAAAAGTGGGGGACACCTGTACTTAAGCTGGATCATTTCAAAACATAATTATATTGAGATAGTACAGACGAAAAAGCAACAACAAAATGTAGAATATGGCAAGTGCAGTGAGGGTAGAAAATAAGGTGTAAGGTCATGACAAATTAGATTGTGGGGTCAAGACTTCATCTCCATCATACAAGCTCCATTCAACAGTCCTATGATATAGAACATGGGATATTACAGTACTGTACAGTCCCTTTGTTGTGCTGTGCTTTTAACCTGGTCTTAACATCAATCTAACCCTTTCCTCCCACATAGCCCTCCATTTTTCTATCATCCATTTACCTGTCTAAGAGTTTCTTCAATGCCTTTTCCACTACACCTGGCAGGGTGTTCCACTCACCCACCCACCACTGTCTGTATGAAGAACTTTCCTCTGACATTCCCCCCTCTATTCTTCCCCATTCACCTAAAAAGTATTGGACTTCGTATTTGTTATTTCCACCCTGGGAAAACTTGGGAAAATATCTCTGGCTATAAATACTATGCCTCTTATTATCTTGTAGAGATCTATAAAATCACCTCTCATCCACCTTCACTCCAAAGAGAAAAGTCCTGGTTTGTAGAACCATCTTCCTAAGATGTGCCCTCCAGTCCAGGCAGCATCCTGGTTAATCTCTCTGCACCCTGTCTGAAACTTCCACATTCTTCCTTTAATGAGGTCACCAGAAATATGACAGTGGGATAGGAACTGTCGACCTGGTGGTATGTATTTTCGAGTTTTTTTTTATCTTGATGGGAACGGGCAGAATTGTGCATGTTTGGGGTACATGTGAGACAAAAATCTGGATCCGCTGGTTAGGCAGCTCTATATGCAGAGAATAAAGAGCTGACATTTCAGGCTGAGATGCTACATCAGGACTCCTGATAAAAGGTCTCAGCCCAAAACTCTGACTCTTTATTGCTCACCATAGATGCTGCCTGACCTGCTGAGTCCCTCCGGCATTTTAGGGCGTCATGGCAGTGTGGCGGTTGGCATGACACTATTGCAGCTCACAGCATCAGAGTTCAGAGTTCAATTCCGGTACCGTCTATAAGGGGTTCGTAGTTTCTCCCTCTGCCACGAGGGTTTCCTCTGGGTGCTCCAGTTTCCTCCCACAATTGAAAGATACACCGAAGAGTTGGTTAATTGGTCATTGTAGATATCCTGTGATTATGCTGGTGTGAAATAGGTGGATTGCATTGCAGAGTGACTCTTTGGGGTGGAAGGGCTTGATCCACACTATATTTCTTAATAAAACAATAAATGAAGAACATATTGTGTGTGTTACTCGAGCATTTGCAAAATCTCTTGTGTTTATACCTCTGAATATGAATCTTTTGTTCTTCTCTTGCTGCTGATTTACTCCCCCCACCGCCCCCCCAACTGCCACCCCTAGATGACTGTAGTATCGATCACTAACGTCCAGTAGTTGAGGCCAGGTCACCAGTCGGAGGGCAAGCAGCAGAATGCCATGGAGATGCCCACTGACCACTGCTTAACCAACAGTTTTAAAGGCAGGAACCTGGACCTGGTAGCCACCGACACGAAGGAGACCTGGCACTTGAACTATGGCCTCACCAACTGAAGAACTGAGACTCCAGCTTGAAGAAGAGGGAGTGACTGGATTAGTATCATTCGCGATGTGTGCCAGGGTTGTACCAAGGAGAGAGAGTGCTATTTCACTCACTGTCTTCTCCAAAAGCTGCCCTTGTCCGCCCTCACACTGTGTAGAAGGTCAAAGGCAGCAGGCACATGGGAATCACCTTCACCCCCTCCACAAGTCACGTTTCCTGGCATAAGACCATAAGGCAGTGGTTGTCAATAATTATATACAATCAACTTCTATGTTTTAAAAGGTTATATGTACTCTATTTATAATACTGTGCATAATATTTATACATTGGGCATTAGTGAGATCCTTGTGACTGAGGACAGACTAGCGAGGTTTTAAATACCTGTTGCAATTTAGTTAAAAATAATTGAAGATCACCTCTTTTTGTAAAATCAAGATGGTTACAGTGTTTTGATGGCAGGTGAACGGATTGACTAAAAACACATTCATCCAGATAAGTGATGGGAAATTCAATTAAAATCAATTTTGCTTTCTCCCGGAGCTGCGGAAAATTACTGTGAATATTACTAGAATCCAGAAATTTTGCCTGCTGCATTTGAATTTTGCTTTGTTATCTCACTGTGCAACTTAATAAGATGTTCCTGCAATTTGCTGCCCTGCTAATGAGACGTGTCTGAATGTAACTATTTCCAGTGCTAAAAACCGAAATAAAACTCTCTCCACCAGCATGTTAGAGAGGGCGCAGCTTCAATGTGTTACCGTGATAAAAAATACAACAAATAACGTAAGTAATATCGTAAATAACGTAATATCACGAGAATCCAGAAATTTTGCCCGCTGCATTTAAATTTTGCTACGTTATCTCACTGTGCAACTTAATAAGCTGTTCCCGCAATTTGGTGTCAATGTCGTTCACATTCTCCTGAAATGAATCCACCACCCAATTTGGTATATGCATCTCCAGCAGGTCTGTGAACCGAAATTGCATAGCAGTTTGCAGTGATCTCAAATGAACAATATACAATCAGATCATCATCTTGCAATTCTATCCTGAGTGGCCAGTGAAGGAAATTGTATGAACTCAATGTCCAGTATTGCTACTGAAAAATGTGAGTTTCACAAGGAACAGCCACCTCTTTGCATGATATAAAATTGCCATTTTTTACTTTTAAATGTTGGTTTAATAAACTCAGTTTTTCATATTGATCCGATAGGTAAAACATGTCAGACTTGGCAGCAACAATTTGTTCTCCAAGATGTTTATCATTTAGAAATGCTACAATACTTCGTTTAACAATGCAGCGAAGAGAATTACCTTTTCATAGCCATCGGACCTCTGTATGCATTGGAAGCCATTCATAATCTTCTTCATTTCCCTCACGAAGTTGTCAAGAAAGACGATCTTGAAATGCAATTGATTTGAAGTGAGTTTTATGGAAACAAGGAGGTCATGCAAATATTCTCCCAATATTGTAAACATTGAGTGTGGGTCTTCAGTTTCATGGACCTCCTTTTTGATGGTAGCAAGAGAAGAGGCATATTCAAAGTGATGGGAGTGCCTCCTTTTAGTGTCATCGCCTTTTGATGAAGTCCTTGATGCCAAGGCAGCTAGTGGCAATTATGAAGTTCTGTCGCTTCTCCTGATCCTGTGCAATTGCACCTCCATATATCAAGTTTATGCAACCAGTCAAAATACGTGGTATATGGCACATTGATTGTAGTCACATGTAAGATTGTAATGAAATGGATTGTGAAGACATGAATCCATTTTATTGTACTGGGGGAAGCTGGTTACCATGATGTGCTGAGCTGTTTCCACGACACTTCATTTTCTTGTAGTCACGTGCTGGATTGCAGTGAGGCAGATTGTGAAGTCATGAATTAATCTGACTGTACTACAGAACTATTCAAAGGTCTGATAACTGCAAGGTAGAAGCTGTACCTGACAAGTCCATTCCCTGCTCAGCTGAAGATGGCTGTGACTTCCTACCTTTTCTCTGAATTATCGTTTGCAGCTGTGACCATATTCCCTTGGGACAGGCAGGCAGTCCTGAATCTGAACGATGGAAGTCTGTATACTCACTGTGCTGATGGTCCTCGGATTAACGCCGGGTGTGTCTACCATTGTTTTTGGCTGGTTGGCTCGCCGGAGGTTCAGTGGGACGGGCCAGCAAGCTGGACCAGAAATTGAGTGGCTGAGTGGGAGAATGGAGTCTGTAGCCAAGAGGCCAGGAAGTGAGCGAAGGATCTCTGTGGGGGCAGAGGTCAGCTGGGGAGTGGAAGTGACGGAGGAGGGGAAGGTCAGGGTGCAAAAGGGGACCGCCAAGATGATTCTGAATGGCAAGACGATTCAAGCAGGCAGAGAAGTGGACTGGGGCGACACAAAGTCAACAGAGGGGCTTCTGGAGTTAGAACACGGTTGTCTGAAGTTAGGACAGTCAATCAAGAAATTGAAAAGATGAGTCCTTATATTTCATCAAAAACAGATGTCTGGAATCCCAATTCTTATGGACTAGATGAAGGTAAAAAGGATTATATAAATAGATCTGTTTATGTTTGCTTGAGAGAGTTTGAGAAATTATACGTATCGGCACAAATGTATATCTGTGGTCTTCTTCTTCTGTAACCCATCCCCTTCAAACTGACACATTCAGACATGCTTTTCTGCACACCACTCTTGTAACGCATCATTACCTGAGTTACTGCCATGATCCTGTCAGCTTGAACTAATCTGGCCATTCTCCTCTGACCTCTCGTTCACATGGTGTTTTTACCCACAGAACTGCTGCTCACTGGATGTCTTTATTGTTTATCCCATTGTTTTCTGTAAACTCTAGATACTGGTGAGTGAAAATCCCCAAACAATATCAGTTTCTGAAATATTCAAATCACCCCATCAGGCATCAACAATTGTTCCACGGTCAGAGTAACTGAGATCACATTTCTTTCTCCATTTTGACGTTCGGTCTGAATAACAGCTGAAATCTTTACCACGTCTGCATGCTTTCATGAATTGAGTTGCTGTCACCTGATTGGCTGATAAGATTATTGCATTAACAAGCGTTGCATAGCTGTACCTTATAAAGTGGCCATTGAGAGTACTTTAAGTATCATTTGCAATTCTGTAAAGTTTAGGCAGTATTAGTAAGTACAAAAGACTGTGACTCAAAAATGAATGCTGATTCTGTTCCTTGCTAAAAACGAAATAAGCGAACGTGAGTGGGCCAGTGAAGGAGTGGAGCTTTGAGGCATTGACTCGAGAGATTCTGGCAGTTTTGGCAGTTGGTCTGTGCAATCAAGTCAATCAAGATTTGAATAGGTCAGCAGAAAGCCGTTGATTAGACAATCAAGATTGGAATAGCTCAAACTCAGCAGAAAGCAGCTGATTGGGCAGTCGAGGTCAGGTGACCAAACATTTTGAAAAGCTCAAACAGATAAATAGAGGGATAGCTCAAGTGAAGCGGCCAGAGCGTGAGTGGGCCAGTGAAGGAGTGGAGCTTTGAGGCTTTAACTCGAGAGGCTTCGACGAGAAGAGGCGGAGGACAAGCTAGCTCGCAGTTAGTTTTTACAATGTCTCCTGAGACGGTGATGTGCCTCTCATGTGAGATGTGACTGTCTTGGGGGAACTCCCCTCTCCCGCAGAGTCATATCTTGCAGAAGTGCATACGGCTGGGCGATCTGGAAGACCGTGTAAGGAACCTGGAGCAGCAGCTGGATGACCTTTGACTCATAAGGGAGAATGAGGCAGTCATAGATGAGAGCTACAGGGAGGTAGTCACACCTAGGCTGTCAGAAGCAGGTCGTTGGGTGACAGTCAGAGGGGGGAAAGTGAAGGTGAGCAGACAGGTAGTGCAGAGCACCCCTGTAGCCATTCCCCTGAATAATAAGTTTACCATCCTGGATACTGTTGGCAGGGACGACCGACCAAGTGTGAGCCACGGTGGCAGGGCCTCCAGCACTGAGTCTGACCCTCTTGTGCAGAAGGGTGGGACGGAGAAGAGGAGAGCTGTCGTCATTGGAGACTCTGTAGTCAGGGGAGCAGACAAGAGATTTTGTGGACGTGAGAAGGACACCCGCATGGTTTGTTGCCTCCCGGGTGCCAGGGTCCAGGATGTCTCTGACCGGGTGCACGACATCCTGGTATGAGAGGGAAAGCAACCAGAAGTCGTGATACATGTTGGGACCAACGACATAGGCAGGAAGAGGGATGAGGTCCTGAAGTGTGAGTTTCGAGAATTAGGCAGAAGGCTGAAGAACAGGACCTCAAGGGTGACGTTCTCAGGATTGCTGCCAGTGCTATGTGACAGAGATGGTAAGAATTGGAGGAGATGGCAGTTGAATGCGTGGCTGAGGAGTTGGTGCAGGGAGCAGGGTTTTAGATTTTTAGATCATTGGGATCTCCTCTGGGGAAGGTGGGACCTGTACAGATTGGATGGGTTGCACCTGAACTCGAGGGAGAGCAATATCCTTGCAGGTAGGTTTGCTAACATGGTTTGGGAGGGTTTAAACTAATTTGCGAGGGGGATGGGACCCAGAGCGATAGAGCAGTGAAAGAAGTGCATGGCGTAAGGTCAGATCTAACATACAGAGAGGCTTTGAGGAAAGAGAAGCAGAATAAACGGTGTAAGGCAGTAAGGTAGAAGGGCTGAAATGTGTGCACCTCAATGCAAGAAGCATCAGGAACAAAGGTGATGAACTGAGAGCTTGGATACATACATGGAATTATGATGCAGTGGCCATTACAGAGACTTGGCTGGCACCAGGGCAGGAATGGATTCTCAATATTCCTGGATTTCAGTGCTTTAAAAGGGATAGAGAGGGTGGAAAAAGGGGAGGAGGAGTGGCATTACTGGTCAGGGATATTATTACAGCTACAGAAAGGGTGGGTAATGTAGCAGGATCCTCTTTTGAGTCAATATGGGTGGAAGTCAGGAACAGGAAGGGAGCAGTTACTCTACTGGGGGTATTCTATAGGCCCCCTGGTAGCAGCAGAGATACAGAGGAGCAGATTGGGAGGCAGATTTTGGAAAGGTGCAAAAATAACAGGGTTGTTATCATGGGTGACTTCCCTAATATTGATTGTCACCTGATTAGTTCCAAGGGTTTAGATGGGGCAGAGTTTGTTGAGTGTGTCCAGCATGGATTCCTGTCACAGTATGTGGACAGGCCGAGCAGGGGGAATGCCGTACTAGATCGAATACTAGGTAATGAACCGGGTCAGGTCACAGATCTCTCAGTGGGTGAGCATCTGGGGGACAGTGACCACCGCTCCCTGGCCTTTATAATTATCATGGAAAAGGATAGAATCAAAGAGGACAGGAAAATTTTTAATTGGGGAAAGGTAAATTATGAGGCTATAAGGCTAGAACTTGCGGGTGTGAATTGGGATGATGTTTTTGCAGGGAAATGTACTATGGACATGTGGTCGATGTTTAGAGATCTCTTGCGGGATGTAAGGGATAAATTTGTCCTGGTGAGGAAGATAAAGAATGGTAGGGTGAAGGAACCATGGGTGACAAGTGAGGTGGAAAATCTAGTCAGGTGGAAGAAGGCAGCATACATGAGATTTAGGAAGCAAGGATCAGATGGGTCTATTGAGGAATATAGGCTAACAAGAAAGGAGCTTAAGAAGGGGGCATAAGAAGGCCTTGGCGAGTAGGGTAAAGGAAAACCCCAAAGCATTCTTCAATTATGTGAAGAAAAAAAGGATGACAGGAGTGAAGTTAGGACCGATTAGAGATAAAGGTGGGAAGATGTGCCTGGAGGCTGTGGAAGTGAGCGAGGTCCTCAATGAATACTTCTCTTCGGCATTCACCAATAAGAGGGAACTTGATGATGGTGAGGACAATATGAGTGAGGTTGATGTTCTGGAGCATGTTGATATTAAGGGAGAGGAGGTGTTGGAGTTGTTAAAATACATTAGGACAGATAAGTCCCCAGGGTCTGACGGAATATTCCCCAGGCTGCTCCACGAGGCGAGAGAAGAGATTGCTGAGCCTCTGGCTAGGATCTTTATGTCATTGTTGTCCATGGGAATGGTACCGGAGGATTGGAGGGAGGCGAATGTTGTTCCCTTGTTCAAAAAAGGTACTAGGGATAGTCCAGGTAATTATAGACCAGTGAGCCTTACGTCTGTGGTGGGAAAGCTGTTGGAAAAGATTCTTAGAGATAGGATCTATAGGCATTTAGAGAATCATGGTCTGATCAGAGACAGTCAGCATGGCTTTGTGAAGGGCAGATCGTGTCTAACAAGCCTGATAGAGTTCTTTGAGGAGGTGACCAGGCATATAGATGAGGGTAGTGCAGTGGATGTGATCTAAATGGATTTTAGTAAGGCATTGGACAAGGTTCCACACGGTAGGCTTATTCAGAAAGTTAGAAGGCATGGGATCCAGGGAAGTTTGGCCAGGTGGATTCAGAATTGGCTTGCCTGCAGAAGGCAGATGGTGGTGGTGGAGGGAGTACATTCAGATTGGAGGATTATGACTAGTGGTGTCCCACAAGGATCTGATCTGGGACCTCTACTTTTCGTGATTTTTATTAACGACCTGGATGTGGGGGTAGAAGGGTGGGTTGGCAAGTTTGCAGACGACACAAAGGTTGGCGGTGTTGTAGATAGTGTAGAGGATTGTCAAAGATTGCAGAGAGACATCGATAGGATGCAGAAGTGGGCTGAGAAGTGGCAGATGGAGTTCAACCCGGAGAAGTGTGAGGTGGTACACTTTGGAAGGACAAACTCCAAGGCAGAGTACAAAGTAAATGGCAGGATACTTGGTAGTGTGGAGGAGCAGAGGGATCTTGGGGTACATGTCCACAGATCCCTGAATGTTGCCTCACAGGTGGATAGAGTGGTTAAGAAAGCTTATGGGGTGTTAGCTTTCGTAAGTCGAGGCATAGAGTTTAAGAGTCGCGATGTAATGATGTAGCTCTATAAAACTCTGGTTAGGCCACACTTGGAGTACTGTGTCAAGTTCTGGTCACCTCACTATAGGAAGGATGTGGAAGCATTGGAAAGGGTACAGAGGAGATTTACCAGGATGCTGCCTGGTTTAGAAAGTATACATTATGATCAGAGATTAAGGGAGCTAGGACTTTACTCTTTGGAGAGAAGGAGGATGAGAGGAGACGTGATAGAGGTGTACAAGATAATAAGAGGAATAGATAGAATGGATAGCCAGCGCCTCTTCCCCAGGGCACCACTGCTCAATACAAGAGGACATGGCTTTAAGGTAAGGGGTGGGAAGTTCAAGGGGGATATTAGAGGAAGGTTTTTTACTCAGAGAGTGGTTGGTGCGTGGAATGCACTGCCTGAGTCAGTGGTGGAGGCAGATACACTAGTGAAGTTTAAGAGACTACTAGACAGTTATATGGAGGAATCTAAGGTGGGGGCTTATATGGGAGGCAGGGTTTGAGGGTCGGCACAACATTGTGGACCGAAGGGCCTGTACGGTGCTGTACTATTTCTAGTGCTGAATTCATCTTTTTGCCATCTCTTTCTTGGCCACCTCCTCTCTTTTTCCCTCTCTGTGAAGTAATTTAGACTGTCCTTCCTGATGAGAGGAGTCACTCTGTTTGGCAGGTAAGATTTGTGGCTGTGAAACAATCTCAGGCTCTGGGGCTCCTCCGTGGTGATTGTAGAAGATGACTCTTAACTGCAGGAAGTGGTTCTGACAGCTCCCTGTTAGTGCTGAATTCATCTTTCTGTTTGCCATCTCTTTCTTGGCCACCTCCTCTCTTTTTACCTCTCTGTGAAGTAATCTCGGCTGTCCTTTTGAAGATTAGCTTTATTTATCACATATGCATTGAAACAGTCCGTGAAATGCCTGATTTTGTGTCAACGGCCAACACAGTCTGAGGATGTGGTTAGCGGGGGGAGGGGGTGCGGGGGGCAGCCCACAGTTGTTGCCACAGTACTCGGACCATCGTAATTACCTACCATTCACTAACCTGATCCCAGACATTTTTGGAATGAGGGAGAAAACCATAGCACCCGAAAGCAACTATTCCAGTCGTACAAAATTCTTTCAGACATTGTGTGTGGGCCATGGCAGACAAAGCTGAAACTGTGCCTGACACCTGATGATGATTATGATAAAGATAAGGAGACATGATGTCCAGCTGAGGAATGTCGTGTCAGCCAATCAGGATTGTCTTGGTACGTGTTGTAACTTTCTGCCCAGTGGAAATTCGGGAGAGCTGGGCAGGATCAGATTTCTGAAGGACAGTCGTCTGGTTTGGGGTCGTTGGGTGGGAGCTGCTGAGTGGGGCACAAGGGAAGATGCCACAGAATGCTGTTCTAGGGAGAGACTCATTGTAAGAAGTGCTTTGTACAGATGAACAGCTCCAAGGAACGAGTGCCAATACTCCTGTGAGAACCAGTTCATTCAAGATGGTCTTTGAGGGAGGTTCAGACTGTTGCTGGTGTCGTTCACACAGAATGTGGGTTCAGTGCATGAGGAAAGCAATACCCTTGACAACTCCAGAAATGAGCTCCAATGTTTATGTGCACATTGGACTGGTTTGACAGTAAAGGGCCCTTCTATTTTTTTTCTGTAACTGTAAATTTGTTAAGTATATTTCTCTATAATTTTATGCCAGTGTAGGATCTGTTAATTTTCTGGTGAGCGTTAACATTACATGTAGCAGTATTTGCACAGCATTCATAACAATCGATGTTCCTTAATCAGAACATCCCAACTTACCTGTTTGGTTGAATTCCAAATCATACCGACCCTAGATGTATATTGTTTGTGAAAGGTGGCCTTCTCACCATTCAGTCATGTGGCTGTTAGCAGAGTTAGCTCTCGAGCCAAGTTTGCATATGAGCCCTGGTGGAAGTTTGCATACGAGCCCCAGTGAGAGGCTTACATGTTTATAATAAGATCAAACGTACACAGCGATAAATGAGCCAGGTTTTCATATGAGCCCCAGGGAGAGGGTTACATGTTTATTATAGTATCCAATGTACAAAGTGATAAACGAGCCAGGTTTTCATTCAAGCTGTGGTGAGAGGGTGACATGTTTCTGATAGGATCCAATGTACAAAGGGAGAAACTCAGAAGAGCCAATGGAACTATGTTCATACTGATCTCAGCCTGGCTGATCATGCCATAACAGGTCTCCAAGCTGATCAGCTCACCCTCTCCTCATGGTTATCTGCACCAATATAACCTGCTGATCTCCTCCAGGAACATCATCAAGGCCAACATTTCACAGTGAAAATGGTTAAAGACTGTGGTAAAATTGTTTTCAAGACCAGTCTGTGGAATATCCTTCTTTTGCCAAAAATTTAATGAAATGTTCATTTGACTTTTGTTTCAATCATTAACTTTGACATCCTATGGATCCCAGGCAGGAAGTGTTCTGGGCTCTAAAGGTGCAGTTCATTTTGAATGAACATCATTTCCAGATTGTAATCTGTTTTTTATATCATTTCCTGAGTGGGTTTGTTTTGATTTGATTTGAAGCATACGATGAAAGACAGAAGTTCAATTTCGAAGAAAGCATTGCAGTGCTTCTACTGGGTATGACTTGCTGGGGGCTACTTCAAGGGAGAGGAGACAATTTCTAACAAGGTTGCAGACGACATCGGATACACGGCAACTCTGGCAGGGTTTGAAAGACATGACTTCCTCCAAAGCAAAACATGAATGGCAGTGATACTTCACTACCAGATGAACTCAACGCCTTCTGTGCTCGCTTTGAAAGTGAGAAATATAACTTGAAGATCCCTGCTGCACCCGGTGACCCTGTGACTTCCGTCTCAGAGGCCGATGTTAGGCTGTCTTTAAAGAGGGCGAACCCTTGCAAGGCGCAAGGCCCCGATGGGTACCTGGTAAGGCTCTGAAAACATGTGCCAACCAACTGACAGGGGTATTCAAGGACATTTTCAACCTCTCACTGCTATGGGCAGAAGTTCCCACTTGCTTCAAAGAGTTAACAATTATACCAGTGCCTAAGAAGAATAATGTGAGCTGCCTTAATGACTATCGCTCAGTAGCACTCACATCTACAGTGATGAAATGCTTTGTAAGGTTGGTCATAACAAGACTGATCTCCTGCCTCAGCAAGGATCTGGACCCACTGCAATTTGCCTGTTGCCACAAGAGGTCAACGGCAGACACAATCTCAATGGCTTCTCACAAGGCCTTAGACCACCTGGACAATACAAACACCTATGTCAGGATGCTGTTCATCGACTATAGCTTAGCATTTAACACTATCATTCCCACAGTCCTGATTGATAAATTACAGAACCTGGGCCTCTGTACCTCCCTCTGCAGTTGGATCCTCAACTTCCTAACCAGAAGACCATAATCTGTGTGGATTGGTGATAATCTCTCCTCCTGATGATCAATGCTGGTGCATCTCAGGGGTGTGTGCTTAGCCCACTGTTCTACTCTCTCTATACCCATGACTGTGGCTAGGCATAGCTCAAATGCCACCTGTAAATTTGCAATAATCTAGCATTGTTGGTAGAATCTCAGATGGAGACGAGAGGGTGTACAGGAGTGAGATATACCAACTTGTGGAGTGGTGTCACAACAACAACCTTGCACTCAACATCAGTAAGACGAAAGAGCTGATTGTGGACTTCAGGAAAGGTAAGATGAAGGAACACATACCAATCCTCATAGAGGGATCAGAAGTGCAGAGAGTGAGCAGTTTCAATTTCCTGGGTGTCAAGATCTCTGAGGACCTAACCTGGTCCTAACACAGCGATGCAGATATAAAGAAGGCAAGGCAGTGACTATACTTCATTAGGAGTTTGATGAGATTTGGTATGTCAACAAAACACTATAGATGTACCGTGGAGAGCATTCTGACCGGCTGCACGACTGTCTGGTTTGGGAGTGTGGCTACTGCACAGGACCGATAGAAGCTGCAAAGGGTCGTAAATTTAGTTGGCTCCATCTTGGGTACTAGCTTACAAAGTATCCAGGACATCTTCAGGGAGCGGTGTCTCAGAAAGGCAACGTCCTTAAGGATCTCCAGCACCCAGGGCATGCCCTTTTCTCACTGTTACCATCAGGTAGCGGGTACAGAAGCCTGAAGGCAGACACTCAGTGATTCAGGAACAGCTTCTTCCCCTCTGCCATCCGATTCCTAAATGCACATTGAACCCTTAAACACCACCTCACTTTTTAAAGATATATTATTTGTATTTTTGCACAATTTTTAATCTATGCTATCTACATATATTGTAATTGATTTACATATTATATATATATATATAAAATTTTTTCCTATATATTGTCTTGCATTGAACTGCTGCTGCTAACAACAAATTTCATGACACATGCCAATGATGGTAAACCTGATTCTGATACCTCAGGAGTGTACGAAGAGTCAGCCTGACATCTAAAACTGACAAACTTCTATAGGTGTGTGCTGGAGAGTATAATGATTGTCTGCATCACTGCCTGGTATGGACACACTGAGGCCCTTGAATGGAAATTCTACACAAAGTTGTGGATATGGCCCCGTCCAACATGGATAAAGCTCTCTCTACCATTGGGCACACCTGCACAGAGTGTTGTCACAGGAAAGCAGCATCCATCATCAGGGACCTCCACCACCCAGGTCCTGCTGTCTTCTCCCTACTGCTATCAGGAAGGAGGGACAGAGATTCAGGACTCACACGACCAGGTTCAGGAACAGTTATCAACCCTCAACCATCAGAGTCTTGAACCAAAGGGGTTGACTTTACTCAGGACTCACTTTCAAGTACTCTATATCTCATGTTCACGATATTTATTGTTTATTTACTTAATATTACTATTTCTTTCTTTTTGCATATGCACAGTTTATTTTCTTTTGCACATTGGTTGAATGCCCAGTTGCTGTGCTCTTTCAGTGATTCTATTGTGGTTATTATTCGATGATGGATTTATCTCAGGGTTGTATGTGCTGACATTTAGGAGATATGTTTTGAAGGAAGAATTATTTTTATTGTTAAGATATCATTGTGCCACAAGTTTACACGGTGTACTAAGTTAGTTGACCCTGATTGTGAGAATAACTGACAGTACTGGTATATTCAGGGGTACAACTATTGTGTATCGAATTTAATATGAACTTGACTGAACTTGCTGCAGTTTCACATCAGAGATCTCATGAAACAGCCTGAATAAAGCTTCCATCTCGAGTGATTTCTGAGAAGTTAACTCACTGCATTGCTCTGTAGAAACACACAGCAAGGGCTGTAGAAGGTGTGTGGACTGGGATACGGGAGAAGGTGTGTGGCCAGGGATGAGGGAGGGGGTGTGTGGACAGGGATGTGGGAGAAGGTCTATGGACTGGGATGTGTGAAAAGGTTTGTGGACTGAGATACAGGAGAAGGTTTGTGGACTAGGATACGGGAGAAGGTGTGTGGACTGGGATACGGGAGAAAGTTTATGGACTAGGATATGGGAGAAGGTGTGTGGACTGGGATACAGGAAAAGGTGGGTGTCCTGAGATACAAGAGAAGATGTGTGGATGGGGATACAGGAGAAGGTGTGTCTCCTGGGATACGGAGAAAGTATGTGGGCTGGGATATGGGAGAAGGTGTGTGGACTGGGATATTGGAGAATGTGAGTGAACAGGGTTGAGAGAGGTGGGTGTGTGGACAGGGACGTGGGAGAATGTGTGTGGACAGGGATGTTGGAGAAGGTACAAGGACTGAGATAATCAGAGAAAGTATTCCCACGTGGTTAAGTGCAATGGATAGACTGGATGAGGAGATCACTGTCTCGAACCTCATCCACACAATCAGCAACAGATACTCAAATAAGGCTTTGATTTATGAATTATAAACATTTCATTCTATAAGTAAATGAAAGAGATTGAAGGAGGACAAATTACACAAAACCTGATTGATGTCAAGAACAAAGTTTGTCAGCTTCCCTGCGGGAGAAAAATCCCATTCCTGGCACCAATTACACAGTTTATAAAACAACTTGTGCCACACTGAGGGCAAGCAGTAAGTGTTTCTACTGTTTGAAGAGGAGACCGTGGTTCATCGAGTATGGCCCAGTTTGTCGAAAGGAGAGAGTTACAGAGGATGGTCCAGCTTGTGGAAGGGAGAGGTTCACAGAGAATGGTGCAGCCTGTGGAAAGGAGAGGGTTACAGAGTATGGCCCAGCTTGTGGAAAGGAAAGGGTTACAGAGTATGGCCCAGTTTGTGGAAAGGAGATGGTCACAGAATATGGCCCAGCTTGTGGAAAGGAGAGGATTACAGAGTATAGCCCAGCTTGTGGAAAGGAAAGGGTTACAGAGTATGGCCCAGTTTGTGGAAAGGAGAGGGTTACAGAGTATGGCCCAGCTTGTGGAAAGGAGAGGGCTACAGAGTATGGCCCAGCTTGTGGAAGGGAGAGCGTTACAGAGTATGGCCCAGCTTGTGGAAAGGAGAGGGTTACAGAGTATGGCCCAGTTTGTGGAAAGGCGATGGTCACAGAGTATGGCCCAGCTTGTGGAAAGGAGAGGATTACAGAGTATGGCCCAGCTTGTGGAAAGGAGAGGGTTACAGAGTATGGCCCAGCTTGTGGAAAGGAGAGGATTACAGAGTATGGCCCAGCTTGTGGAAAGGAGAGGGTTACAGAGTATGGCCCAGCTTGTGGAAAGGAGAGCGTTACAGAGTATGGCCCAGCTTGTGGAAGGGAGAAGGTTACAGAGTATGGCCCAGCTTGTGGAAAGGAGAGGATTACAGAGTATGGTGCAGTTTGTGGAAAGGCGATGGTCACAGAGTATGGCCCAGCTTGTGGAAGGGAGAGGATTATCTCCGGCCCATTGCAACCACGACTCCTTCCTGATGAAACAGGTAAAAGTACAAACGTGTCACCACCGGTCAGTGTGCTCACCCATTTGTCCACATGTGGGTCGGCTCAGAAAGAAGTGGAGGGCACATGAAGTGGACCCACAGTTACTCACTCACCCTCTCCCCGTCACCAACTCAATCACAAAGTACATCCCCGTGGGATTCTGCACCAATCCCTTTGACCTTAAAATCATACACCCAGAACTCAATGTTAGTGACCTTAAATGTGGGGAGAGTAAACAATGGGACTGATGTAGGATTGGAGTAAATGAGTGTGTGATGGGGCAGACAATGGGCCGAAGGGCCTGTTTCTGGGTTATATGACTCTGGCACCTGGGTGGATTTAACAGCTGAATTCAACCTCTCACTGCTATGGGCAGAAGTTCCCACTTGATTCAAAAAGGTAACAATTAGATAGATAGATAGATACATAGACATACTTTATTGATCCAGAGGGAAATTGGGTTTCCTTACAGTTGCACCAACCAAGAATAGAGTGTAAATATAGCAATATAAAACCATAAATAATTAAATAATAATATGTAAATTATACCAGATGGAAATAAGTCCAGGACCAGCCTATTGGCTCAGGGTGTCTGACCCTCCAGGGGAGGAGTTGTAAAGTTTGATGGCCACAGGCAGGAATGACTTCCTATGACGCTCAGTGCTGCATCTCGGTGGAATGAGTCTCTGGCTGAATGAACTCCTATGCCCAACCAGTCCATTATGTAGTGGATGGGAGACATTGTCCAAGATGGCATGCAACTTGGACAGCATCCTCTTTTCAGACACCACCGTCAGAGAGTCCAGTTCCATCCCCACAACATCACTGTTTATTATACCAGTGCCGAAGAAGAATAATGTGGGATTGCCTTAATGACTATCACCTGGTACCACTCACATTGACAGTGATGAAATGCTTTGAGAGGTCGGTTATGACCAGACTGAACTCCTGCCTGAGCAAGGACCTGGACCCATTGTAATTTGCCTATTGCTCCAATAGGTCAACGGCAGACGCAATCTCAATGGCTCTCCACACGGCTTTAGACCATCTTGACAGCAAATGCCAATGTCAGGATGCTGTTCATCGACAATATCTCAGCATTTAATACCATCATTCCCACAATTCTGATTGAGAAGTTGCAGAACCTGGGCCTCTTTACCTCCCTCTGTAATTGGATCCTCGACCTCCTATCCGGAAGACCACAGTTTGTGCCGATTGGTGATAACATATCCTCCTCACTGACGATCAACACTGGTGCACCTCAGAGGTGTGTGCTTAGCCCACTGCACTACTCTCTATATACACATGACTGTGTGGCTAGGCATAGCTCAAATACCATCTACAAATTTGCTGACGATACAACCATTGTTGGTAGAATCTCAGGTGGTGACGAGAGGGCGTACAGGAGTGAGATATGCCAACTAGTGGAATGGTGCCACAACAACAACCTGGCACTCAACGTCAGTAAGACGAAAGAGCTGATTGTGGACTTCAGGAAGGGTAAAGATGAAGGAACACGTACCAATCCTCATACAGAGATCAAAAGTGGAGAGAGTGAGCAGCTTCAAGTTCCTGGGTGTCAAGATCTCTGAGGATCTAATCTGGTCCCAACATGGCGATGTAGTTATAAAGAAGGCAAGACAGCAGCTATATTTTATTTGGAGTTTGAAGAGATTTGGCATGTCAACAAATGCACGCAAAAACTTCTATAGTTGTACCATGGAGAGCATTCTGACAGGCTGCATCACTGTCTGGTATGGAGGGGCTACTGCACAGGGCCGAAAGAAGCTGCAGAAGGTTGTAAATCTAGTCAGCTCCATCTTGGGTACTAGCCTACAAAGCACCCAGGACATCTTTTGGGAGCTGTGTCTCAGAAAGGCAGTGTCCATTATTAAGGACCTCCAGCACCCAGATTATGCCCTTTTCTCACTGTTATGATCAGGTCGGAAATACGGAAGCCTGAAGGCACACACTCAGCCATCCGATTCCTCAATGGACTTTGAAGCTTTGGACACTACCTCACTTTTTTTTTAAATGTACAGTATTTCTGTTTTTGCACATTTAAAAAAAATCTATAGAATGTATGTAATTGTTTTATTTGTTTATTTATTATTATTTTTTATTTTATTTATTATTATTTTTCTCTCTCCATTAGATTACGTATTGCATTGAACTGCTGCTGCTAAGTTAACAAATTTCATGTCACATGCTGGTGATATTAAACCTGATTCTGATTCTCATTCTTACAAAGAGTGTTTTGGCTGAAGAGAAAGCAAATGTCAGAACAGATGGTTTGTGTGAAGCCCTGTGGGTGAGTAGCGTTGATTTTCATCAGATTTTCCTTGTCACTGATGGCCTCATGAAAAATCCCCATGGCTTTGCTCATGACCTTTAACACACTGTTAGGCAAACGGAGGAAGAGGCTGTGACTGTGGGGCCTTATCACCATCTGATGGACCCTTCACCCCTGAAGGAACAGACTTCGGCCTTTTGCGAATTGTGCCTGGCGTCCCAACCTTGTCCAGCCTCTCGTTATAGCACATGCTATCTGAACTAGGCAGCACCCCGGTAAAACTATTCTGCATCCTCTCCAAAGCCTCAACATCCTTCCTATAGTGGGGCAACCAGAACTGTGGACAATATTCCAGATGAGGCCTAACCAGAGTTTGACAAAACTGCAACATAACCTCCTGACTTTTGAAATCAATGCCTTGACTAATAAAAGCAAGCATTCAGCGCAGCCCTCCGGTGAAAATGATATCATATCTATTAAATAGGGGCCGTGGACAATTCTGATTTGATGGAGACGGACATGAAAGCACAGAGGAACATCTGGAGAAATTTCTGAAACGCAGGTTCGCTGCTGTTGTTACTGCACGATCGAGAATCTTCCGCAGGGAAGGCCTCAAAAACCCCGGCTTTGCCTGCTGTTGGCGACCGAGATTGAGGTCGAATCGTTGGGATAGAGATGATGCTCGGTACTCGGTGTCGGAGAGCTGATCAGAGGCTCGAAGTTTTCGGACGGCTCAGAGTCGGACAGTGGTCAGGCATGGCAGGGAGAGTTTTTTCTTTCTTCTCCTGTCTGTGTGAGATGTGGGACATTTGAGAGACTTTGAACTTTTTACTGTGCTCATGGCCTGTTCTTCATCAAGTTATGGTATTGTTGCACTGTTGTAACTATATGTTATAATTGTGTGGTTTTGTTAGTTTTTTCAGTCTTGGTCTGTCCTGTGTTTCTGTGATATCACACCGGGGGAAATATTGTATCATTTCTTAATGCATGCATTACTAAATGACAATAAAAGAGGACTGCATGTCTTCATGATCTAATAATCTATCAATAAGCCTTTTTAACTACCTTATTGAACTGTGCAGCCGCTTTCAAAGATCTATGAACTTGGATCCCAATTCTCTCTGCTCAGCAACACTGTTAAGGACCTTGCCCTGAACAGCGTACTGTCTCCTTGCATTTGCCATACCAAGGCGCATAACCTCACATTTATCTGGGTAAATCTCCATCTGCCATTTCTCAGCCCATATCTCTAAATGATCTACATCATGCTGTATTCTGTGCCAGTCTTCTACACTCTCCATAACTCCACTAATCTTGGTATCATCGAGTCATAGAGAAGCACAGCACATAAACAGGCCCTTCAGCCCATTTAGTCCATGGTGAAAACATTAAACCTACCTATTCCCATTGACCTGCACTGGGACCATAGCCCTCCATATCCCTACTATCCAAGGACATATCCAAACTTCTCTTCAACGTTGGAATCAAGCTCACATGCACCACTTGTGCTGGCAGCTCTCTCCACACTCACGACCCTCTGAGTGAAGAATTTTCCCCACATGTTCCCCTTAAACTTCTCACCTTTCAACCATAACCCATGACCTTTGGTTGTGGTTCCCCAGTCTCTGGGGGAAAAGCCTGCTTACATTAACCCTATCTATACCGGTGATAATTTTCTTTTCCTCTATCAAATCTCACAATCAACTACATTCCAAAGAATACAGTCCCAATCTATTAAATCGTTCCTCACAACTCATGCCCTCCAGACCTGGAAACATCCTTGTAAATTTTCTCTGCACTCTTACAACCTTGCTTAATCTTTCCTGTAGGCAGGTGATCAAAACTGTGCACAATACTCCAATTAGGTCTCACCGACATCTTTTACAACTTCAACATAACATCCCATCTCGTGATCTCAATATATTGATTATGAAGGCAATGTGCTGAAAGATTTCTTTACAACCCTATCTACCTGTGATGCCACTTTGAACAAATTATTGACTTGTATTTCCATATCCTTTTGTTCTACCATAATCCTCAGTACCTGACCATTCACTGGGTAAGACCTACCCTGCTTGGTTCTACTGAAGTACAAAACCTCACTCTTGTTTGCATTAAATTCTATTTGCCATTTTTTAGCCTATTCTTCCAGCTGATCAAATCCCTCTGCAAGCGATGATAGCCTTCCTCACTACCCAGAACACCCTCAATCTTGGTGTCATCTGTAAATTTGCTGATCCAATGAACAACACTATCATCCAGATCATTGGTACAGATGACAAACAACAAAGAATGCAGCACTGATTCCTGCAGCACACCATTAGTTACAAGCCTCTAGTCAGAGAGACAGAACTCTACTACTACTCTCTGGTTTCTCCCACGAAGCCAATCTCTAATTCAATTTACTAACTCACCCTGAATGCCGAGCGACTGAACCTTCTTGACCAGCCTCCCATTCAGGACCTTGTCAAATGCCTTCCTCAAGTCCATGCAGACAACATCTACTGCCTTGCTTTCATTCACTTTCCTGGTAACTTCTATAAAATTGACTGGACGTGACTTACCACACACGAAGCCATGCTGACTATCCTTAATCAGTCCTTGTCTATCCAAATACATATAAATCCGGTTCCTTAGAACACCTTCCAATAACTTTGTCACAACTGATGTCAGACTGACAGGCCTTTAATTTCCTGGTTTAAGTTTCGAGCTTTTTTAAAACAGGAGATCAGCATTGGTTATCCACCAATCCACCGGTACCTCTCCTGTCACAAAGGATATTTGAAATATCTCTGCTAGGACCCCAGGAATTTCTGCATTTGCCTCCCATTGGGTCTGAAGGAATACCTTGTCAGCACCTGGGGATTTATCCCCCCTGACTTCCTCTGTAATCTGTACAGGGTCCATGAGTTGATGCTGCTTTGCCTCATTTCTATAGTCTCTGTATCAGTCTCTCGAGGAAATACAGATACAAAGAATGCATTTCAGATCTCCCCCATTTGTTTTAGCTCCACACATGGATGACCATTCTGGTCTTCCAGAGGACCAATTTTGCCCCTTGCAATCCTTTTGCCCTTCACATATCTATAGAATTCCTTAGGATTGTGGGAGAAGGAGTGTGGACTAGGGTAGGGGAGAAGGTGTTTGGATTAGAACATGGGCGAAGATGTGTGGACTGGGACATGGGGGAAGGTGTGTGGAGTGGGATCTGGGAGCAGGTGTGTGGACTGGGATATGGGAGCAGGTGTGTGGACTGGGATATGGGAGCAGGTGTGTGGACTGGGATATGGGAGAAGGAGTGTGGACTGGGATATGGGAGAAGGTGTGTGGACTGGGACACGGGGGAAGATGTGTGGACTGGGAATCGGGAGAGTATGTGTGGACTGGGACACGGGGGAAGGTGTGTGGACTGGGATTTGGGAGCAGGTGTGTGGACTGGGATATGGGAGCAGGTGTGTGGACTGGGATATGGGAGAAGGTGTGTGGACTGGGATATGGGAGAAGGAGTGTGGACTGGGATATGGGAGAAGGTGTGTGGACTGGGAATCGGGAGAGTGTGTGTGGACTGGGACACGGGGGAAGGTGTGTGGACTGGGATTTGGGAGCAGGTGTGTGGACTGGGATATGGGAGCAGGTGTGTGGACTGGGACATGGGAGAAGGTGTGTGGACTGGGACACCAGGGAAGCTGTGTGGACTGGGATATGGGAGCAGGTGTGTGGAGTGGGATATGGGAGCAGGTGTGTGGACTGGGATATGGGAGAAGGTGTGAGCACTGGGATATGGGGGAAGGTGTGTGGATTGGAATATGGGAGGAGGTGTGTGGACTGGGACACGGGAGAAGGTGTGTGGATTGTGACACCAGGGAAGCTGTGTGGACTGGGATATGGGAGAAGGTGTGCGCACTGGGATATGGGAGAAAGTGTGTGGACTGGGACATGGGGAGAAGCTGTGTGAACAGGGATATGGGAGAAGGTGTGTGGACTGAGATATGGGAGAAGGTGTATGGATTGGGATACAGGAGAAGGTGTGTGTACTTGGGTATGGGAGAACGTGTGTGGACTGGGACACGGGAGAAGGTGGGTGGGCTGGGATATAGGAGAAGGTGTGTGGACTGGGACATGGGAGAAGATTCAAGATTCAAAGATTCAAAACACTTTATTGTCATTCTAACTGTACATCAGCTCTGCAGTGCAGAATGAGACAGTGTTTCCCAGGAGAAATGCAATCATAACATAACAAAAGCAACACTAAATAATAAACTTAACAATAAATAGTAAAACACAACAGCCACATGTCAGTTAAAATCAAGTTGTAAGTGTCCAGTCCAAGTAAAAAGTGTCCAAAGCAGAGTCAGGTGGAGCAGCTATTTAGCAGTCTGACTGCCTGTGGGAGGAAGCTGTTTAGTAGCCTTGTAGTTTTAGTTTTGATGCTCCTGTTACGTTTGCCTGATGGCAGAAGAACAAACAGTTCATGGAGAGGGTGTGAAGGGTCTTTAATGATGTACCGTGTCTTCTGGAGGCATCGACTCTGAAAGAGGTCTTGGACAGAAGTTAGGGAGAAGCCAATAACCTTCTCTGCTCCCCTAACCACCCTCTGCAAGGCTCTTTTGTCGACAGCACTGCAGCTGGAGTACCAGGTTGTGATGCAAAAGGTCAGCACACTCTCAACCACGCCTCTGTAGAATGTAGTTAAGATGATAGTGGGGAGGGATGCTTGCTTAAGCTTCCTCAGAAAGTGCAATCTCTGCTGGGCCCGTTTCTGGTCTGCTGGAATTTTTCAGTGCAGTCACTTCTTCCTTGTAATGTGCTGACTGGAATAGTGCCCAGTCCTCAAGCTATAATGTACACAGTGCTCTACATAATTCCAGAATAATCCCTTCTCCATTTTCATCTCCCCATCTCTGTCTCCCCAAAAAGACGAGAACGAGTGGTGACTGCTGTAAAATTATGTTTATTGAACATGTAGAGGGTTTTTCACAATGCTTGCAATCGATCAGTTCCTGACTTGGTCAGTAATCTCTTCTCTGTCCTCTGACCAGTGTTAAACGTGAATAGATGCAGATAATGAAAAGGCCAGGAAGTACATTTGACCAAGACATGCAACAGCATTGAAAACTCCCTTCTCCCCAGCCCCCCAGAAACAATGTACACCTCCCCCACCCATATCTGAATCTGTACCCCTCCACTCCCCTTCCCTCTCATCTCCCGATATCTCCCCCTCCCCCTCCCACCTCCCACCTCCCTCCTCTTTCTTTCAATCAACCCCAACCCAGTCCCACTGTCCCTCTGTCCATCTTTGTCTGGTCAAGGTGTTTCTCTGTTCCAGCTCCTGGTAAGTCAGGAATTCCAGTGGAGAAGATAATGATGGCGAGGATTCATTTGATCATGATGTGGGTGAAGAGCGAGGCAGAGAGCAGGAGTTCACCGTTTGCAGACAGATGGTGGATGTGGCGGTATCCTGAGGTTAGAACAGAGTGAGAGAGGCCATCACACAGTAACTCAATCACCCAGCATCCCATGGTTATGAGAAGAGTTGGCTCTCCCCAACATCCCTGTCCACCCACCTGAACTCTCTCTCCCCACTACATCCATCACCCTTCTCCAACGACTGTCCACACTCCCCCACTACAGCTTCTTTACCCCTTGTCTACCCCCCACGTCTCACCGCTCTCCACCACATCACTCTACATCCTTCCCCAACAGACACACCCAACCATCAGTCTCTCTTCAACACACGTCTGGAATGTGCCTTAACAAGGCAACACACATCATCAAAGGTCCCCAGCATCTGGGCCGTGCCATCTTCATGCAGCTACCATCGGGCAAGAGGTGTACAAGCCTGAAGTCCCACACCACCAGGTTCAAGAACAGCTACTTCCCTTCAGCCATTCAGTCCTTAACGAACCGGGAAAACCCTAATCACTGTCACAGTAATAACAACACAGTTACCAGTTTGTACTGAGAACACTGAACAGTTTCCACAATCTTCCTATAACGAGGCGATCAAAACTGAACACAATATTACAAGTGTGGTCTAACCAGGGTTTTATAGAGCTGCAACATTACCTCACTGCTCTTGAACTCAATCCTCTCACTAATGAAGGCCAACACACCAGATACCTTCTTAATCACACAAATTAGACCCTGATCTTACAGCTAGTGTTGTGAAGTGTTACGCTAACCACTACGTCACTGTGCTGCACAAACTCTCTGAATTATTTAAACCAGTAATTAAATGCTACCTACTCTATCTATGCCTCTCATAATTTCATAAACATATCAAAGCCCCCCTCAGCCTCCAGTGTCCAGGAAAAAGCCCCCAAAGTCTTCTCTTTATCGTGCATGCCCTCCAATCTAGGCACTGCCCTAGTGAACCCCGTCTGCACCCTCTGTAAAGCCTCCACGTCCGTCTTTTGATGGGTCAGTGTTACTCGATGGGCTAAGGGACTGTTTCCATTCTGCTCAACGTTTCCTCCTCTTACCTTCATGTGCAGCATCTTTCAGTTCAGCCAGGGTCCCATCTGGATGTTCTTCGGGTCAAATGTGGGCTTTCTCTGTCACAGGAACTTTGTCTTCAGATTCTCACCAGCGAAACCATTGTCATAAAATTTACTGTGGTACACGTCTATCTCCTGCCCAGCACTGAGGGCCACTGCAGGCATTGTGGTGGGAGGGCAGGAGGAAGAGGGTGGGGAGGAGAAACAGTGAGAGTGTGAGAGGGAGGATAGAGAGTGGGAGTGGGGGAAGAAGAGGAAGGATGGGCAATGGGATGAAAGTGTGTGTGTGTGTCACAGAGAGAGACAAAATGAGAAACTATTTTAAAGCTTATTTCATTATCACTAAATATCAGTAAGTAATGAGGGTGTTAGCATCTGCAGTGATTACAAGGCACTGAAACGGTTAATGGGGTTACTGTTCTGTGTGGTTACAGTCACAGATTGGGATAGAACAACCTCCCAAATAAAGGCTTTTTGAAGTTGTTGTAGATGTAAACGAATCAGGAACTGCATTGGTGTTAGGCAAGGACGGTTGGGAAGGGTTGGGGAATGTGTAGGTGAACTGTGGGTGGGTATCCAGGGGATTAGGCTGATAAGAGTCCAGTTTATAACTGGAGATTGGGATATTATTGCATTACAGAGGCTTCCTTTCCCTGTGAGTTGGAGATGGAGGGAGGGTGTGAGATGTGGCAAGGTTCTGAGGAGTCAGGGACTCGGGTAAGAGGTTACATGGTGGGACAGCCAGTTAGGAACGTGACAGCCAGTACTTACACTCAATGCCTTGGCTATGAAGACAAGCAAAATGACTTCTTCCCCATCCTCTCGACTTGTGTCAGGGAGCACTGGACTTGCACCTCATCGTCCCTCTGTACGTCAACATTCCTGATGTCTGTGCCATTTACTCTGTAAATTCTGTCATAATTTGAACTCTAAAATGCATTACCTCACACTTGTCTGTCCCTTAGGTAGCAGGATGCGTGAGACTGAAAGGATCGCTGAAAAAGGCTCGAGAAGAGTCCACCTTGAATTTGGTAGATTCATCTGACCTCTAACCCCAGCAATGATCCAGATCAGGGACCAAGGTCCTCACCATCCAGGCCACTCCCTGTTCTCAACACTGCCATCAGGCAGGAGGTAACATTGGTGTTAGTCAAGGACGGTTGGGGAGGGATGGGGAATGTGCAGGTGAACTGTGGGTGGGTATCCAGGGGATTAGGGCTGGTAAGAGTCCCGTCCATAACTAGCGACTGGGGCTGTTATTACTTAACAGAAGCCTCCCTTCCTTGTGAGTTGGTGATAGTGGGAGGGTGTGAGGTAGTACATGGGGTGTTTATATGTACTTGGATAGTAATTTTACTTTGATTTGATTCACCTGTAACTTTACCTTTATATAGCACATACCTACATTGCCCTCATCAAACTTTGCGGTTATTTCACTGTAATGTTTGACTTTAACAAATGTACACCATAACTCCACGTTTCCAAGTAACTGCAAATTCCATCCCAGATCTCCATTTCTAGAACTCACCCAACCATCAAGTTCAGACAGAGTGCTCTGTCGTTGTTGGCCCTTTTTCAGAGAAACTTCATGGAACAGCTTTTGTATTGACAGAGTGAAGACTTTGAACTTTGATATGTTTCCAATCTCCAATTACCTGAGTCCTGCACCAGTTTATTGAACGTAGTTTCCACTAAAGGCACTATCTCATTGAAGAGCTGGTTGCTCAAGGCACATTCAAACCTGTTGCAGTGGATGATCTTGCAGTACATGAGCAGGTCAGACAGCTTGACCTTTGCCCACTGGAAAGAAGAGATAACAGACACACAGGTTAGCCTCCCATAGTTCATTGAGTAACCTTCCATATCAGTAAGAGCAAGAAAGTGATGGTGGACTTCAGGAAGGGGAAATTGAGGGAACACACACCAGTCCTCTCCTTGGGGTCAGCAGTATTTCAAGAAGGTGTCATCCATCATTAAGAACCCCTGCTACACAGTGATCATAAATCTGATTCCCCTTCTGAGCAAATCAATCTTGTGGCCAACTGAGTCCCTTATTGAGGTGGCCAGTG